>NC_073629.1:908750-1211666 GCF_029407905.1 Bubalus kerabau | reverse complement strand
GTTTTCCCATCTATTTGCCATGAAGTGATTGGACCGGATGCCATGATTTTAGTTTTCTGAATGTTGAGTTTTAAGCCAACTTTTTCATTCTCCTCTTTTACTTTCATCAAGAGGCTTTTTAGTTCTTCTTTGCTTTCTGCCATAAGACTGGTGTCATCTGCATATCTGAGGTTATTGATATATTTCTCCCGGCAATCTTTATTCCGGCTTGTGCTTCATCCAGCCCAGCATTTTGCATGATGTACTCTGCATTTAAATTAAATAAGCAGGGTGACAATATACAGCCTTGACGTACTCCTTTCCCAATTTGGAACCAGTCTGTTGTTCCATGTCCAGTTCTACCTGTTGATTCTTGACCTGCAGACAGATTTCTCAAGACGCAGGTCAGGTGGTCTGGTATTCACATCTCTCTAAGAATTTTCCACAGTTTGTTGTGATCCATAGTCAAAGGCTTTGGCATAGTCAATAAAGCAGAATTAGATGTTTTTCTGGAACTCTCTTGCTTTTTCGATGATCCAGTGAATGTTGGCAGTTTGATCTCTGGTTCCTCTGCCTTTTCTAAATCCAGCTTGAACATCTAGAAGTTCATGGTTCATGTACTATTGAAGCCTGGCTTAGAGAATTTTGAATATTACTTTACTAGCGTGTGAGATGAGTGCAAATGTGCGGTAGTTTGAACATTCTTTGGCATTGCCTTTCTTTGGGACTGGAATGAAAACTGACCTTTTCCAGTTCTGTGGCCACTGCTGAGTTTTCCCAATTTGCTGGCATATTGAGTGCAGCACTGTTACAGCATCATCTTTTAGGATTTGAAATATCTCTACTGGAAGTCCATCACCTCCACTAGCTTTGTTCGTAGTGATGCTTCTTAAGGCCCCCTTGATTTCACACTCCAGGATGTCTGGGTCTAGGTGAGTGATCATACCATCATGGTTATCTGGGTCGTGAAGATCTTTTTTGTATAGTTCTGTGTATTCTTGCCAACTCTTAATGTCTTCTGCTTCTGTTCAGTCCATACCATTTCTGTCCTTTATTGTGCCCAACTGTGCATGAAATGTTCCCTTGGTATCTCTAATTTTCTTGAAGAGATCTCTTGTCTTTCCCATTCTATTGTTTTCCTCTATTTCTTTGCATTGATCCCTGAGGAAGGCTTTCTTATCCCTCCTTGCTTGTGGGTTAGTAAACCTTTTCTTTAAATGGCCAGAGTAAATAGGCTTTGTGGGCCATGTGGTTTCTGTTGCAGATGCTCATTTCTGACAGTGTTGCAAAAGCAGCCGTAAATAATATGTAGATTGAGGGCATGGGTGTACCCTAATACTACTTTATTTACAGAAATAGGCTAAGGGAGGGTTTGCCCAGGGGCCATAGTTTGCTGACACTCTTTTTTAAGAAGTACATTAGGTTATGTCACCCTTGCTTAAAATTCTCAGGGGCTTCCCACTGCTCATAAAATAAAACCTAGACTTCATACTCTGGTCAACAAGAGAGAGACCTACCAGCCACTGAGTCCCTGCATTTGTTTTCTGCTCGCTCGCTACATTTTAGCCATTAAGTGACTGCTTTCCTCCTCAGACTCATAAAGCTTATTAGTATATTTAGGACCTTTTCACTGGCTGTTTCTCTGCCTTTTAGACAGCTTTGTTCATTTGCCAACTTCACTAATAATTGAACATACAGTTGAGGCCTCAGCTCGTGTCACCTCCTCAGAAAAGTGTTCCCTAGTCACTCATTGTGAAGTTGCTTAATGTGCACACGCTCCTTCTCATCACTTACTCTCTGGTCATTCCCTGTTTTACCTCAAGTACTTATTCTAACTTTATTTATTTGTTGCCTTGTTACACAGATTAAAGGAGAAAAATACATTGTCTTGTTTTCTGTTTTTCTTTTCTAGAAAGTGAGTTCATTAAGACCAGAGACCTAGTTTGTTTTATTCAAATCTGGATAGCTAGTTCCTAGAACAACAGTGCCTAGCACATAATAGTTGCTCAGTCAGTGTTCTTTTTGAATGAATGGGTGAGTGAATGAATAAACTTACAGTATCAAATCTCTAGCTAACCAGGAGTACTGTATTGATTCTTTGTGGAATACAGGTTTCCTTCGGGTAATTGTTTTCATATCTCTGTTGTCCCTTCTCTCCAGCCAGCTTATTAATAGTATCTCATATTTTTCCTGATCAAAAATAATTTCACAAAGAAGTATTTCTAAAAGAGAATTAAAGAAGCCTTCCCACAAATGTAACCCTTATTTACAATAGCAACTTGGTGTTGTCTTGCTTTTGAAAACAGTGGCTTTCTAGTTGTCATTTTAAAGAACACAGTGTTCTCAGCCCTCCTTGGCCTTTAATTGCCAACCAGAGATTTGTGAAAGTGTTGAACTGCTTTGCAGTAGTACTCTGTGGACAAAAAGATTTTATTTAATTTTGTTCTTAAAAATTGGGTTTATATTCTGAGAGAGATGACTCTGTAGAAATTGTGTGAGAAAGATCTGAAAAAAAAAAAAAAAACAACCATTCTGCCCCCTTCCTCATTTCAGAAGCCACTGTCAGTTACTCTGTGACTATATGAGACCCTAGGCCCTCCCTGGACTTCATGTCGCTTGCTTTGGACTTGGCAGAATTCTGATGTCTGCTGTTAACGCCCTGATTTGAAGGCTGTGACATTCCATCTTAACCCTCCCTTTCCCCACGTCATTCATAATGTGACAGCCAAAAGGAACTGGGTCATCCTGCACATTGTAAAATATGCTGATGCTGTTTAAACATGTTCCACTAATATGACCGGTATCTTACTTATGATACTCTAGGTAAGCAGAACAGCAAATTCATGTTTTGTTCTCTCCCATGAAAGTATGCTGCTAAGTCGCTTCAGTCGTGTCCAACTCTGTGTGACCCCATAGACAGCAGCCCACCAGGCTTCCCTGTCCCTGGGATTCTCCAGGCAAGAACACTGGAGTGGGTCAATGAAAGTTGCCGTTTCCTTCTTCAATGGCGCACACAATAAATATAGCATAATCTCTTTTATACTCACATCCCTTAGGTAACTTTTTATTGATCAGAAAGTCTTCCACTGTGTTTAGATTCCTTAGTGACCTGTGAAGATTTATTTTAATCTTATCTTACAAATGTATATTGAACACTTTAATAACTAAAACTTGTATAACTCAAGTGATGCAAAGGCTCCATCCTGCTGGCTGCAGTGGCTTGACACTGTGGCCTTCGTTATGCCCTAATGCAGTGTGTCTTATCTTAGTAACACTTACATTTGTTTATTTGATAAACCTTCATTGAACCTCTTGTACTAGGCCCTGAGGATAAAAGATAAAAAGAAATAACTCCTACCCTCCCAGGAGCTCACAGTCTGCAAGAAGATGTGCAGACAGACTAGTACTGCAATTAGAATCATCATGATATGGTACATATAAAATATTCTGGAACCTGAAGGAAGGAGTTCATAATTCTGCAAGTTGGGTATCTGAGAAAGTCTGGGCAAAGTTTCACAAAGGGAAAGATAGTTGTATTGAGATGAGTAAGCATAACCTTTGTAGCTGAAGAACTAGGTGAGTGTCCCAAGCAGAGGGACAGCAAATGTAAACCATGGAACTTGAGAGGACATGCCATGCTGGTGCACCAGGCTGTAATTGCACACTCCCGTGAGTGGTCAACCTAGATAAGCTCCTTGAGGACAGAGAAGACACTGTGACTGTTTTGGTCACCACTGTATCCTGGAACATAGCAGATATTTAAGAAATATTTTTATAACCAGAAATACGTGTGTTGTGTGCTGAGTCGCTTCAGTTGTGTCCAGCTCTGCAGCCTGCCAGGCTTCTGTCTATGGGATTCTCCAGGCAGAAATACTGGAGTGGCTTGCCATTTCCCTCTCCAGGGGATCTTTCTGACCCAGGGATTGAACCTGGGTCTTCTGCATTGTAGACAGATTCTTTACCATCTGAGCCAACTAGGGAATGATTCCCAGATGCTCTTGCACAGCTTCCCTCTCACTCCCTTTGGTGACACCTGATACTCCTAGGAACACAGTTTGAAATCATTGCAGTAGACCACTATAGATCGAGATCATTAGGGTTTTTACTTTGTAATTTGTATCTTTAGAATTACATGAATATTCTAAGTTAATAGTGCTGTTTCCTTTATTCTTTGCCTCCAGAGGCAAAAATAACTTCTACACATAGCTGTGAGCTGATCTTCACATGATGATATTTTGAATTATACACATTTTAATCAGTTTTATTTAAGGCATTGACAACTGTTTTGATTGTAATACTAAAGGTTGTTTTTTTTTTGTCTTCTGTGTTTTCCAGACCGTTTGGAGAGTGACAGATCAGAAGGCTCTGGTCAGGAGAATGAAAATGAGGATGAAGAATAATCAACTCTTACTGGCAAGCACTTAGATGTTCTGAAATTTGTATAAGACATTTATTATATATATTTTTTCTTTACAGAGCTTTAGTGCAATTTTAAGGTTGTGGTTTTTTTGAGTTTTTCCCTTTTGGGGGGATAACCTAACATTGGTTTGGAATGATTGTGTGCATGAATTTGGGAGTGTGTGTAAAACAAAACTAGCAGAATGTTTTAAAAACTTTTTGCCATGTGTGAGGAGTGGTAGAAAATGCAAAGTGCAATATTTTCCCTAACCTTCAGATGTGGGAGCTTGGATCAATGTGGAAGAGGAATTTTCATCATAGTGAAAATACTGGTTCAAAGAAATGTCTATACTTGCCATTTGCATGTTTGTTGCTTTCTAATTAAAGAAGTTGGTTGTTTTACGATATCCTGAATTTGACTTTTTATTTAATGCCTTGCTGTCTTGACCCGTTTTCCAAATCTCTTCTAGATTTAATAACCTTTTCTGTTTTGACTTCTCTTTGACAGAATTACATACAAGACCTTTTTTTCATCTCTCCTTCCAAAGTGCTTTATCTCCAATGATCACCTTTCATGATTAGTGGTCCCTCGTTACCCAAGTACAGGGGTTAGTCCCCATGCAATCTCAGAGCATCATGGATACTCAATATATTAGCACAAGCTTGTTTTGAAGAGTTCTGGCTTCTGGCCTTCCTGTCTCCACCTTCTAGATTTCAGCTGAAAATGTTGACCATCCAGTCTCCTAATTCCTAGTCCTCCTCCTCGCTGGTGTCCACCTTCACCCAACTTAAGCATCTACACCCAGGTCTATCTTACAGGTTATGACCTGAAGCTGTTCCTATAGACTTAACCCTTCAGTAATTCTCTCTCCTATCCCCTAAGCTGTCATGCTGCTGTCTCTGACTGAGCCACAAATAGACTCACAGGTGTGGCCAGATTCCCATGTGGAGATCAGGGATGGCTCCTCCCAGATGACTGCAGACCCAAGGACATGTGTTGCTAAGAGAAGACAGATGGCTTTTTGGATAGAGGAAAAAAAAACTCTAGTTGGCTCAGTAACTTCAGTTGGACTTAAATGTCTAGCTCTTAGTCTGGGCAGGACACATATGTATCTGTATTAGGAACATGCTAAATGCTCAAAGGGGAAAGGAATTGGTCTCTAAACAGGGCAGCTGCATGATTTTCAAAAAGTATTAGGGTCTATTTCTGGTTCCCAAATAGTTACATGACCTGCTCAAGCCATCTGATTTCTCTGGGCTTCTGTGTCCTCCTCCTTAAAATGTCTATGGGCTTCTGTTTCTTGATGAAAGTGAAAAAGTTAGCTTAAAGCTCAACATTCAGAAAACGAAGATCATGGCATCTGGTCCCATCACTTCATGGGAAATAGATGGGGAAACAGTGGAAACAGTGTCAGACTTTATTTTGGGGGGCTCCCAAATCACTGCAGATGGTGACTGCAGCCATGAAATTAAAAGACGCTTACTCCTTGGAAGGAAAGTTATGACCAAACTAGATAGCATATTCAAAAGCAGAGACATTACTTTGCCAACAAAGGTCCGTCTAGTCAAGGCTATGGTTTTTCCAGTGGTCAAGTATGGATGTGAGAGTTGGACTGTGAAGAAAGCTGAGTGCCGAAGAATTGATGCTTCTGAACTGTGGTGTTGGAGAAGACTCTTGAGAGTCCCTTGGACTGCAAGGAGATCCAACCAGTCCATTCTGAAGGAGATCAGCCCTGGGATTTCTTTGGAAGGAATGATGCTCAAGCTGAAACTCCAGTACTTTGGCCACCTGATGCGAAGAGTTGACTCATTGGAAAAGGCTCTGATGCTGGGAGGGATTGGGGGCAGGAGGAGAAGGGGACGACAGAAGATGAGATGGTTGGGTGGCATCACCGACTTGATGGACATGAGTTTGAGTGAACTCTGGGAGTTGGGTGATGGACAGGGAGGCCTGGCGTGCTGCGATTTATGGGGTCGCAGAGAGTCGGACACGACTGAGCAACTGAACTGAACTGAACTGAAAATGGAGGTAGTCCTATTTCACCCCGTAAGTCCCAGGGGCTGTGTTAGGAACACCTGAAAGGTCGGAGGGCTTTACAGAATAACTGAAAAAGACTACTGCAGCACACAAAATAACAGTTTCTTCCACTAGAACAGGAACAAAGATGTGCTGGAAAACTAATAGAGCAGACTGGAGTACTCAGTGAGGTCAAGGGTGACTGGCAGGAAAAGCAGCAGGAGAAAATCAGTGACTTCACTTGAGTGTGTTCACTTGGCACAGGATATCGGCAGTGAAGGAGGCTGGGCAGCTGGGAGTGGAGGAATTCTGAACTTCTGGTTCAATTTGGCTAGGAACCTAAAATTGCAATCCAGACATTAAAAAGTGGTATTTGTCCAAGGAATTATTAGATGCCTTAGTTTTATTGATTTTGTAGTTTTGTGGTGTACATTACAAAGGGCTTCTGTGGTGGCTCGGTGGTACAGAATCTGCCTGTCAATGCAGGAGACACAGGTTCAGTCCTTGGGTTAGGGAGGTCCCCTGGAAGAGGGAAATGGCACCCCACTCCAATATTCTTGCTGAGAGAATTCCCCCCAATAGAGGAGCCTGGTGGGCTACAGTCTGTGGGGTCACAAAGAGTCAGACACAAATGAGCACATATCACCAATTGGTTATAAAGGAGCAGGGCAGGCCAGACAAGTAGTCAAGAAGACAGCAAAAAGATTATACAGAGACAGACTTGATGAGTCCTGGCCACTCCCATGATCCACTGTTTGTTGGGGTGTGGGGGATGCCAGGATCGAAAGTTAGACTCTGGATCTCAGTGTTCCACTTAACCACTCAGAAAAAGGAATATGGCTTTAGGGCTGGCAGGTACAGGGTCAGATAAAGGTGGTAGGCTCTGTGCCTTGAGGTTGTACCAAGTCTGATAATCTCTACCATCCACCTTTTGACTTTGGTTGTGGGGTAGACCAAGCAAGAGAGCACTGCTCTTCATTAATCCTCCTTTGAAACTTAGAATTAACAGTGTGTGTGTGTATTTCCTGGTTACTTCCCAGTCATTTAACAGTATTCCATAAATCTAATTTTCTTGCTGTTTATTAAGAATACGTGGATAACTGTACCTAGGCGACTGTGTTGGCTCAGTCTCCTTCCTCTTTTCAGCCTGTGGGAAGGGAGGCTTGAGAAAAGGACATGTCTGCAGAAAAAGGGTACAGGTAAAGGAGGAGACACCCAGAGAAGTCCACAGTCCATAAGTACAAATTCACAATTTGCAAAGCTCTACACAAGCCAAAAACCAGGTATTTAATCAGGTAAACAAAATTATTCTAAATACACTTTTACTTGTTTATAAATATTGATTTATAATGATCCTAAGCATTGGGGGGGGGGGCGGGGGGGGGAGGGGGTTGCTTCCCTGATGGCTCAGACAGTGAAGAACCTGCCCCTTGCAGGAAACTCAGGTTCAATCCCTAGGTTGGGAAGATCCTCTGGAGAAAGGAATGGCAACCCACTCTAGTATTCTTGCCTGCAGAATTACATGAACAGAGCAGCCTTGTGGGCTGCAGTCCATGGGGACACAGAGAGTCAGATATGACTCAGCAGCTAACACTAAGCATTTTTTTAATCTTAAAAAAAAAATCCAAAAACTTTAAGTGAACTGTACTTCTGAATCAGCGTGCTTTTGTTTTGAAGGTTGGGTTTTAACCACCTTTGCATCCAGGAGTCCATTATCAGAACACAGCATAGGACTCTGCTCCTTAAGCATCACTGACTGACGTATTTCCAGCCACAGAGGCTCTTTCCCCTGCATTCTCAGCGTGGCCTTGCCTGCTGAGGCCTGTGATCCTCCCCAGGACTGTCTTTTCCTCTGGGAAAATCTGACTCACCTATGATTAGTGATATTTCAAAATGGTGGTGTCAAAAGGAAAAAAGTGGCTTTTAATTCTTAAGCTATTAATACTACTCAGGGAATTGCTCTCTGAGGGAAATGAAAACAGCTTTGTCTATTTTGTCCTCCTAAAAATAACAATGAGCAGAACTGTGTTCTTGGTAATCATGTAGATTGAATTTGTTCTTTGAATTCCTTCCAGGGAAATCTGATCACTTTCCTTAGGCCTGCAGTTTTTTTATAGTTCTGGCAAGCAGATATTCTAATCCCCAGATTCCTTGGTTTACAATAGTTTTTTGTACCGACCCAATAAAGCCCCACTGGCCTGTTCTATTAATGATGACTGTCAACTATCCCTCGCCCTCCTCAAGCTGCAGAGCTGGCTTTTTCCTTCTCTCAGTCACATGGCCAAGGACGCTTTGAGACTTTGGACAGTTCTCTGTACTTCCTGAGGCCTCCTTGGATTGGGTGTCCCCCGTCCCAAATGAGAAGGATGATCCAGCTCTGCCCCTCTTGCAGTCATATAGTGCTCACAGCCATTTCCCTTTGCTTCAGGGTGAAAACTCTGATTTCTCTTCACTCTCCCGTGGAATTTACCTGGGGTTCTCTGTATCCTGTGGGTGACAGCAGTTCCCTGCCCCTGAACTGCCTCTTCCCTCAGGGACTCGGAGGGTCACAGAGTCTGAACCCAAGTGCCAAGGCCACTGCCGAGCAGTCACTGTCACTGCAGGATGGAGCCGCCCTTGGAAGCCTGGTCACAGCTCAGCAGTGTCCCTTCTGACTGTCCCTTAAGGGAGGTCAGAGCTGAGCTTGCGCTTTGATTCCAGATGCCACACCAGCCTGGGACTCCATCATCTTCACTGGCCATTAACAGAAAAGCTCAGTTCCACTCCTCCTGACCTCCTGAACCCCAAATGCTAGTTGCCCTTTGCTCCCTCGCCTCCGTTGCCTTCCCCTTTCTCACCATGTCCCTGTGTGCTGTTCAGCAAACATGACAACAACCTTCAACACCACTTATGTAGGGTAACTTATCTTTTCAAGATTCTCAAGTCTCGTCGAGAGCCCTGTAAGGCACAAGTACTACACCCACCTGCAGAGCGGAGAAAAAGCAGTGGCTCAGTATGGACGGCGGCCCAGGCACTACGCTAAAGGCCTTAATCCACATTATCACCTCGGAGGGGGACCCTCTTGGATTCTGTGTCCCCACGTAAAATGAATATATATAAAATGCCACATATAAAATGAATACAAAGTTCATTTTATAGATGAGAAAACTGCAATACACAAAGATTGAGTAGTTGGCCCAAGGACACTTACTAAGCCAGTGACAGTGTGGAATGTGAATCCAGAACTTCCCATAGCAAATCCTGTGCTATCCCCATTATATCACATTTGAGCTGATAAGCAATGAGATAAAGCATTTGGAAGTGCCTAATCATGTCCAGCACACAACAGGCACTCAAGTAACTTAACATGTCAGGTTCACAGGAGTAACTCAGTACATGCTAGTTGCCTTCTTCAACCTTTGTAGCTACATCACCTCCACAGTTCCTTCTAGACTGGAGATAGCTGGGGCTCAAGCTGAACCCTTGTCATGAATATATCCTGTGGTCCATCCAGAGACCTGTCTAATCTGTATGTATTTCACGGACCAACTGTCAGGATAGAAAAATACTCATCTAATTGAATCTGAACAAGCTAGTAAGGTCTCTCACTGTTGCTGTTGTTCAGTTGCTCAGTCATGTCCAACTTTTTGCAAGCCCATGAACTGCAGCATGCCAGGCTTCCCTGTCCTTCACTATCTCCCAGGAGTTTGCTCAAACTCAAGTCCATTGAGTCGATAATGCCATTCAACCATCTCATACTCTGTCATCCCCTTCTCCTGCCTTCAGTCTTTCCTAGCATTGGGGTCTTTTCCAATGAGTTGACTCTCTGCATCAGGTGGCCAAAGTATTGGAGCTTTAGCATCAGTCTTTCCAATGAATATTCATATACTTTATGATTGACTGGTTGGGTCTCCTTGCAGTCCAAGGGACTCTCAAGAGTCTTCTCCAACACCACAGTTCAAAAGCATCAATTCTTTGGTGCTCAGCCTTCTTTATGATCCAACTCTCACATCCATACATGACCACTGGAAAAACTGTAGCTTTGACTATATGTACCTTTGTTGACAAAGTCTCTGCTTTTTAATGTGCTGTCTAGGTTTGTCTTAGCTTTCCTTCCAAGGAGCAAGTGTCTTTTAATTTCATGGCTGCAGTCACCATCTGCAGTGATTTTGGAGCCTGAAAAATAAAGTCAGCCACTGTTTCCACTGTTTCCCCATCTACTTGCCATGAAGTGATGAGACCAGATGCCATGATCTTAGCTTTTTGAATGTTGTGTTTTAAGCCAGCTTTTTCCACTCTCCTCTTTCACTTTCATCAAGAGGCTTTTAGTTCCTCTTCACTTTTTGCCATTAGGGTGGTGTCATCTGCATATCTGAGGTTATTGATATTTCTCCCAGCAATCTTGAAGCTTGTGCTTCATCCAGCCTGGCATTTTGCATGATGTACTCTGCATACAAGCTAAATAAGCAGGGTGACAGTATACAGCCTTGACATACTCCTGTCCCAGTCTGGAATCAATCTGCTGTTCCATGTCTAGTTCTACCTGTTGCTTTTTGACCTGCATACAGGTTTCCCAGGAAGCAAGTAAGATGGTCTGGTATTCCCATCTCTTTAAGAATTTTCCACAGTTTGTTGTGATCCATTCTATCAAAGTCTTGAGCATAGTTAATGAAGCAGAAGTATGTGTTCTTCTGAATTTCCTTGCTTTTGCCATGATCAAGTGGATGTTGGCAATTTGATGTCTGGTTCCTCTGCCTTTTCTAAATTGAGCTTGTACATATGGAAGTTCTCAGTCCACATATTGTTGAAGTCTAACTTTGAAGGATTTTGAGCATTACCTTGCTAGCATGTAAAATGAGTGCAATTGTGCAGTAGTTTGAACATTCTCTGGCATTGCCTTTCTTTGGGACTGGAATGAAAATTGACCTTTTCCAATCCTGTGGCCACTGCTGAGTTTTCCAAATTTGCTGGGATGTTGAGTGCAGGACTTTAACAGCATCATCTTTTAGGATTTGAAATAGCTCAGCTGGAATTCATCAGCTCCACTAGTTTTGTTTGTAGTAACAAACTACGAACTACACTCCAGGATGTCTGGCTCTAGATGAGTGACCACACCATCTTGGTTATCCTGGCCATTAAGGCCTTTTTTGTACAGTTCTGTGTATTCTTGCCACCTCTTCTTAATCTCTTCTTCTTCTGTTAGGTCCATACTGTTTCTGTCCTTTATTGAGCCCATCTTTCCATGAATTGTTCCCTTGGTATCGCTAATTTTCTTGAAGAGATCTCCAGTCTTTCCTATTCTATTGTTTTCCTCTATTTCTTTGCATTGTTCACTTTTAAGAAAGCTTTCTTATCTCTCACTGTATCAAAGCCTTTTTCCTCCCTCTCCTGTCCTGTCCACCCCAGGATTCCTTGTCCTATTGCAAATACTTGAGTTAGTCTCGCCAGCTGCTCAGAGACTACACAGCAGCTCCTTAAATGAGAATCAAATAACATTAACAACATTAGCACCAGATGGCCCTTCTCTTAAATTCCTCAACCCCATTTCTACAGCAGGGATTTGTTTAAGATCACACATCTGAGCAGTGTAAGCAAGCTAACTGGGTGGTCCTTAAAGGCTGAGGACAGCGGTGGAGACCCGGCGTTCAGAGGAGGTGCCCTAAGCCAGGAGCAAACAAGCCTTCAGCTGTATCCTCGACCCTTTCCCGCTGGGAACGGCCAGTGGCGCCACAGCCACACTGCTGTCCCCTGGCGTCGAAGGCCCTGAATCAGAGCCTGGGAAAGGCCTCGGCAGTGACTTGTGTGCTTGGTAGTGTGGGACTTCGCGCCTTCCATGTCACACTAGCCCCCAAACCTGGCATATGGGAGACAGCATGGGGGGTACTTAGTCAAGTGCTAACCTCAATGAAAGCAGTAGAGATGCGCAACAGTCCTACAGGTGGTCCTGTCAAAACTAGAAGATGCAGAACTGAGGTTTTTATGTTAAGTGGCCAAATGTCCCACCTACCGCTCCCCACACTGCCCCCTCAGGAAGGCCTCAGGTTGCCGCTGCACAGCGGGATAAAGCTAATGGGCCAGCGTTCAGCAAGGGTAGTTGGGGTTTTGACTTTCTGCACCAAGGACAAGTGTCCCCAAAACTGCGCCCCCCTCCAGAAACCTCAGTGTACGGGGAGTATGTCTTTGTCCTCTCCCCACTCACCTCCTTTTGCACTCCCTTCTCACTTAGGCTGAATAAGGAGTATTTGAATTCCTAAATATGCAGAATATGGTTCTAGCTGCCAGACATCCTCCAAGTCTTGGCTCAGTCACCTCCTATAGCGTGCTACCCCTAACTCCTTCTAATTGGGAATATTCAGCTCCCTACAGAGCCTGCAGTTCTTCCTAGAACCATTACTTGACTTTGCTGCTTATTAGCCTCAGTCTCCTGTAGGTCTCTTCCTGCATTAGAGTGAAACACTTTAATGTTATTACAGAGCCTAGCTTGATGCCTTGCACACGCTAGATGTGCAGTGCTTGGGAGATGAATGAATGAATGGACTTCAGTACAAAGGAGGAAACGCAGAGAATGCTTTTGGGAAGTACAGTATTTCTAGATTGGCTTAGATGAAATCTAGTGTATCCCAGCTAGTCTGGGATCAGCCTGTGAGGACTTGGGAGGTCTCAGGACGCTCCTTCAAGCCCAGCCAAGTACAGTCCAGGGAAGGCACTTTCCAACTCCTGGGATGCAGGCTGCTTCGTTGCACTCAAAATGGCCTGATGGGGGTGGATGGGGTCGGGGAGGGGGGTCATCTTAGGTTCCTGCCCTGTTCCCCCTCAGAGCGTACTAGAGTATGGTCCCTCTAGAAACTGGATAAGGACAAGTGCTAGGAAATAGTACAGAAGGCAAAAATGCCCTCAGGTTTAGGAATGCCAGCCAGTAGAGAGCAGAATCTGACTGATCTGTACATCACCTCAGCAGAATCCACAGGTGAAATTGCCCTCTGCTGCTTCCCTCTTCCAGCCAGAATGCAGACTGGATGAATTGGATCACTGTGAAGGTAGCAGCCCCCAGGTCTAAGGAAAAGTCTTTTGTAAACTGCAGACAAACGGCCCAGCCAACCACTGGTCTCTGCCACACAGCAAAGGCACACTGCCTCCTGGAGAACTAGTCACAGTGAAACACGGCAAAGGTGATGCACTTTCGGGAACGGCTGCCTCATAACAGACGTGGGAAATCTCAGAATCTATCCTGTGCTGACACCTGGAGTTCAGAAGTGGGGCAGTTCCTGCACTTGGCTGCTGTCATCTAGGCTGAAGGGAGGGACAGGTGGTTCAGTCACCACAGCCACGGCTGCAAGCCCACACAGTCAGCTGCCATCCCATCTCACAGGCCGGGGAGAGAGCTCACATACGCATCACGATCCGTGGTCCCACTCTCCACCTCTGAGGACACGCCCTCTGCACCCATTTGTGTGTCCTTCTGGTTGGCATCCTGTCAGGACTGTGCTCTAAACAAACACATTGGATCAGCCCACGCATCAGGCCTGAAGTGCTTCACATGCCCATCAGAAATGACACCCAAAAGCTGTGCAAATACTGATCCATGGGTCACTTTTTTCCCCCTAACAAATTCAGAGAACACCAAAGATCCGAGTTAGAAAGGACCCTGGCCACCACTCAGTCCATGGGACCACAAGGACTCAGACACGACTGGATGACTAAGCACACACACACACCACAGTCCGACCCCACAATCCCGAGCTCATTTTCCAGATGGCCCAGAGGTGACAGGGAGTCCCAATGACCCACGAGTAACATAAGGCAGAACCGGGCTGGCACACGGTTCCTGATGCCAGGTCCAGAGTTCCTTCAAGTCCTTCTTAAGACATTCAGGGCAGGGAAATAGTAGCTGCTGGCCATGGGAGTTTTCCCTGGAGGCCAGCTAATCTAAACAGAACATCAGGCATCACATACGGAACCTATTCCATGGGATTTTCCTGTGTGAGGGGATTCCCTCCAACGATAGCAGTAACTACTCGGCAGTGCTTGGCCCCACGGCCCTGTTCAGGTCCGGAAGATGAAGGTGCTTCCTAACCAAACGGGTTGTTTTTCTTTCTAGAAATGAAACATCCGGCATCTGTTCCTTGCTCCTGTCCTTTACAGTGGTTTCTCCCTTCTTTTAAAATACTAAGGAACCAGTCCATAGGGAGGCCTGTCCTCAGCGGCCACAGCCCCAGACCTGCTGCCTCTGCCCAGCAGCCAGGGAACAGTCCCTACTAGAATCAGCAGGCCCGGAGGCAAGGCTGTAACCAGGACGCATGGGTCTGGGGTATTGTGCTCCTGCGTTCTCCTCTGGGGACCATTTAGGGTAGAACCAATGGCCCCACACAGCCCGCATCAGCCACACAGAGGAAGCGCCATCCTCCAGAGTGTCCCGTGGCCTCTGGTAGAGTGCATGGCTGGACTCCCAAGGACACAGGTTGTGAAGAAGAGGAGGTGGCCCACATGGTGCTTTCCTGCCCAGCTGAGGCCTCTAGCCCCCTCTAAATCCCACCCCGCCCAGAGTCTCAGCCACACCTCCATCTGCTCTGTTTTGTGCTCTGGTCCCATCACTGGGATCCACAGGAAGCCCTCGTGTGGTCTCGCACAGACACTGAAGTCACTTACAGACACTGTTTTCAGTGTTTTTTCAGATGACTGCATATCAGATGTTGCTCCCGGGGCCCTGGCACAGATGGTAACGGGCGTCCACCCTCATCTCTGCTCTGCAGCTAAAACATCCCCCTCTTCGATGCTCTGAAGCTGCAGCCTCTGACCTGCGAGAGTTCTGCTGCCTCGGCGGCTCCCAAAGCCAATTCCAGGGACAGTCCGAGCTGTAAGCAAGACCCCAGGCAAAGCCTCCTCCCCAAATAAGTTGATTTTGGCTTCAGCCTCTATGGCTTTGGCCAAGCTGGTTGCGTAACTGTCCAAGGACTTGTGCACATCAGCTTTCACGTGAAGAATAGGGTTCTTGGCAGCTTCTAAGAGAGAAGGCAGAAAGAAGGTTAGTGAGGGGCCAGGACTGACGGCTCCCCAGGACTGGCCTGCTGTTGCTTTACTGACCTGGGAAGCGGAGACAAACAGCTGAAGGCTGTGGGTCCTGGAATTTAGAGTCCCCAGGCGACAATTCCCTACTTACTATTTGGGAAATCTTAGACGTCATTTAATCTAATTTCAGTTTCCTAACCTGTAAAGAGATCATGGCACGCCCCTTATGTCATAGGGTTCCTGTGATAATTAAACAGTTCTTCCTAAGGTGCGTTAGCTTAGGTCTGGCTCATAGGAAAGGCTTGATAAATACTTTCTATTGGGCTTCCTTGATAGCTCAGTTGGTAAAGAATCTGCCAGCAATGCAGGAGATCCCGGTTCAATCCCCGGGTTGGGAAGATCTGCTGGAGAAGGGGCAGGCTACCCACTCCAATATTCTTGGCCTTCCCTGGTGGCTGAGCTGGTAAAGAATCTGGCTGCAATGCAGGAGACCTGGGTTTGATCCCTGGGTTGGGAAGATCCCCTAGAGAAGGGGAAGGCTACCCACTTCAGTATTCTGTGGGGAATTCCATGGACTGTGTAGTCCACGGGGTCCCAAAGAGTTGTACACGACTGAGCAATTTCACTTAATTTACATCTGTAAAAGAGTTCTCTGGTCTTTCAGCTCCCTGGAATGTGTAACGGTTTTGGCTATAACTTCCACAAGCCTGAATGTTGCCTCTGGCCTTTCCACACGCGCTCAGAGATTCCTCAAAGCCATGGAGAACCTCAGGGTTTGAAGGATATTAGAAGTCAGGTGCTCTTTCCCCAGGGACTAGGATCCCTGACAACATAAGTGAACAGGTGGAGGGGTGGGGGCTTCAGTTTCACATCCTGATGGCTTTTAACCTCACTGCCTGTTTTCCTCCTGACATTTTGGAGGGAACAGCTTATCCCCTAATCCTCATGTTGCTTGGAGTAAGCAACTTGCATGCCACACTCCAAGAGGAGAAGAAGGGAGGAACACGTGACCTCTCCCTGCCCTGCCACTCACTCCCGGGAGGACTGATGTGGTCTTAAAAGTGCCTGCTCCTCGCCCTGTCTGCAAAGAAGAGTGCCTTTGGTATGCTGTCCCCCAACATGGAGGCTGATGGAGCGAGCTTGGCCATATGTGGGCTGGGTGGATTGGGGAAGGCTTCAATCCATTTTTTTTTAATTTGGGAGTAACATAAGGCCCATGAGGCTGCTAAGCCAAGCTCTGTTCTTGAATCTACTTTCCCCATAAAACTTTGATTTGACGTCTGCCTCCTTGACATCCATGACGAACCCTTCCATTCATCTGGAACCGGGGTGGGGAGTGGTAGAAAAGATAGGACGAATTATGAACATAAACTCTGATACGGCCGATATTTATTTTCATAGTCAGCATTTCTGAAGAAATTACATCGAAGCCCAGACCCCTCCATCACATCTCATTCAGAGGAAAAGAGATTCTTCCATCTATGGGCAGCCTGGATGGCACTTCTAGTCAGCATTATCTGGAAGGGAAACTAGACCCCAAATTCCAGAGGCAACTAGAGTGCTGAGGGTTGAATTCAGAACAGGTGGAGCCAAAAAGGCAGGAACTGGATTATAGCAGAACTCATTCCTCTCACAGGACCCAAGTGCCCCAGCACCCTCAAGAGGGCAAGACCATCGAGGTGGCAGCTTCCCCTGCCATGAAGTTGGAGCACTTATTGGGCCATTATTTTCATCTTCCACACATGGAAGCTGAGGCTCAGAGAGGCCAAGTTCAGATTCATAGCCACACAGCATCCATAAGGGAAAGAAACTTTGGAGGGCCCAGAAACTGGTGTATCTAGTCAGGTAACTTCCTGATGGAGGAGATGGGAATCAGCTGTGTGTGTGTGTCTGTGTGTGTGTGTGTGAGTGTGCATGTCTGTGTAGCCCACTGCTTGCCCAGCCTTAGATGCTGTTTGCTGAGAGTTAGAAGCCTAAGGACTCAAGTGAGAGAGGTCAGGTCAGGAGTGACTTGGGAATGGGTAAAGGTGGAGCCCCTAGTGTGGTGGGCGTGGGGGCAGGCTCCGCTGGGGAATTTTCCTAAGATCCTTTCATTTCCCCATTTCCCTGAAGCCATCAGCCACAGAAACCAAACCTTTGATTTGTTCCACTTCATCTTCAAATGTCACCGAGCTCCTCCTCTTGGGTGGGCACGTGCCATGGGAGAGAGGGTTGTCATCCGATGTGCAGTCTTCAAGCAGCATGACATCTGTTCCTAAAACCAAGAGCAAACTGTGCACCTCTAACTGGCAACACCAAATCCTCTCATGTTCTTTCCCATCCTCTCTAAACAGCCCTTGCCTTCCTCTCCCATTTATTCCAACCCACAACCAGGTGCATCCAACTGCCCTGCAGCTTTGTCCAGGACACACAGTGTCTCTCGTCCCATTTCAGGGAGTTTGCAGCCAGCCACTGGGGCTGCTTTTCAGGCACACCAAAAACAGCAATGTTATCCAAGTGGATGGGTTACAGCCAGAACTACCATACTTAGAAGCGCTGAGTCAGCCAGACCTGGACTGGGGCAGGGGAGTCAGGCTGAGTGGAGGAGGGAGGCATTATTAAAGGGGCTTTGTGTTCAGAGTGATTTTTCTTACAGTTTGAATTTCTATCATTCTGGTTAAAATATGCTGTGCTACATAAACATATAAACGCTGAATGTGTAAAGTTCTCTAGGGATCAAAAAGGGATTGAAAAATATGCCCCTCAAAAAGTAGGGGGAAGGCAGAGAGGAAGGAAGCTCTATTAGAACTGGGTAGACAGGTGGGGAGGGCTGGGGAGGGGAGCAGGGCTGAGCAGAACCCTGACCCCACACTGGGGCAGATGTTGGGACCGGCCCTCCTCTGTCTTAGTCTCTAGCTTTCAACCCTTCAAAGCCTGGTGCTCAGCAAATTAGGAAGAAAGCAGAGCCAGGGGCTCCACATGTTCTCCCGGAACAACCTACACACTTGTGCTCCTCTGGCGGACTTTACAATATGGTGGTTACACACACGGGCTCCCAAGTTGGACAGATCTCAAGTTACTTAGTCCTTCAGCAGCCTCCAAGGTGTATAAAATGGGGATAATTCTGTCTACCTCATAGAATTGTCGTGAGAATTATGAGTTGGGACGTGTGAAGCTGTGAGGCAGTGCCTGGAGCACAGCAAGTGCCTGGTCCATGGAATCATCACTCACGAGGACACGGCTAAGAGCAGGGAGGCTGAAGCTCACATTCCAATCTGTGTGAGCCCAGAACCCAAGCTCTTTCTTCTGGCTACATGTTGCCTTACTCCTTTTTGCCCGGTCACCTCCTATTCACTCTACAGGTTTTCACATCACTTCCTCAGAGAAACTTTTCTAACGCTCCCATCCCCAAGTGCTCTGCCCCAGCAGGGACACATACCTGTCCGCTCTGTGTCCTCACGGCACTCGGCTTCCCCTCCCACAGCGCTCCTCACTGTTATGACCTTTTTAAATAGCAGAACTACTGAGGTATAATTTGCAGCCCACACAATTTGCCTATTTAAAGCCGCATGAGGGCCATTCACCAGCACATCTCTAGAACATAGGGCAGTATCTGCTCAAGGCAGGGGCTTGGCAAGTAAATATCTGTTTAGTGAATAAACGTCCCTGCCTGTGGATCCCTACTGGTTGTCTGAGAAGAGGTAAGAGGGCCTGAGGAGCAACAGCAACTTTCCTGTCCTTCAAGTTACAAGAGGGACTTTGGTCTACAAGGGAGGCTGTGACCAGTTGTTTAACCTCTGGGCTGCCTGTGGGGGCACATTCTCAGGGAATGTTCTGCCTCCAGGGGAAATGCTCCAAGACAGGAGGCCTGGTCTGGGTCCCTGCCCGTGGCCCTTTACCCTAGAATTCTGCAATACAGGCTCAGATGAGGAACCACAGATCAAGGCAGAGAGGAGTTTCCAAAAGGTTCCTGTTGGGGAGATGGAAGAGCAGGGAGGGAAATATTCATGGCTAGCCTGCTGTGTTGAGGTCCGGGCTGTAGAACCCTGGGTTCATGCCCAGCACGTGGGATGCGGTGCTTCATCAGCTCTGTGAATGACCGATGGAGGGACACGGCCCGTCCCGGCCATGAGCCTCTCACCTCGTGCAGTGCCCCAGGTATGCACTGGGGAGCACAGCAGCAGACTGTGATATCACAGAGCCCAGTGCTGAGGGGAAGAGCTCTGGGCTGGCACCATCCCCTGGGCAGCAGCTGAAGGGAGGGTCTGGAGGATATTGATGGAGATATGTTTCATCAGAGAGATCAAGTTCCCCAGAGGTAGATCTCAGGGCATGTAAAGACATGACAAGGGACAGAGGGACAGTGCCCAAGTTCTGGGGCAAATAGGGAGCCTCAAAAGTTTAGAAAAAATTGAGTAGCTTGTCTGAGATAACACAGCTCTCAAAAAGCCAATTCAAGACTGAAAACCAGGCAGGTTGACTCTGGAGCCTGCTCTGGCCGGGGGTTATATAACTCACATAACAATTCATGATCATCTGACATTTTAACTTTGAAGGCTTTCACTTAATTTGAATCTCACAACAACCCTGCCTGGCAGAGAGAACAGGAGCTGAGATTCCCATTATACAGAGGAAGAAACTGGGGCACAGAGATGCGGAGAAGCAAAAAGCCATGACTGGAAACCCAGACTGTTGATTCTCACCCCCTACACCCTGGGAGACGTCCCTCCCGCCCACATGCTCCTACCTGGAACTGGGGAAATGCAACAGGCGAGAAGCTTACCTGAGTCCTGAGAGCAGCTGAAGCCAGTGTCCCCGGTGCTGCTGCTGTTCCCCAGCGGTTGCTCGCCTGCCATGAGGGCCGTGAGGTGTGGGGACAGGCCCAGGTCTGCAAAGCAAGGTCGGCACTGACCGCACACTCGCGCCCAGCCCCTCTCTCCTGCCCGCCCTGTTCACCCTGCAAAGGGCGCTCTGCATTCACTGAAGACACGAAGCTCTTGGCTGCCTTTCCTCCAGGTCACCCCTTGTTCTTATCCCAGGGAGTCTGTGACAGCATTCACTGGGTCCTACCAGAGGGGAAGAGCTCAAGACAAATGTCAAACACCAACAAGGCAGGTGGGAGAGAAAACAGAGAACAGTCCTGGGAGATGTTCCAGTTACCCCAGAATGGGTGCTCCTTTAACTTCCAAGCCTATCTGAATACCAAAAAGTAGTTCTTTTAGAAGAGGCTGAAACCCCCAAGCAAAGAGGATGTTTGTAGGTTGGAAGGTCGGGGGTGGGCCATGAAACTGACCCAAGAAAGGGCTGAGGCTGGCAGCAGGGGAGGCCTGGAAGGAGACCCCCAAAAGCTTAAGGACTGAAGGCTCGGAGTCTCTGGGCAGGTAGGGCTCAGTGGAAGGACTCTACAGGAAGCAGTGGGTCCCGTCTATGGCTAGTCCCAACTCAGGCTCCGGGCACCTGCCCTCCATGCTGGCAGGGGAGCAGACAGAGTGAACAGGGGGACTCTGGCCTTAGTGACACCAGGCACAGGGCCACGTGGTAAAAACTGAGGGAACAATGAGGCTGCCTAGTTAACAGTGGGAGCCCCACCCACTGCCTTACTCAAGCTGGGCAGGAGGCCAGAGATCTCGTCCCCAGGGAAATCCAACCCGTCAGAGAGAAAAGCCCCACAGACCCCAAGAGCGGGGCGCCCTGTAGAATGGCCCCACCCCTCCACCCTTCCGTCTACGTGCCATCTGCTCCACTGCCCAGGGTGTCCCGATCCCTTTTCAGGGCTGCCTCATTAACCAGGAGGGACAGTGAAGATCAGGAGACATTAAGGAAAAGCACTAGCAGAGATGGGGGAACAAAAAGGGAAGGAATAAAAAAAGGATCTGCAGGAGACAATGCAGGGAGTTTAAGAAAACAAAATTCCAATTGGGTGTCCTCAGAAAATTAAGAAAATAATGAATCTATGAACAAAAGAGCTGGAGGCCACAAAGATCATGGAGATAACAAGAAGGTACTCTTAGCAATTAAAAAAACAGCACAAAAAGTCAAAATCTCCTGAGGAAGACCTACCTGCCACGACAGACCACCTGAGTTTCCCCACAGCACGCTTACAGACAGGAGAGGCCTCTGCCTATGCTTTCATCATGATTCTTCAAGGGAACAGGGTGACTCTCCTTTCTCTTTCAGAGCCAAGGAGGAGATGGTGGGGGTTGGGGTGGGCAGCCCATGCAGACAGAGCTTCTCTTTTCATGAAACGTGAAGAAAACACATTTGCAAGGAGCTGCCCCCTCTTCTGGGGGTTGGTGTAGGGGGCTGGATCCAGAGAAGATTCCAGACGTGATCACCCACCTGCAGGGTCTTGGCCTCAGAATATGACTATGTCTCAGCAGGAAGCCTGGCTTGAGGAGGGCGGCCTGTGGGGGAACACCCACTGCCAACTGGGACAGCTGAGGCCACAGTGGGCTTTGGACACATCTCTGAGGCTGCGGTGAAAGCTAAACACAAGTCCCGGTCTCCCCCAGTGGGAGGACTCACTGGAACCAGGCCAGTGTGGCTCAGCCAAGAGATCTGCAAACAGGGCAGCCAAGTGGTGACTCTCTATTCTGTGTTTGTCCAGCATTTATCACTAGAGAATGGGCGCAGCAACCCCGAGCTTCTTCACATGAAGCAACAACACACTAGACTGGGCCCAGTCCAGCCCTTTTTAAAAAAAAAATTTTTTTAAAGAAAGAAAGGAAGAGGCACAAAGTGGCAGGCCCAGAGATCAGATCAGAAGCCTGGCGCGGCCAAGAGAGCCACGCGTGCCTTTCAGAGGCCACAGGAGCAGGAGTGCCGTTCTGGGGTGAAACTGGCACTCTGAAGCAACCAGAAGACCTCACGGTGGCACAGGAAAGGAACCTGGAGAAGCAAGCAGGGGAAAATTCAGAGGCCCCGGGCCTCTTACCCCCAGCCCAAACCTCACGAAGGCCTTGGGGTGGGCCATATTCTCTAGCAGATGGAAGTCAGTGTCCTTTTCTCCACAAGGTAACTGGGAAGGCTCTATCCCCAGTTTCAGGAGCTTCGAGCATCAGGTGGGAGTGGCGTCTGGAGAGGCCTCCCTCCACGCCTGCGTGTCGGGCCTGGTGGCGGTGCTGCCAGATGAGCGGCTGGCCCTTTCTCCTGAAACCCTCATCTTTGCTGCAACGCCTGCAGCCAACTATCAGCTTTGGATTTGTAGTGTGGCCTTCACTGGAAGGACTGATGCTGAAGCTGAGACTCCAGTACTTTGGCCACCTGATGCAAAGAGCTGACTCATTGGAAAAGACCCTGATGCTGGGAGGGATTGAGGGCAGGAGGAGAAGGGGACGACAGAGGATGAGATGGCTGGATGGCATCACCGACTCGATGGACATGGATTTGGGTGGACTCCAGGAGTTGGTAATGGACAGGGAGGCCTGGCGTGCTGCGGGTCATGGGGTCACAAAGAGTAGGACACGACTGAGCGACTGAACTGAACTCCTAAGACCAAATGTTAGCATTTAGTGCACCTTTCAGCTGGAGAAGGCAATGGCACCCCACTCCAGTAGTCTTGCCTGGAAAATCCCATGGACGGAGGAGCCTGGTAGGCTGTAGTCCACGGGGTTGCTAAGAGTTGGACATGACTTCACTTTCATGCATTGGAGACAGAAATGGCAACCCATTCCAGTGTTCTTGCCCGGAGAATCCTGGCACAGGGGAGGATGGGCTGCCGTCTATGGGGATGCACAGAGTGGACACGACTGAAGCAACTTAGCAGCAGCAGCAGCACCTTTCAGCACTAGAATCAATGTCCACTCCAGAGCTGACCTACCCAGCATGAGGTGGCCCTGCCTGCCAACCCTCAGGGAGGCCAGAGATCTCAATTCCTCAGGGAGCGCCATGGTAATCTGCTAACGAGCCTTCACAGGCAGAAAGTATCGTAGTGGCCTGGTGAGAGCTGGGACCCAGGGAAAACCTAAACTGATGCACTTTTTCAGTTTGGGGCTAATAGTATGAGAAAACCAAAAGTCATGGATTATGGGTGAAATCTACATATGAAATCTTAATAAACATGACTGCCTATGTAGAACTCCTGGCATCTCAGGGGCAGTAGAAAACTCCAGGTGTTTGTGGAATGCCACTACACCTGCTCACAAGCACTGTGAGGAAAGTTTATAATTCCATGTACTGAATCCTTTGGTGAGAACTTTCCAGGTGCTCATGAAAATGGAGAGGAACAAAACCGAGAGAGGGCTTCTGAGTCTTTTCTTGCTGGCTTTGGAATGAATCTTATCACCCTTCTAATGCTGCGCTAACAGGAAAGAGCAAGTTCCTTCTCTGAGTGTAAGAGAGGCAGCCTGAAGCAGGCTGGGGCAGGGAAAGCCCACTGGGGTTTAGGCATCTGCTGCAGATGCAAGTCATGCCTGCAGAGGGCGCCAGACCAGGGTCTGGTCACAGCCCTGGCTCAGGGCTGCAAGGTGGAGGCAAGGGTTTTCCCTCCTAATCAGAAAAGCCATGGGTTTTCCTGGTATGACCAGAGTAGGGTTCAGGGATGGGATGGGCACTGCATTCTGCTTTTTTTTTTTACGACTCTTGCCAATGCTGTTGCCCACCTCCTAAAATCAGGACATCTGGGGAAGAGACAGCAGGGATGCCCCCAGCTCTGATTCAAGGGAAGGCCAACAATTCAGAACCCATCATCCCACACGCTCTTCAGCCCAAAAACAACCCACAAGACTGCTTCTCCCTCAGTGAAGAGACCGCTCACTGCCTTGAGCTTGCCAATGCAACCTCAGCTGGTGTTTTCCATCTGTCCTCACAGTCTGACAAGCTCGTCTAGGATAATCCCAAGTGGCTCACACAGAAAATCTTGGCCCCCAAAACAGATGTTTCTTTTTATTCTATCTACCCTCTCCTCCTCCATTCTCTTTCCTCATTCTTAACGTCACTGGAATCGAAAATGTTTATTTTTTTTTTGCCTGGAAGATCATTGATTTTACAAAATCTGAACAAATAGGTTAATCAGTGAAATGAAACCAAACCCTGAATGTATTCCTCCTGGCTCACAATTCATACTTGAATCATAGTCTTGCCAGTAGCAAGGGGTGGGAAATTCAGGAGCTAAAATACTGGGATCCCGAGAGATGTTTTTTCTCCTATGGTCAAAATAACGAGTGAGGTTCAAAAGGGAGAGCATATGTGTATACCTATGGCTCATTCATGTTGAGGTTTGACATAAAACAACAAAAGTCTATAAAGCAATTATCCTTCAATTAAAAAATAAATAAATTTTTTAAAAGTCCCAGAATTTCTTCCTTTCTTAAGAAAAAACACTCCGTTAGTCCATGAGGTAAATTAGTGATGTTGGTTTGCTGCCACATGGAACAGATCTCCCATCATCACTACTCCAGAGTACTCATAATTAAGAGTTGTAATTTTCACTCTCTTGGGAGGGGAGGTGGAAAGCCTATTTCCTGGAAATGAAAAATTAACTCAAGCAGTGAGTTGCCTGAAGTCATCTGGCAAGAGACTGGAATTGCACTCTGAACCACATGGCTCTTTTCATGAATATGATCTGCTAAGTGCCCTCAGAGTCTCCCTTCCAATAGCTCATCCAGGTGACAATCTCCCTCAAACAACAGAGTGGTAACTTTGGAGGCAAGATCCACCAACGCACGCTACAAACAGTGGGTGAAGGCTGAAGGGAAAATAGGATATTTTCATAACCTCTAAGTATCTCCTCTGCTGTACTTATTAGTGACAATGGAAAAAATAGTGAATCTACAGTGGGGAAAGCTGCCAGACGTCAACCTAACTGTATGGACTAAAAGTATTCCCCCAAATTCCTATACTGAAGCCCTAGCTCCCACTGTGATGGTTCAGCAGTGGGTTCTTAGGGAGATAACTAGGTTTAGAAGAGGTCACGAGGGTGGGAGGACCAGAGAGCTTGCTCTCTCCTAACCCTCCACCATGGCAGGACAGAACAAGAGGACAGCGAGGGAGAAAGCCCCACTGGAACTCAACCACGTGCCACTCTAACTTCAGACTCCAGCTGAACTGTGGAAAAATGAATGCCTTTGGTTTAAGCCATGCATTCTCTGGTATTTTGTTGTAGCAGCCCAAGCTAAGACATCAACCAAGAGATCAAGAATAAAATTAGCTAGTAATAAGACCTACAGATAAATGTGCCCCTGGTATGCTTACTAGGAAGAGCACATCACCAGCCCAGCATCCTGCCAAAACGGTAACCTTGAGAACACATCAGCTACACACAGATTGAGGGGCCGTCTACAAAATCCCTGAACAGAACTCTACGAAAGTGTCAAGTCATGGAAGATAAGGAAAGAACAAAGACTTGTTAAAGATTGAAGAAGACAAAGGAGATGTTACGACTGAATACAACATGGGATCCTGAACTGGATCCTGGAACAGAAAAAGGACATCAATAGGAACACAGGTGAAATCTGAGTCAAGTCTGTGGTTGTCAATAACCATGCACCCATGGTGCTATGGTTAGGCAAGATGTTAGCACGAGGAGAAGCTGAGGGGATGGGAATTCTCTGTATTGTTTTTCCAACTCTTCACTGACTCTAAAATTATCTCAGAAGAAAAAGGTTTAAAAAAATTTATCCCGTGCTCGCTTCGGCAGCACATATACTAAAATTGGAATGATACAGAGAAGATTAGCATGGCCCCTGCGCAAGGATGACACGCAAATTTGTGAAGCGTTCCATATTTAAAAAAAAAAAAAAATTTATCCCAACTAGAGTAATTCCTTTGGATCTCACCAAAGGGCATGGGATTGTGTCCAGAAACTTAGCTCTGAAATCAATTATCAGATGGAGGAGCAGCTTTAACACATATCAGATAGCAACATTTCAGTGACGGAGTGGAGGCTTGCCCTGAACACATCCTGAATTACTAGGGACGGTACAGTAAGGAAAGGGCTTACTGTGAGGAAAGGGCTCAAGGAGGAGTATGTCTAGTAGGAGCAGCCGAGGAGGGAAAGGAGTGCTTCAAAAAGGACTCTGCTTCAAGGAACACTGAAAGGAGAAGGTAGCCTAGTTCAATGCTTAAATTCTTTTTTTTTTCCAGATAGAAATAACTGTATTTTCCAGGCCAGTGGGCCATGGCTGGGGTCACAGAATTCGTGTCCTCTGCCCTGCCCCAGCTTGGGAATCACTGGGATGCTCCTTCCCCAGAGGAAACCTGTGCTTTAAGCCCCGAGGCTGCAGTCAGTCTGAGATCTCACCCATCAACCTGCCAGAGTGTCCAAGAGGACCATAGGCTACACCTATGGGAGAGTGGGCATCCCTTTTGACAAGTTTCCAAGTTACCTGTGATCCTATTGGAAATGCTGAAGAGCCTAGACGTCCTCTGCCGCTGTACAAATGGTTCCCGGTAATACCGATCTCCAAAGCACATGCCCAGGAGTTCCTTGCGCACCGTCTTGTTCCAGAGTCCATAGATCAGAGGGTGGCAGATGGCACTGGTAAAGGACAGCCAAGTGGCCCAGGTCTCCAGGGTTGGGGAGACACAGTTCTTCCCCCAGAGGGCCTCAGAGGTGATGACAACCATGTAGGGGCCCCAGGTGACCATGAAGGCACCAATGACCACCAGGATGGTGACGAGGGCTTTGCACTGGTTGGCCGAATAGACCACGCCCTGAAAGGCGCTCTTCCTGCTGCCCGAGGAGGAGGTAGAGGTGCTGGAGTTCTTCCTCCCAGTCCTCTGCACGCCCACCTCCACAGTGACCACAGCGCCACAATGCACCTTGCGCGCTTTGACCCTGGCCACTCGGAAGATGAAGCCATAGCACACCAGCATGACCAAGAAGGGGAGCAGGGCACACCAGATCTGCCAGAACGCAGTATAGCCAGGCTCCCGGTGCCACGCGGCCACACACATCCACTTGAACTCGTCAAACTCCACCGATGACCAGCCAAACAGAGGTGGCAGGCAGCCAATGAGGGAGTGGAGCCAGATGTAGGCAAGCACCATCACAGCCCGGCTGCCTGTGATCTTCATCGGGTACGCCATGGGATACAGGACAGCATAGTAGCTGGAAAAGGGATGGAGGGAGGTGAGAAGAGGCAAAACAGAGGAGAAACACACCAGGGCAGACGCCCACTGCTTTCCTAGGTAGGCAGTTTGTTGTATCTCACTCCACTCAGCCACAGGGTGAATACTTCTAAAAGCAGCGCCTTCTCCCAACCCCCCTGGACGAGTCACAGACTGGCCACATCACGCAGCCCCGTGGGACTCTTCATCAGAGAATGACCGTGTGCCAGGAAGGACACAGAGCTCAGGCAGCCCTGCCTCCAAGCCGCCACACCCGAGTCCATTCATTTCGGGGGTGTGGCTAGTCTTGAGGCATCTGCGGGAGTTCTAAGGAGTCATGCCTCAAACCAAATCACGTTTGTTTCTAACATTAATCCTTTTAGATCAGTTTTCAGAGGGTTCTCAGAAACCAGAATAACTTCTAAGCATTACGGGGTTCATTCATTCAACGAACTCAAGGCCTGCCACATGCCAAGCCTTGTGCTATGCACTGGTGTGTGTGCTAACTTACTAAGTTGTGTCTGACTCTGTGACCCCGTGGAGCAGAGCCTGTTAAGCTCCTCTGTCCATGGGATTCTCCAGGCAAGAATACTGGAGTGGGTTGCCATTTTCCTCCTGGCTATGCACTGGAAATAACAGGTAAAAAGATGCAGAGGGAGATAGGCAGAGAAGCAGAGTATGAGGCTCTGGAGTGGAAAGGGCTACATTTAATCCTCCCAAATGTTTGAAGTGCTGGACAGTATCGTTATCTTCATTTTACAGATGAGGACCCAAAAGCAGAGAAAGGATAATCTGTCCCAGATAAGGAAGAGGAAGAAACAAGATAAAAATCCAGGCAACCTGACTCTATAGTCCCCAGCGCACATGGCAGCAATTTCCTGCAAATCCTCTTGTTCTGGAATCCACAGACCAGGGGTGGTGGCTAATCCCTTAGCTCTGTGAAGGAGGGAGGCCTAGAGAGCTACTGATTCACACTGATGGGGCCTTGGATCAAGAGTGCAGGATCAGGGCAGACTTCTTGGCGGAGATGGCACATAAACACAGGTCTTAAGAGATCAGAGGCCCTGGTCCAGGAGCAGATGAGGCAGAAAGCCAGCCTTGGCCAGGTGCAGAGGTGCACATAAGCACCGCCTGTCAATGCAAGAGACGTAAGAGATGTGGGTTTGATCCCTGGGTCAGGAAGATTCCCTGGAGGAGAGAATGACAACCCACTCCAGTAATTTTGCCATGGAGAGAGGAGCCTGGCAGGCCTCCGTCCATGGGGTCACAGAGAGTCAGACATGACTGAGGCGACTTAGCACGCAGGCACTGGCTCAGCAGGGAGGCTGCCTGTAGCTCAATCAGGAGGCAAGGAGTGAAGGTGGGGCAGGGAGACAAGGAGCCTGGGGGCTGGGGAGCACTACGCCCTGCTGGCCAGCTGAGTACTGATGCTTTAACGGGGGTGAGTGGGAGTATTAAGACCATGGGGTTGAAAGTAAATCACCACCCTCCTGACTCAGACATTTTATCCAAAGCAAATGCTGTTTACCGATGGGGCTTCTGCATGAGGCACCGTGTGGAGGGGCAGCGGCGACCACACTGACGCCACCTGGTACAGGCAGGACCACAGGAAATGGCCACACGTGGCCTGTGAAGCCACTTTTTCCACCAGGACCTTCCTGAGTCACCCTAGGCACTAGCAGCTCAGCGACAGGGGCCACAGCCTGAACTGCCGCCAGCTGCCTGGGTAAACTTCCGTGGAGGAGCCCCGCCTCAGTCGACACCTCTGTGTAGATTGTGTAATCAGTGGCAAGACAGGCTGCCGATCTCAAGTCCCGAGGCCCTGCCAAGGTCTAGCCTGGGAAGAGTGCTTCTGAGTGTGAGGCCTGAGGAGAGGAGACCGTAATTACGGGATCGATCACAGAAACTCGGCACGCCAGCTATGGTAAAGCAAGTCCTGTCTTACGCTGACCTCTGGGTTTGCATCTTGCAAAGGCCCTGAAGCCACAGGAAAGAAGCATGCCTCTGGAGCTGAAATTCCTGGGTTCAGGTGGTGATTCTGCTGTCTACTAGCTGTGTGTCCCTGGGGAGTTATCTAACCTCTCAGAGCTTCAGTTCCTTCACCTGTAAAATGGGAAACACTTAGGATGGGGATCAGGTCTTAACTGAGAGAGAGAGGTTGTCAGTAATTAGTCTCCAAGGGAGACTGGGAGGTCCTGCTCTCCTGTTAAAGTCTTCAAATAAATCATGGATGCAAGTCTGGTTCAAGGACAGGATGTGCTAGAATGGGGGAAACAGCTGGGTGGTGCCTCTCTTTAAACGGCAATAGGGACAGAGCTGGGTCTTTGTCCACTGACCTTTCCCTCTTCCTTCTTTTTGAAAAATTAATTATTTGGCTGGGTCAGGTCTTAGTTGCAGCAGATGGGATCTTCACTGAGTCATGCGGGATTTTTCATTATGGTACACGGACTCTCTAGTTGAAGTAGGTGGGCTCAGTAACTATGGTACAGGAGCTTAGTTGCCCGCGGCATGTGGGGTCTTCGTTTCCTGGCCAGGGATTGAACTTATGTCCCCTGCATTGTAAGGCAGATTCTTAACCCCTAGATCATTAGGGAAGTCCCCCTTTCCTTCTTGAAGACAGAATCTTCATTCTGTTCCTGCAAAACTGCTGTGACCACAGGGGACCCTTGGCTTTTCTGAGCACCAGGGAATGAATCAGGCCATGCTGATGGTATCCTACCTCTTTCCAGGTGACCAGCTGAGGCACTGACCTGTGTAACAACATCTGGCAAATGAAATGTGAGGGGAGTTTGCTAGGGTAGGATTGGGGGCACTTCCAGGAAGGTTTTCTTCACTTTTAAAAAAGAAACAAAGCAGGGATTTCTACTTTCCTCTGCCCATTTAAAAATCATGCAGGCCCTCTGACCTCAGACAATACTTCAGGGACAATACCTGGGTGGGGGAGGCCAGGCCTGAGGAATGTGAGCTGTCCCGGGCTCCTCGGACGAACCCTGTTCAACCAGTCATAGAAGTCATCACAATTAATAAACTGCTCTCTGAACATGTCCTCTGGCTGTTCTCAACACCAGTCAGGATTATTATTCAATGGTAACATTTCTTTGTATCACAGACTATCTAGAGTGTGGAGCATGTACCAATGATTTCTCCCAGCTGAATCCCAGAGGCCCCTCAGGGTGCAGGGGGTTGGTGCTGGCTCCTGAAGGATCAGTCTCCTAGAATCAGAAGAGCCCCTGAAAGGCCAGAGTGCTGCCTGTATACACCCACACCCTCCAGGGGTTGCTTTGGTTTTAAGGTTTTGGGGGGCAAAATTTATATACATTGAAATGCACAAATCTACTACATCTTCATCAAGATATAAACATGCCAACATGTGTCCAAACACACAAAAAATGGGTTTCATTGATTTGAAACTTCATTTTTTAAACTTAAGCTTCATTTAGGCCTAGTTTGCAAGCTCAAAGGAAAATATAGAACAAAGGCAACTCCCTATACCCTGCAGGTTAATATAAGCCAAAATGGAGGGTTTTTTCCTTTGTTTCTCATACTCTTAACTGTCTTCTGAAATGCTCTACCTTTTCTCCAACAACTCATCTTTAGACACGAGCCCAAGCACCACTCTTGGTCCCAAAAGAGGCTTTCGTGATATTACCTGTAACTCAAAAGTTGTAATGACCATAGGGGCTCCAATGCTTAGCTCTCTTGCAACGAGACCAATCACTTAGAAAACAACCCCTGTTTCTACAAGACGGCTTCACTAAAAACACAAACAAAATCTAAGCCAACTCCAGCTACCTTGGAGTGAACACGTTATATTATGTTGAAAAATCTCCTGACAGCACTATAAGTAACCATCCCACAATGCTAGTTACTTTCTTTTAAAATACGATTTTAGAGCTGAAGTTTCATTCACTCCAGTCCAGAATGAAAACATAAGTATCCTAACAGGACCTTAAACCCTGACAACTTCAAGGCTAAGCCAGAGGTGACCACATTGGACTTATTCATAGGGAAAATCTTCCCAGGTCGAATGATGTTCCCCACCTGGATCTGCATCCACACTCAAGGCTAAGCCAGAGGTGACCACATTGGACTTATTCATAGGGAAAATCTTCCCAGGTCGAATGATGTTCCCCACCTGGATCTGCATCCACACTGCAGGTTTAGGACACTGACATCTCAATGGTGAATTTCACTCCAGCCAACTATTCTTTTTATGCTCTACCTTTGTTCTCTCATCATGGGGCTACAACATGGACTTTTTTGGCTCATCTGCCAACCAGGCTCATGGATTTTCTTAGGTACGGTTCGTAGGGTTCCTAACTGAGGACACATGTCAATGTCTGGAGACGATGGGGGCTGTCATAACCAGGGGGTGTTACTGGCATTTAGTGAGCAGAGGCCAGGGTTCCCCTCAACACCCTACACAGAACAGTTTGTCACAACAAAGAATTATCTGGTGCAACGTGTCAATCGTGCCAAGACTGACAAGCCTTGAATTAAATATACTGGTTGGAAGAGACGACTGACAATTGACTGCATACTGTATGCATACTGTATTAATGGTTAGGAGCCCAACCTCTGGCCCCTTGGAATTGGACAAGTCACTTAATAGCCATGAGGACTTGGGCCAGTTTGCAAAACTGAACTTTGTTCATCTGCAAACGGAGTCTGATAGAGTTGTTGTGAGGATTAGCTGGGATAGATGTTAACAGCAGGGTGTCGTGCCTGGCTCGCCCCACCCTTGTTTTCCTTGGCTTTCTTAAGTTGTCCCCATCTCTCTCTTCTCCCCATCCTCTCTCTCACTCCTCTCTCCTCACTTGTCTTTTCCTACCACCTCCTCTTGCTGGTTTCCCTCTCTCCCTCTCACTCCCCGGCCCCTCCACCTCTTTCTCACTCTCTTTTTTCTCTCACCCTACTCCGCACACGCTGTCACATACACAAGAGCCGCGTCATTAGGTTTCCTACATAAAAGGCAAAAATGCAACCTCCAAAACTACTAACATCCAGGGGTGTGAGAAGGGGTATTTGAAATCCTGATCAGATGGTAATCATTTATATGAAGAGATCAATTAGCCGGTCCAGTCAATTTGTACTTTCAGCCACACAAGTGAGCAATAATAAAAAATAAATTGCACTTGCCAAGAAAATATTTGAAGACATGACAATTTATAGCACTATATATAAATATATTACAGTCAAAGATCTGGGCAAAGCACTGGTCTGGCCAAATCCATCATGCTGTGCCTGCAGAAGGAAATGAACTATTTTCCAAAGACAACCAGGCCTTGGTGACTTGTTATCATAGTGAGGCAGAAGTCCTTTCTTAATTCATAGTTCTGTCCCTGAGTAACAGGGGAGCCAGCTTGTGGGGTCTGGGGTGCCTGGATTAAAGCTCTAGTGGGGTGACCGTGATGTCAATTTGTTCGTATACTTCCTCTGATCTCCGGCTATGTAACACAGACCATGCTTTTTCTGCCTTGCTCCTTCCTGTGTGTTCTCACAGTATGTTAAACACACTGGCATTATATATACCTCATATGGTCCTGAAATTACCTGGCCACATGTCTCTCCCCTGCGCTGTGAAATCCTCCATGTGCTTCTTCAGCTGCATATTCCCAGCACCAACTGTGTCAGTCATACATTAGGTACTCAATAAATTGTTTATCAAATGAATACATGGAGGCTTTTATGTAGGAAACCTGATGATGCAGCTCCTGTGTATGTGACAGTGTGTGGGCGGGGAGTAGGGTGGGAGAAAAAAAAGACAAGAGTACGAGAAAAAGTGGAAGGGGCCCTTGCAATCCGACTCACTGTTAGAACTTAGCTCAAATGCCATCTTTTCCCCACCCATGGGCTCCAGAACCTACCATCAGATTCAGCGGCGGGATATGTGAGCTAGTTTTCTGACCAGGGATTGAATCCAAGCCCCCTGCATGGGGAGGGCAGAGTCTTAGCCGCTGGACTGCCACTAAGAGTCCTCATGCCACAACTAAAGAGTTTGTGTGCCACAACTAAAGATTTTGAAAGCAGCAAATAAGACCCAACACAGCCAAATAAATAATTTTTTTTTTTTTTTTACAGCAGGGGCAGCGGGAGCTGTGACAGCGCTTATTTCTGCTTTGTGTTCACATCAGCACCTGTGGGTCAGCCTCTGCCAAAAACCCAGGGACTCCTGGTTGGCAGAGGCTACATCTTAGTCATGCTGTATCCTACCATCTGGAGATTTAGTACAGACCCTTTCACAAAGTAGATATCCAGCAAATATTCCCAGCATCAAAGAATAAAGCATTGAAAGAGGCAAATTCTCTCTCGTTTGATGCATTTGGATGACATGATTCAAGAATCTGTCATGCTTGCTGGTGAAAAAACGTCTCACTCTTAGCTTATCTAGGTCTCAGATCCAAGTAAGCAGCTTACAGCCTTCAAGATGCCACTATTTACTGAACATCTATGTACAGAGAGCTCTGTGAGAGGCACTTAAAACTCCCCCACTTTTGAGCTGTTGGCCCCCACTCCACCTTCCACAGGACCCAGGACCCAGAAAGGGATCTTCCAAAAGTAATGATTTTAAAAAAACAGAAATTCAAACAACAGTGAGATCCCATTCCATCCCACTGCCAACAAAATCTCACTTATGTCTGTAATGCTGATCATCAGTCTTGATTAGGATGCTGATAGGCGGCTACTGGAGTGAAGATCCGTACAGCCTTCTGAAGGGGAGCCTGCCTTTCACACATCAAGAATCTTGAAAGTGTGTTTACTTTGAAAACGCAATTTCACAAACATACATCTTCTTCAAAAGTGCTATTATATAAAATAGAAAGCTAACAGGGGACTGTAAAAATAAACTATAGTCCATCCAGAGGATGCAATACCATGTAAACCACTAAAGACATGTTCTTAAAGGACATTTGCACATGGGAAAAATGCTCACAATCACACGGTAAGTGAAAAAGTGGGTCACAAAACCACAATGCCTTGAGCCTATTTTCTAAATTTATAGCATACAGCCAAAAATCCCTGGAGGCAAATATACTAAAAATGTAAACAGTGATTGATTGCTTCTTATTAGTGGGATTATGGATATGTCTATGTCTACGGATATGTCTTGTTGCTATTCAGTCATTCAGTTGTGTCTGACTCTTTGTGATCCCATGAACTGCAGCATGGCAGGCTTCCCTGTCCTGCACAATCTGCTAGAGTTTGCTCAAACTCATGTCCATTGAATCGGTGATGCCATCCAACCATCGCATCCTCTGTCATCCCCTTCTCCTCCTGCCTTCAATCTTTCTGAGCATCAGGGTCTTTTCCAAAGAGGCAGCTCTTCCAATGAGGCTTCAGGTGGCCAAAGTATTGGAGTTTCAGCTTCAGCATTAGTCCTTCCAATGAACATTCAGGACTGATTTCCTTTAGGATTGACTGGTTGGGTCTCCTTGCAGTCCAAGGGATCCTCAAGAGTCTTCTCCAGCACCACATTTCAAAAGCATCAGTTCTTCAGCACTCAGCTTTCTTTACTCTCACAGCCATACATGACTACTAGAAAAACCATAGCTTTGACTTTACAGACTTTTGTCAGCAAAGTCATGTCTCCGCTTTTTAATATGCTATTTAGGTTTGTCATAGCTTTTCTTCCAAGGAGCAAGCATCTTTTAATTTCATGGCTGTAGACACCACACACAGTGATTTTGGAGTCCAAGAAAATAAAGTCTGTCACTGTTTCGACTTTTTACCCATCTATTTGCCATGAAGTGACGGGGCTAGATGCCATGACCTTAGTTTTTTGAATGGTGAGTTTTAAGCCAGCTTTTTCACTCTCCTCTTTCACTTTCATCAAGAGGTTCTTTAGTCCTTCTGCTATAAGGGTGGTGTCATCTGCATATCTGAGGTTATTGATATTTCTCCTGAATACTGATATTTCTCCTGGCAATACTGATTCCAGCTCAAGCTTCATCCAGCCTGGGATTTCACATGATGTACTCTTCATAAAAGTTAAATAAGCAGAGTGCAATATACAGCCTTGACATACTCCTTTTCCAGTTCTGAACTGGTCCATCGTTCCATGTCCAGTTCTAACTGTTGCTTCCTGACCTGACCTTCCTGACAGGTTTCTCAGGAGGCAGATAAGGTAGTCTGGTATTCCCATCTCCTTAAGAATTTTCCTCAGTTTGTTGTGATCCACACAGTGAAAGGCTTTAGCATAGTTAATGAAGCAGAAGTAGATGTTTTTCTGGAATTCTCTTGCTTTTTCTATGATCCAACAGATGTTGGCAATTTAATCTCTGGTTCCTCTAACTTTTCTAAATCCAGCTTGTACATATGGAAACTGTCAGTTCACATACTGTCAAAGCCTAGCTTGAAGGATTTTGAGCATTACCTTGCTAGCCTGTGAAATGAGTACAATTGTGTGGTAGTTTGAACATTCTTTGGTATTGCCCTTCTTTGGGACTGGAATGAAAATTGACCTTTTCCAGTCCTGTGGCCACTGCTGAATTTTCCAAATTTGCTGGCATATTGAGTGCAGCACTTTGACAGCATCATCTTTTATGTTTTGAAATAGGTCAGCTGGAATTCTATCACCTCCACTAGCTTTGTTTGTAATGCTTCCTAAGGCCCTCTTGACTTCAAACTCCAGGATGTGTGGCTCTAGGAAAGTGATCACACCATCGTGGTTATCTAGGTCATTAAGACTTTTTTGTATAGTTCTTCTATGTATTCCTGCCACCTTTTCTTAATATCTTCTGCTTCTGTTAGGTCCATACTATTTCTGTCCTTTATTGTGCCCATCTTTGCATGAAATGTTCTCTTGTTATCTCTAATTTTCTTGAAGAGATCTCTAGTCTTTCCCATTCTGTTGTTTTCCTCTACTTTTTGCATTGTTCACTTAAGAAGGCTTTCTTATCTCTCCTTGCTATTCTTTGGTTCTCTGCATAGAATGTATATACAACTCTGCATGGTATGTCTTATTTTACTCTTTATATTTTCAGTATTATTTCTATTGTTGGTGGGGAAAGAACATACTTGGAGAAGTCACCCGATGGCTTCCTTCGTTCTAACCCTCCAGTTACAGAGAACCAGCAGGAGTCTGGCCTTGGGCCTAGTGGAGGCCTGCACCTTGGGTGGACCATCAGGCACCACTTATTGGTTCAAAACCTGATTCTAAGGGAGCCAGGGGACTCGTGTCACCCAGTGACGACAGCCCTGGTGAGCAACCTCTGTGCTTCCCCTGACTCCACGGCTAGCCTCGCCCCAATTCTGTAAATCATACAGAATCTGAATCTCCCCTCTGTTTCTGTGCAGTTGAACCCTTGCCTGGGATGAACAAAGTGACCACTGGCAAAATCCTAAGAAAGAAGATGACTCTACGGGTTGGAAACTTGTTGTCAAACCCTGTAGGACTTGCACAACCAAATCTGACAGCCCAGCTCACTATCTGGAAGAACCTTCTAGGTAGAGCTGAGGGCTGTTTCTTGCTTTTAGAGCCACCCATGCCACAGGAAGGGCAAGCTCAGCTTTTGTAAGGCACACACTGTTTCTCCCGGGTAGCACTGTCTTTATTCCCTCAGTTGTCTTCCCTCCCCTGCTCTCATTTCCATCTGCGACAGGCCCCTGCAGTGCAGAGGATGGAGAATATTTCCTCTTTAGGCTGCCCTGGTGCAGCTCTGGCCCAACCTGAGCAAAAGAAAGCAGGCAGCACTTTGGGGAAGAACTGGATTTGTGACCTCCTTTGCCACGCCACCTTTCTCAGTTTCTGTCTCACCTGTAAACTGAAAAGAAGAGGTTTCTAGAACTTTTTTTAAGTATTGGAACTTCTTTTAAAAAATAAAACTATACGCAAGCTAGATCAGATAAAATCAGAGGTGCTCTGGTTGAGGGGATGAAAGAAGAGGAAAAACTCTGCTTTCTCACCCTCTCCAGCACAGCCCCTGGCACCCTCCACAGGAACTGAAGCAGCTCAGAAGGCATGATCTCTGAGGATCCCCCTTGGCCCACACTCCTAAATCCTTCAGTTCTCTGTGAGGCAAGCTTACCGGTCAACAGCGATGATCCCAAGGGTGAGCATGCTGGCTGAGCTGATGAGCAGGTAGAGGAGGGCTGAGAAATTGCACCAGACCACACCGAAGATCCATTCCCTCCGAATGGAGCTGGTCACCACGAAAGGCAGCACCAGTACAGACAGCAGGAAGTTGGACAGGGTCAGGCTGAAGACGAACTTGTTGCTGAGGGTAAGGAGATAGGACTTCCTGTACAAGGTGATCACGATGACCAGGTTGCCCAGGCAGACAAAAACGGTGATGATGACGATGGCGACGAACTCTGTGACGCCGCTGCCCCCTTGGTCACTGGCCCCCTCGGTGAGGTTACTCAGCTCCTTCCTGTGGCCGAGGGAGGAGTTGAGGCTCATGGTCAGTGTACCTCAGCAGGGGGTGGGCAGAGCATGCTGGACGACTGGAAAGACAAGCCCCGGGGGCAGAAGAGGAGTCATCAAACCACAGCATGTGCACTTTACAGAGGGAAGCCAAGGCCCCCCGGATCCTCGTCCTCATGCAAGCGCTACAGAGGCAGCCCGTTTCCTACAACCAGCTCTTCATGTGACTCACTGTATCCCCTGGAACAATGCATTCCCACAGTCTAAAACCTCCTATCCATTCTCCCCAGGACCAGTGGTTAAAAACCTTTAGTGTACTCAAGAATCTCCTGCAGTACCAGCTCAAAGAGCTGATTCTTGGGCTCCACCCCTAAAGATTCTAGTCCCAGAGAACAGAGGTACAGCCTAGGAGCCTGCATTTTAGACAAGCACGGGACAGGTGATTCCGATTCAGTCCACATGGTTTACGTGGACTGTTGCTTCTGGACCCCTGCAATGCAGTGTGGACCCTCAACCAGCAGCATCAACATCATCTGGTGCTTACTCGAGATGCAGAATCTCAGGCCCACCTCTGAATTACCAAATCAGAACCTGTGTGTTAATCCCACTCCTGGTTTGATTCCTGTGCCCATTAAAGTTGGACAATAAGATTATCATAGGGATCAGTCTCCGATCTCTAAGCAGGGTTTTAACAAGTACAATTCATACCGAGACATTGCTGCTGTTCTCATCAGTCGTGAGGATAAAGGGCAAGGAGCCAATGATAAAGATACATGGATAAGACGATAAGAGTTTGAGGTCTTTGCCCACAAATACCATTCTCGACAAGAGACAGTCCCTGCTCTCAGGATGCTGGCTCAGGTTTCGGCAAAAACTCAAGGTTGACATATTTTAACATCAAATCCTACAGACAAATGTTTCTCCAAAATTTTCATCTACTTTAATTAGCCAAAAAATCCCACAGATCATTTTCCCCACCTGCTTTTATTCCTGACAAAGAGACCACATCAGAAGGGAAGGAAAGATCGCTTTCCACGAGCCACACAGCAAGAACCCTGGTGCCTAGACTGCCTACACAACAGCAGCCCATGATCTCCACTTGACCAGAACCCTCTGTCCAGACACCTTTGGCCATAGGGAGCTGGTAGGTAAGGAAGGCAGTCCTTCCCTTCCCAGCAGCCCTAAAGGTCAGTTTAGAAAGTCTCCCTTTACAGCAAGCCTCATTCATAGGTCACAACCACAGATCCTGCCAGCTTGAATAGCATCAAGTAATTCTCATCCCACCTACTCTTGACAGCCTTCAAATATTTCACACATGACTTGCTTTCTTTTCTCCAGATTAAATCTCCAGGCTCCTGATGTGACTTCTGGACTCTTTACTAAGCCAGACTTCCTCGGTTTCTCACCAATTTCAATGACCCTATTGATTTGTGGTCCTCCTAACTGAACATACCATTCTGGTTATCTGGTAAATGGTGAGTATAAAGGGAAAATTTTCTCCATCATCAGGATAATCTACTATTGATCATTCTAAGAGTGCATTTCCTTTTAGCAACTGTTATCACCCTGTTGGATTATACAAATGTGTGGTCAATTAAAACCCAAGGTTTGTTTATACACATGAGTTTATGTAAAGGCAGGTGTCCTCAGGCTTGAACTAATGGAATTAGTGTTTTTAAGCCTAAGTACAAAACATCATTTTGTGCATTTTGGTTCATATTTCCAGGCTGCTAAAATATTCTGAATTTTGATTCAGCTATGCAATATGTTAGGTACTCCAGTTTTGTGTGCTAAATATACTTTATAATTATGCCTTCTGTTTCTTTGTTAGCTTATTTTTGGATTTTTATTCCTTGAGTTCTAAATTTTGTTCATTCTTATAAGTAAATTATTAACTGGTTCAATCCCTGGGTTGAGAAGATCCCCTGGAGAAGGAAATGCAACCCATTCCAGTATTCTCGCCTAGAAAATCCCATGGACAGAGAAGCCTGGTAGGCTGCAGTCCATAGGGTCTCAGAGAGTCAGACACGACTGAGCAACTAAGCATATCTCAAATAAAGGTCCTATAAGCATGTTATACTTAACTGTATAAGTGATAACACTGCAGTAAAGAAAACAAATTCTGAGTCATTAGACAAATGACAAAATGGGAGAAAATACTTAAAACGTATATCACAAAGGACTAATCATTCTAATTTATAAGGAATTCCTAAAAATAAAAAGGTAGAAAGTGGGTAAAAGACATTTTTTTTAAAATGGCAACTATATGAGATGATGGATGTTAACTAAATTTATGGTGGTAATCGTTTTGCAATATGCACATATATCAAATCATCATGTACATCTGAAACTTATACAGTATTATGTGTCAAATATATCTCAATAAAACTTGAAAAAAGACATACACAGAGAGTTCACAGAAAAAGATACACTAATTGCCCTTAAATGCATGAAAAGATGTTCTGTTTTATTCAAAATAACAGGAATGGACACTAAAATTACACTGAGGTACTATCTCTTTCCTTTCAGGCCAGTAAAAATTCAAAAGTTTGGCAACTCTGTCTGTTGGGGAGGCTGTGGGGAAGCAGGCATTCTCCTACCCTGCAGATGGGAATGCAAAGTGTAAAAACTGAAGGCAGGAGGATCTGGCAATACCTAACAAAGCTACATAGGCACCCAAGCTTTGATCTAGCAATCCCATTTCTAGATATTTACTCTGAAGATATAAGTTCATAACATAAAATAATAGACATGCAGGGTTATTTTATTAAGGCAGTTATTAAAAAAAGAAAATGTTTGAGAAAAGGGGAGAAATAATAGATTTGCACATTAAATATACATAAATATATGTGACTCAGACAGTAAAGAATCTGCCTGCAATGCAGGAGACCTGAGTTCAATCCCTGGGTCGGGAAGATCCGTGGAGAAGGAAATGGCAACCCACTCCAGTATTCTCACCTGGAGAATTCCATGGACAGAGAAGCCATGGGGCCGTAAAAAGCTGGACATGACTGAGCAACTTAACACATTTTCACTCTTCATATTTAATTATGCAAAAAGAAAAGTAGGAAAGATAACCAGAAACTAAGATACAGATGGAAGTAGACTTCTCTAAGTATGTTTTTACAGTTTTGATTTTTTTCTTGAAAGGTAGATTATGTAAAAATTTATTTTATTTTATGTACTTATTGTTGACTATGCTGGGTCTTTGTTGTTGTGTGTGTCTTTCTCTAGTTGCAGAAAGCAGGGGCTACTTTTCGTTGCAGTGTGTGGGCTTCTCATTGAGGTGGCTTCTCTTGTTGCGGAGCACAGACTCTAGGGTGCTCGGACTTCAGCAGTTGGGTCACGTGGGCTCCTGGGCTCTAGAGCACAGGCTCCATAGTTGTGTGCAGCATGCGGGATCTTTCCATATCAGGGATTGAACTAGTGTCTCCTGCATTCTTTACCACTGAGCCACCAGTGAAGTCCCACAGTTTCGATTTTTGAACCATGTAAATATTTTACATACTAAGTTAAATAAAAATGTATATAAAAAGTAAATGTATCAGTTCAATTCAGTTCAGTCGCTCAGTTGTGTCCGACTCTTGGCGACCCCATGAATCACAGCACTCCAGGCCTCCCTGTCCATCACCAACTCCTGGAGTTGACCCAAACTCACGTCCATCAAGTTGGTGATGCCATCCAGCCATCTCATCCTCTGTCATCCCCTTCTCGTCCTGCCTCCAATCCCTCCCAGCACCAGGGTCTTTCCAATGAGTCAACTCTTCACATGAGGTGGCCAAAGTACTGGAGTTTCACCTTCAGCATCAGTCCTTCCAATGAACACCCAGGACTGATCTCCTTTAGAATGGACTGGTTGGATCTCCTTGCAGTCCAAGGGACTCTCAAGAGTCTTCTCCAACACCACAGTTCAAAAGCATCAATTCTTCGGTGCTCAGCTTTCTTCACAGTCCAACTCTCACATCCATACATGACCACTGGAAAAACCATAGCCTTGACTAGATGGATCTTTGTTGGCAAAGTAACGTCTCTGCTTTTTAAAATGCTGTCTAGGTTGGTCATAACTTTCCTTCCAAGGAGTAAGCGTCTTTTAATTTCATGGCTGCAGTCACCATCTGCAGTGATTTTGGAGCCCCAAAAAATAAAGTCTGACATTGTTTCCACTGTTTCCCCATCTATTTCCCATGAAGTGATGGGACCAGATGCCATGATCTTCGTTTTCTGAATGCTGAGCTTTAAGCCAACTTTTTCACTCTCCACTTTCACTTTCATCAAGAGGCTTTTGAGTTCCTCTTCACTTTCTGCCATAAGGGTGGTGTCATCTGCATATCTGAGGTTATTGATATTTCTCCTGGCAATCTTAATTGCAGCGTGTGCTTCATCCAGCCCAGCGTTTCTCATGATGTACTCTGCATAGAAGTTAAATAAGCAGGGTGACAATATACAGCCTTGACGTACTCCTTTTCCTATTTGGAACCAGTCTGTTGTTCCATGTCCAGTTCTAACTGTTGCTTCCTGACCTGCATATACGTTTCTCAAGAGGCAGGTCAGGTGGTCTGGTATTCCCATCTCTTTCAGAATTTTCCACAGTTTATTGTGATCCACACAGTCAAAGGCTTTGGCATAGTCAATAAAGCCAAAGTAAATGTATAATTGATTGCAAACAGAAAAAAAAAATAAGCCAAATTATGTGTTAGATTGATAACAATCAAACAAAGAAAAGAATTAAGTCAAGTAGCTTTTAAATGCAATGTTTTGACTATAAACTCTTAATGGTGTATATTGTATAGACAAGAGAACCACTAGGTTTACTCAGCAGGTTAGATGTTGTTAATGGTGTTTTAAGTTTACAATTCTTTTTGAGTGTAGAGCAACTGAATATACATGCTTACATTGGGAAACACATTTCTAACTATGGGAGAAAGAAGAAACACATCACAGAATAGAGAAAGGTGAGGAAGAACCCTGTGGTTTTAGCTTGCTTACTGCGGGTATCTGTATGAACTCACTATTCAAATATAAATATAAAAACAGGTTCAAGGAAATTTCCCAGAATGCAGTTAGAAAGATGAAGAAATTCAAAACATAAAAGGCAAATGAGAGGATGAAAAGGAAGTACTTCATGAGGTATAATTACTTTAGCCAAGCAAAGCAGTGTCCCCCTAATATGCCTTGTAATTAACAGCATGCTCCTCTTGATTCCCACTAAACTGTTTGCTCCCTGGGAGTGAGGATGAACCACACTTTTCATAAAAACACAGTACTTTTTTTCATTGGCAACCACATGAATGGACCTGGAGAGTATTATGCTAAGTGAAATAAACCAGACAATTACTGTGTGTTATCACTTATATATGCAATCTAAAAAATGAAACTAATGAATATAATAAAAAAAGAAGCTGACAGATATAGAGAACTAGTAGCTACCAAAGGCATATGAGAGGGAATTAATTAAGAGGTACAAACTATTGGTATAAAATAAGCTACAACGAGGGGTACAAATACAAGCAATGCCTGTGTTTATCTCCTGACCGTGCAGAATGGGGTGACGAGAGTGGAGACGGCTCAGATTGCAGCACAAGTGCCCTTTCCCAGGTATGTTCCACTCTTGTCTTTCCACCATCATAGGTTCACCCACCTGGATTCCATCACTATTTTTTAAGCTCTTCAATAAAGTACAAATTGTGGCTCAAATGGTAAAGAATCTACCTGCAATGTGGGAGACCCAGGTTTGATCCCTAGGTCAGTAAGATTCCCTGAAGGAGGGCATGGCAACCCATTCCAATATTCTTGCCTGGAAAATTCCAGGACAGGGGAGCCTGGTGGGCTATAGTCCATGGGATTGCAAAGAGCTGGACTCGACTGAGAAATTAACACACACAATGAGGGGAGGGATACAAAGGGGTAGGGAATTAAGAGGTACAAACTATTTGGTATAAAACAAGCTACAAGGATATACTGTACAATATGGGGAATATAGCCAATATTTTAAAATAACTATGAATGGAGTGTAACCTTTAAAAATCATGAATCACTATTTTGCACACCTACAACACATAATACCGTACAGCAATTATACCTCAGTAAAATAGAATAAACATGAATAAAACACAAATGTTTTAAATAAAAAAAGGCAAATGAGGGCATGAACAGGAAGTACTTGATAAGTATAATTACTTTACTTGAGCAAAGTGTAGTGTTTTTCACTCATTATGGAAATCATTTCTGGAAACATGATGAACTCAGCAATGTGAACATCTTTCCTGCTCCAAATCCATGGAAATGTTGGGTTAAATATGATCCAGAAGTTTTTAAAAAGCCAAATTTGAAAAAAGAAGGGAAATCCATAGGTAACAGAAAACAGAGAGAAAACTCAAAGCCAGCGTTGTCCTCTCACAGCTGTAGCCGCAAGCCTCTTCGACCTAGTTCAAAACCCCTAGGGCTGAGGCCTTTTTATGTCAGAGGATGACTTTGGGTCACAAGGCAGAGAACTGAAACCAGTACCCTGCATAAGGAGTGGGTTCCTACATGAAAAAGGGATTAGAAAAAAATCCTCTTATTAGCAAAGGAAAGTGGCAAAAATAGTCATTTATCTGAAGCTCTCGGTGAGGACTGAAGCTTTTTCCATGAGAAATCATACACTGATCCATGTGCCATGCTGATGAGGGTACCAAATTTATAATTTATGTACTATGCAAGCTAATAAATTCATATAAAAATTAATTCTAGCAGAAGTAGACATAAAATGGCTCTGCAGTGAATTTCCACACTCACAAAATAAACATTTAATGAAAGTGAATGCATAGCATTTGCCTTGAAGGAGAATCCACAAAACAAAAACCAGGGGAACTGATATTCCAAGAACTTGAATTAATAGAAAAATATAAAAGAGACCATAAAATAAACACGATTAAAATCTTTAAAAGAAAAAGAGGTAGAAACCATAGTGAAAAAATATGACATCATGAAAAACTAATAATAATTGTGAAAAAGAACCAAATATAAATTCTAGAAATCAGAATTTTAACTAGCCAAAATTAAATACTCAGAGTATGTTGAACAACAGATTCAGCTAAAGAGAAAGATGGTGACTGAGGAAACTACTCAGAAGGCAACAAAAAAAGCTTAAAAAAATAAAAATATCCAACAAAAGTCAACACACATGAAGAACAGGATAAGCAGATTCAACATATATTCAAAAGAAGCAGGCTCTGGAGAGATTAGAGTGAAAGGGAGCAGACACTCTTGGGTGTCTACCCAGAAACCAGCTTCAAAAAAAAAAAAAAAAAAAAAGAAACCAGCTTCAGTTTTTTTTTTTTTTCCTTACTAGTAGACCTCTGACTTTGTTTCGGTGTCCAGTCCTCCTCCCAGTGACTCAGAGAAGGTTGATCGGATCCCTGGTTCTGAAAGTTAGATCTTGAGTGGTCTAAACTATCATTGTTTTCCCTTTCTTCTTGAAAGTCAGTGGATATCTGGGAAAAGCTGCTTTGATCTCACAAAGACCCTAGAAGAGAAGTCTTTTCTTAATGGCCAAGAGAGCGGAGCTGTGACAGCCACCTTGGGATTCTTACAGGTGCTGGGCACATGCTGAGCATGGCAAATAAGAAAGGCTTGATCCGGAATTGTTTAATCAACAAATCCTGAAGTCACATTCACCTTGGCTTCTAATCATGCAAAGTAATAAAATTGTAAAATTATTTTTAAAGCTATTTTCAGTTAGGTTTCTGTTAATTGATTCAAAAGCATCCAACTAACATTAGGGTCAACAGACACTGTCTACCTCAAGGTTGATGTATTATTTAGAAGTTTAATTGAACATTTTCTAGAATAAAGAAACACGTGAGTCCTTAGAACAAAACAGCATATTGAGTTCTAAAGATAAATTAGAAAAAGTTTACATCAAGGAACATCACAGTGAAAAATGACACCAAGATACAGAGAAAATGGTAAAAGCAAATTTCCCTATGAAGAAGTAATAATTAGATAAACAGCAGACTCTTCTTTTGAAGAAAATAGAAAATAGAGGCCAGAAAACAGTGGAATAATCACAGAAGTGCTAGAGAAAAGAGCTCTTGCCTTCTGGTTCTATAATACCATTCAAGAGGGGGCACAATATTCTTTTGAGGCAAACAGAGAGTGAGTGTTTACTGATCATTCCTTATTTGAATGATCCCTTTAAAAATACATTTCATGAAGGAAACCGAATCCAGAAATAAGGGGTAGGGTATAAGAATCAACTGTTAGAATGGAAAATGGTAAATACATGGATGAATCTAAAATAAGAACAGCAAAAAAATGAAATTTAAATTTAAAAAGTTAAATATCAACACCAAGTTTTATAAAAATAGCTAACTTGGGAGCTTTAAAACCAAGATGAAATTAAAACTCTAAGCAAAATGGAAGCTCTTAAAGGTATGATTGTACTAAAAATATTCCTAACAAGTTAGTTTATACTCAGGCCAGAACTTAGTTATGGCTGTTTCCCAACACCTGGACAAGTGCCTGGCACATAGTAGGTACATCAGTAATTATTTGTTGATAAATGACTAACCTTCAAAAGTTTGTCATTGTTAAATCAAATATGAGTGTTAGCATAATAAATGTAGCCACTAAAAAAAATAAAAATAGGATGTTAAAGCTTCCAATCCAAAAGCTTTAAAAAGGAGAAAAGTACTGTTTGACATGGTTCCTCTCCAGTGGCCCTATTAGCAGGGACACTGGTGAACTCAGAATCAGAGAACCCAGGGTTGGCTGCTGTCCTTGAGATCATCTGGTCCAGTTCGCCCCAGAAGGCAGAAGGGGAATGTGGTCAAAGAGCTGCCCACCCAGGAAAATCCAAAACCCTAGTCTCTGGCACAAGCCCCAGCAAATCCCCCAGGGGTGTACTTTAACAAGACAGAGGATTGGGAATATCCCAGCCAGGGAAGGCTTCCTGGCAGGCGACCAGCCTACTCAGGGCTCTTGTTGAGCCAGGGCATATTGAATGGAAGCAAATTCAAGAGTGACTCACATCGCCACTCTCCTGGCCAGTGATGCTGCCAGACACAGAGATGTTTCTGACTCCCACTCTCCCTATGTCCTGCCCTGAGCAAATAAATCACCTTGGGCTGCAACTCCAAGAAACAATGTGACTAGAACACAACTTGAATAAACATATCGGAAATTATTCCTGGAAAAGAGAGCTAGCCCACTCAGCCACATCACCAAGAAAGGCTGGATATGTCCTTGTCTTTACTGTCATGGCTCCAAGCATCACAGTCAGTCCTCTTTGGGAACTGCCTTTGGTTTTCTTGAATATCCCAGAGACAGTGGCTTGTCTGCTGGGTTAGATCACTGACAACAACCTCAAATCATTCAAAGCCAAATCTTGTCACTTGAGGGAGAGATCAATAACCTTTTGGGTTAATAAACAAGGCAACACTATAGGATTTTGAGACAGGTATCTATTGTGTTTTATAGACCAGCCTGCATGCTAATTCCCAAGAAATAATTCTAGAAATGGCTTGCATTGCGAAAACAGAATTACTACAATATAAAGGTGGATTCTCTCGCTTTCCCTTATTTAATTGGATAAATTCAGATATGTTCTGGTTCCATCTCATATTTTTACCTAGAATTCTGATTTTCATCAACCTACAGTGGACTTTTTTCCTGCTGCTTCCCTGTACTTGTTAGAGGTTGCGTGGCATGGTGGTTAAATGTACAGACTCTAAAGACTACCTAGGTTTGAAGCTCAGCTCCTGTAAGAAAGAATATTATCTTTCTGAGGGGCTTAAGAATCCATCTGCCAATGCAGGGGATGTGGGTTCCCCGGTTGGGGAACCAAGAACCCATATGCAGCAGGGCAATTAAGCCCATGCGCTACAACCAGAGAAGCCTGCGAGGTCTGCAGCCTGTGCTCCACAACACAAGAAGTCCACAGGCCGCAACTAGAGAAGACCGTGCACTGCAGTGAAGAGCCCATGCGCCACAGTGAAGACTGAGCACGGCCAAAAAGAAGAAAAAGATAAAGAAATGTTTAAAAGAACGTTATCTTCCTCACCAAACAATTGTGAGGACAAGGGAGTTTATTTTTATCAAGCGCCTAGGACAGGCTCTGGACACAGTGAGCCTTCACTTCATATTGTGGTTCCACGTGACGTGCTCGCCCTGATTTTACTTTGGGAAACGACCTTCCCATATTTTGAGGCCACGGTCACAGGACCTAGGACACTGGCTGGAACAGCTGGGGGACGGGCTAGCCTACCACTGTGCACTGCTGCAGCGGGCCATCCTGGACACGACGAGGAAACAGCCCACAGACAAAAAAGGGTAAGAGAATGAGAACGCAAGGGAGAGAGAGAGCGGTAGGCAGGGAGAACACTGAATGCTGCTGCTAAATCACTTCAGTTGTGTCCGCCTCTGTGCGACCCCATAGACTGCAGCCCACCAGGCTCCCCCGTCCCTGGGATTCTCCAGGCAAGAACACCGGAGTGGGCTGCCATCTCCTTCTCCAATGCATGAAAGTGAAAAGTGAAAGTGAAGTCGTTCAGTCGTGTCCGATGAATGAGTCCATTCACAAATGCTGGTGAAATAATATGCGATTCTGAATCTTCTTGTTCTTCTCAGTTATATGACCCAGTGATTTTCTCCTTCACTTATGCCAATTTGACTAGGTTTCTGTCACTTGCAACTTGAAGAATCCTGACTGATGCTCTGATACACCATGATCTGATACAGCACATCAAGACTCCACCTCTCTGGACACTGACACCAGGAACCTTCCCTTTCTCACGGGTAGGCCAACTCCTCAGGCACAGCTCTGCCTGCCTCAGTCTCCTTCTTGAGAACTTTTCTTCTTGTCACAGACCACGCCACAGACCCATGGACCCTAGTATCGTGGAGTTTCTTCACATGGAAGCATAAGTAAGCTTTTCACCTCCCAGGAGATCCGTGATCCAGTCCACAAGCCACTACAAGGAAAAGGAGGCCTCATTCGTCCCTAAAATACCCATTACAAATGGGGCCCTCAAAGCGACAGCCTGAGATGCCACAGGCCACAGGCCAAGGCTCAGGTGAGTGCTGTGAGATCATGCTAGTCAGTAGGAGGCGGACGCTTGGCACCTCTCTAACAAGGGTAATGGACATGACAAGATACACCTGACCTCTTCAAAAGTCTTCTCCAGAGAAAACCGTTTCCTTTAGGATATCTCTTCTGATATTCTTAAACAAACGCAACTGGGGCAGCGGCTCATTCTGTGGCCTCCCGTTTCTATAAAGAGCTGAGCAGCCTAAAAGCTGGGACTGCCACGTGCCCTCATCTAAAGAAATCAAATGCCAATAGGTAGGTGTATGATAGGTTCAAATAAACAACCCTCCAGGTGAGGAAATATTTCCAAACACCACTTCAAATAAACTCAAGTGAAATCACTGTGATGGTATTTTGGCCATATTTTCAGGGGATCTTCAACTCAGCACCTCAAAGCATTTTACACATCAATCACCAACTGGAGCAGTTGAGGGGGTGCAGCTGGGGAAAATATTCAAATTAACAACCTGTCTTCCACTAAGGTAACTGAGCTAGACAGTGAACCCCCACCCCCATCCCACCCACAAACCAGACCACACAACTCGTTGATAGCCAGAAAGAGATCCCAGGAACCCTGGGTCTCCTTCCCTGCATTCCTCTGTCCTTCCCTGGCATACACAAGAAAGTTGTTCCAAAGACGGTGGGTTGATGAGTCGACCCCTGCAGCCCCAGAGGGATGTGTCCACCCAGCCAGCCCAGGGTCTGTTACAATGCACAGTGCTTTGTTCTTGTCCCCACAAGGGCACCACAAACCTAGTAATTTCCTCTTCCAAAACATCCCACTTCACCTGTAACGCAGGTCTGAACCCTGGGCTGTTTGGGAGCATGTACCAGAAGATGGAAAAGAAGCTAGAGTAAGAACCCCAGTGACCCTGTGGTCCTTGTCTGAATTCTTGGTTTGCCAGTGAGAAAGACCTGGCTTTGGTACCCTCTGTATATACATCAAACAACATCACTAACCTCAACAATTTCCTTTGTAAGGATTGAAAGTTTGGAGTCTAGGGCTCTTCACTGACCATGACCCTCTCCACAAAGGTGTAACTCTCAGGCATAACTCGGTCAGATGTCTTTCCAAAACTAAGCTCCTGTTTCTCAGCAAAAACATTTCCCAAGGCTCAGTACTTGATCCATTCCTTTCTCTCTATGCCCTTGAGAATCTTACCCATTTCCAAAGTGTTCTTTAGTTATTATTAACTAATAATAATCAGTATTGGCAAAACAATGTGCAACAGACAATGTAATTTTACATACACCATTTCATCTCGGGAATAACTTTTAGAGGTAGGAATTATTCTTCTCCCTGTTTCAGAGAAGCAGCATGACATATGGTTAAGAGCATGAGCTGAACTAGAGAGCCTGGGTTCACATCCCAGCTCCACTACCTACTGGCTCTATGGTCTTGACATGTTATCTGACCTCTCTGGGCATCAGTTCCCCACTCTGTCAAATGGAGATAATATTCCTTGCTCAGGAATAAGTACCTCATATGGCTGATGGACAAAAATCAATGAGTTAATATTTGTAGAGTGCTTAAAACAGAATTTGGCACCACATAAGTGTTTGTTAAATGAATAAAGTGGGGAAATTGAGGCTCAGGAAGGTTAAGTGCCCAGTTCAAGAGAATATTTGATAACAGCTCTCCAAGTTGGTCCTATGGCTATGAGACTACTTTCAATTTATCTACTCACCACAGCAGGTAAGATTCCACATGGTGTGGCCTCATCTAAATTCCAGTCTTTTCACCCACCAACCCCTTTGTGAGTTCTGCTCCAGCCAGCTATGCTTACATGCTGCCATTTCCAATTTGCTCTGGCTTCTGCCTCTAGCTGGAATGCTCTCCTGCTTGCAGAATGAATTAATAAAGACTTATGAATGCTAAAATGTGTTACTGATCTATTGGTCTAATAACTTGATTGAAAGAGAGAAATAAACAAATAAATATGGAGGGGGGTGAGGCTTTAAAGAGATACAAAAATATACCAAGTCACAACTTTGAATTTGGCAATGATTTCTTGGATATGATGCCAAAGGTACAAGCACAAGAGAAAAAATTGACAAACTGAACTTTATGAAACTTTTAAAAATTTGTATATCAAAAGATACCAGGGACAGAGCAACACACAGATTGAGAGAAAATATTTGCAAATCATATATAAGACTATAAATTAATATTCAGCATATATTTAGAACTCTTGAAATTCAACAACAAAAGTCTCCATATCCAAAAAAGATACATGACTAGCCAATAAGCACATGAAAAGATGCTCAACTTCACTGATCCCTAGGAAAAGCAAAGCAAAACTATGAGGTATCACCTCACACTCATTAGAATGGCTACCGTCCAAACAAAACCCAGAAAATAGTAAGTGCTGGTGAGGGTGTGGAGAATCTGGAACCCTTGTAGACTGTTGACGGGAATGTAAAATGGTACAGCTACTGTGGAAAACAGTACAGCAATTTCTCAAAAAATTAAACATAGAATTACCATATGATCCAGCAATTCTGCTTCTGGATATATACCCCAAATAGCTGAAAGGGGGACTCCCCTGGTGGTCCAGTAGTTAAGAATCTGCCTGCCAATGCAGGGGACATGGGTTTGATCCCTGGTTTGGGAAGATCCCACATGCCGTGGGGCAACTAAGCCCATGAGCCCTAAGCCCGCGCTCTGTGACAAGAGAAGCTACCACCAGGAGCAGCCCACAGACCACAACTAGAGAAAGCCTGCACAGAGCATGCACTGCAGCCCCAAATACATACACAAACAGAGATATTTGTACACCATGGTTCATAGCAGCATTATTCATGGTAGCTAAAATGTGAAAGAAATCCAAGTGTCCACTGACTGTGAAATGCTAAGCATAATATGGTATATCCACATAAAAGAACATTATTCAGCCTTTAAAAGGAGAGAAACTTTGACATATGCTACGACATGGATGAACTTTGAGGACATTATGCTAAGTGAAATAAACCAGCCACAAAAAGACAAATATTGTATGATTCTACTTGTATGAGGTACTTAAGAGTAGTCAAAATCATAGAGATGCAAAGTAGAATGGTGGTTGCCAGGGGCTGGTAAGAGGGAGACAGGAGAGTTGTTTAATGGGTTTAGTTTTGCAAGGTGAGAAGAGTTCTGGAGATAGATGGTGACGGACTATACCATATAAATGTACTAAATACTACTGAAAGAAAGTGAAAAGTGAAGCCACTCAGTCGTATCCGACTCTTTGCGACCCCGTGGACTGTAGCCTACCAGGCTCTTCCATCTTTGGGATTCTCCAGGCAAGAATACTGGCGTGGGTAGCCATTTCCTCCTCTAGGGGATCTTCCCGACCCAGGGATCAAACCCCGGTTTCCTGCATTGCAGGCAGATGCTTTACCCTCTGAGCCACCAGGGAAGCCCCCCAATACTACTGAACTGTACACTTAAAAATGGCACAGAAGATAATTTTATGTTAGGTATATTTATTTTACAGCAATAAAAAAGTTGGAAAAAATATACCAGGGTATCTTCTTTTTAACTTCTCTCCCCATGGGATTGAGAGTCATGAAATGAGGGAAGTCAGCTATTTTCATGGTGTCTCAACCACTGATGAAAAAGAAAAGAACTTCAGACAGTATATAGAGTAAACTCCTCCTGCAGTAGAGGAGGAAACAGCTATGTCTGCACCATATTATTCCTCACTAGGAACTAGTCCAGCAGTGACTTCCAAGGTAAAATCACTGAGTAAAATAATTCATCATGTTGCACTGTCCCCAGATCACATGGTAAAGCAAAACTCACTTTTTGTTCATCAAATTCCTCTGGTGCAGTTTTTGTTATGCGTGTTAGAGAATGAGGAGAACATTCAGTACTAAGCCAAGCTGGACTCTGAGCCATGGACTGTCGAATTTTTTCAAAGGGCCACTGGCCTCCCTCCCAAGCCTCCCCCAGCAACACTGAAAGTGGCATCCGTCATCCCTGTGTTTGCTGGCCAACACAGATGGGGAGGGTTCACTTCAGCCTCCCAGAAAATCCACAACCAACCAGCTGAAGTCATGATGAAGACAACAGAAAAGCGCTTTAGGAGACAGAAAGCAGTGGCGGGTTGACAACAGCTCTCTGGGGAGGCCTTAGCAGACTGAAGGTCAAGCAAGACCTCAATACAGAAATAGCTTTCTGAGCTGGACACCCAGCCTGGACCACACTACTTCCCCAGGTGGCAGAAGAGAAAAAATGCCAGCTTTCCCAGGGCAGGCTCAGGAAAGCCTCCACAGACGCTGGCCAAGGCCAGCCTGCCTGGAGCTGGGACCCCAGCAAACCCCAAAGGCATAGCTGGGTCAGATCAGGTCAGACCTGCTCAAGCTTGGTCCAAGTTGACCTGATGCTGCTGCCAGATGTTCCCGTGGTGATTTCCAGGGCAAACGGACCAAGGGTCTGGTCAGGAGCTGGTGCTCAGGCAGAGAGAAGCCAATACCACTCCCTGGAGTTCCTGACTGGTTACTCAATATCTCTACTTGGATGGCACAGGTACCACGAGCCTAACATGTCCAAAATCAGACTTCAAATCCTTTGCCTCTCAAATCTGCTCTTTCCATGTCTCTTCAACTCATGTTGTGGTATCCTCATCCTTCCAGTTGCTCAGACCCTAAACTCTGAAGTCACTCCTGACTCCTCACTTTCTCTCACATCTCCTGCCTGATCCATTAGCAAATCTACTGGCTAATGGATCTACTTTTGGAATGTATCCAGTATTCAACTATGTCTTTCTATCTCTGCTACCATCACTCTGGTCCAGGTTATGTCTTCTCTGCATTAATAAAATCGCTTTCTCACTAAAGAGAAAGCATCTGCATCCACCATTGTCCCCATCCTCAACACAGCAACCAGAGTAAGCCTGTTAAAATAGAAGTCAAAACACATGAACAAGTCACTGCTTATTCAAAACCCCCAAAGTATTCCCCTATCACTTAGAATAGGCCCTGCATGATCTGGCTCTCCACTACTGGTCCAATTTCATAATAAAAATTACTTTTTAACTGCCATTACTATTTATCAAACATATCAAGCATGTGTCCACCTCAGGGCCTTTGCACTTGCTGCTTCCTATGTCTGGAATGCCTTTATCCAAGGTATCATTGTAGGTTGCTCTCTCACTTCCTTTCAGTCTTCAAGTCACCTTTTCTGCAAAACCTTCCCAATCCACACAACCTAACATTTCATATCCCTCTCTAACATTTTATGGCCCCATTCCCTTTCTTTACTTTTCCTCCTTACTGCACGAGTATGTACTTATTTACTTATCTTGTTAATGTCTTTCTCTCACACCAGACTGTATGCTCCAAGACAGTAAGAAATCTTGGGTCTGTACATTTTGGGGTCAGCACCTAGAACAGCACCTGGCAAATGACAGGTGCCTGATATATGTGATAAATGAAAGTGTGAATTAACAGTGGAACACTGGACATCTTTGCACACAAGCCGTTATATTGCCTTTAGAGAATTATCTTTGCAGATGTAGCAAACGCTATTCATTATCCAGTCAAGAACCATCCTCCTCTTTTTCCTGTCAACAGATCCCTGACTTGATGTGGTGTACTATCAGTTTAATGCAAAAGTAATTGCGGTTTTTGCATTGTTAAAATGTATCTTTTGATACTGAAATACATTCTAAATAATAGTCACATCATTTTAATGTGCATTTATCTTTTAAATTTTTTTTTTGCTAATGACTTATCAGTTGCTGATGATTTTATCTTTATTTTAGACTATGGAACTGATGTTAGACAAAAAGCAAATTTGAAGGATTTTCTTATTTGAGTTCAAAATGGGTCATAAAGCGGCAGAGAAAACTCACAACATCAACAACACACTTGGCCCAGGAACTGCTAATGAATGTACAGTGCAGAGGTGGTACAAGAAGTTTTGCAAAGGAGACAAGAGGCTTGAAGATGAGAAGCATAGTGGCCAGCCATCAGAAGGTGACAACAACCGAGAGGCTCATCGAAGCTGATCCTCGTACGGCTACTCGAGAAGTTGCCGAAGAACTCAGTGTCAACCCTTTTACAGTTGTTCAGTATTCGAAGCAAATTGGAAAGGTGAAAGAGCTCAACAAGTGGGTGTCTCATGAGCTGGACACGCAAGCTCAGTTGCTTCAAGCATGTCCAGCTCTGTGTGACCCGAGGCACTTCAGCCTGCCAGGCTCCTCTGTCCATGGGATTCTCCAGGGCAAGAATACTGGAGTGGATTACCATGCCCTCCTCAAATGAGGAGGGGCATGGACCTCAAATCAAAAAAACTGTCATTTTTGAAGGGTTGTCTTCTCTTATTCTACACAACAATGAACCATTTCTCTACTGGATTGTGATGTGCGATGAAAAGTGGATTGTATACAACAACCAGCTCAGTGATTGAACTAAGAAGCTCCAAAGCACTTCCCAAAGCCAAAGTTGCACCTAAAAAAGGTCATGGTCACTGTTCAGTGGTCTGCTGCCCATCTGATCTACTACAACTTTCTGATCTCAGAGAAACCATGACATCTGTTCAGCAAATTGATGAGATGCACCAAAAACTGCAACGCCTGCAGCCAGCGCTGGTCCACAGGGAGGGCCCGTCCTTCCCCACAACGCCCGACTGCAGGTCTCACAACCAACACTCCAAAGTTGAATGAACTGGGCTAGGAACTTTTGCCTCATTCACCATATTCACCTGATCTCTCACCAACGGACTACCACTTCTCTGAGCATCTCGACAACTTTTTGCAGGGAAGATGCAAAACATGTCTGTATAACTGAACCACTTTGCTATATGCCTGAAACTAACACAATATTGTAAATCAGCTTTACTTCAATTTTTTAAAACACACACACACACACACACACACACACACACACACACACACACACACAAAGAGCGAGAGAGACAGGACCTCCAGTAACAATTTCCCCTTCAAAAAAGCACCAAAACCCAAGCTGATCCTTGGAAATGCCTCATTCTAGAAACACGAGTTTTATGAGTTGGTGGGGTTTTATCACCTTAAAATGTCAAACCTCTGTTTCAAACCTTTAGGCAAAATTCATGAAAATCTATCACACATCTTCCTGTATTTGAAAATAAGGTATACAGATCATAATGATTTTCATGATGACTCAAGGTCATTAAATACCAAGATAAATGGAATTCTGACCTCAGATTTCAGTGCTAATGGAATGCTCTCTTTAGGAATTTTAAAGAAGACTGCTCAGCTTCCCAGTTACTCAGCTAGGGGGTTATCCCTGTGAGTCTTTATTACATGATTGAAAACACAGTGATTCCCTCAAGCTGGGTAAGGGCAATGTGATTTCTTTTTATATTGGGTAGGCCAAAAAGTCTGTTCAGGTTTTTTTAAAAAACATCTTATAGAAAAACCTGAACTTAAAACAAAAAACAAAAAACTCTCTTAATCAATTTATTTATTTGGTTTAAAGACATGGGAATACCAGACCACCTTATCTACATTCTAAGAAAACTGTATGCAGGTCAAGAAGCAACAATCACAACAGGACGTGGAACAATTAACTGGTTCAAAATTGGGAAAGGAGCACATCAAGGTTGTACATGAACCGTGAACCTCTAGATGTTCAAGCTGGATTTAGAAAAGGCAGAGGAACCAGAGATCAAATTGCCAACATCCTTTGGATCATCGAAAAAGCAAGAGAGTTCCAGAAAAACATCTACTTCTGTTTATTGACTATGCCAAAGCCTTTGACTGTGTGGACCACAACAAACTGTGGAAAATTCTTCAAGAGATGGGAATACCAGACCACCTGACCTGCCTCCTGAAAAATCTGAATGCAAGTCAAGAAGCAACAGTTAGAACTGGACATGGAACAATAGACTAGTTTCAAATCAGGAAAGGAGTATGTCAAGGCTGTATATTGTCACCCTGCTTATTTAACTTATATGCAGAGTACATCATGAGAAATGCTGGACTGGATGAAGCACAAGCTGGAATCAAGATTGCCAAGAGAAATATCAATAGCCTCAGATATGCAGATGACACCACCCTTATGGCAGAAAGTAAAGAAGAACTAAAAAGCCTCTTGATGAAAGTGAAAGAAGAGAGTGAGAAAGTTGGCTTAAAACTCAACATTCAGAAAACTAAGATCATGGCATCCAGTCTCATCACTTCATGGCAAATAGATGGAGAAACAACGGAGACAATGACAGACTTTATTTTGGGGGGCTCTAAAAATTACTGCGGATGGTGACTGTAGCCATGATATTAAAAGCTGCTTGCTCCTTGGAAGAAAAGCTATGATAAACCTATACAGCATATTAAAAAGCAGAGACATCACTCTGCCAACAAAGATCCATACAGCCAAAGCTATGGTTTCTCCAGTAGTCATGTCTGGATGTGAGAGTTGGACCATAAAGAAGGCTGAGCACCAAAGACTTGATGCTTTCGAACTGTGGTGTCGGAGAAGGAGAAGACTCTTAACAGTCTTGGACTTCAAGGAAATCAAACCAGTCAATCTTAAAGGAAATCAGTCCTGAATATTCATTGGAAGGACTGATGCTGAAGCTGAAGCTCCAATACTTTGGCCACCTGATACAAAGATCCACCTCTTTGAAAAAGACCCTGATGCTGTGAAAGACTGAGGGCAGAAGAGGGTGATGGAGGAGATGGTTGGATGGCATTGTCAATTCAATGGACATGAGTCTGAGCAAACTTTGGGAGACGGTAAAGGACAAGGAAGCCTGGCGTGCTGCAGTCCATGGGGTCACAAAAAGTCACAAGACTGAACAACTGAACAGCAACAAACTTATTTGGCTGAGTCGGGTCTTAGTTTTGGCACATGGGGTCTTCGCTGTGGCACACAGATTCTCTACTTGTGGCACGAGGGCTTAGCTGCCATGAGGGTTCTTAGTTCCCGACCATGGTTCCAATTTGTGACCCTTCGTTGCAAGATGGATTCTTAATGACTGGACCACCAGGGAAGTCCCCTAGAATGAACTTTTTGGTCAACTCAGTACCAAGTGTGCCTTGCATATTCTGTTTCCTTTTGAAATTTTCTCTGTAATTTATTCAAACTTTGGCTGCCCTTTTCCCTATACAGAGAATATTCACCTGTAGCTCTTCTTGTCAAGCTTATTAAAGGTCTATGTAAAGTAGAAGCTGATATACTGAGGAAGGGCTTCAGTGCAAAGTTCTCCAGCTATGGCTTCTGTCAGACAGATGCCATTCCTTTCTGCACCTTTGGGAAGGTAGATTTTCTACTTCTTAGCACTTTGCCAGATAAGTGATATGCTAATTGTATTTATATGGCCCAAATGACTAAGAAAAACAAAGGCCCTTGAAATAGCTCAGAGCTTTCCATTTAACTTTAATATTTTTTTAAATGATAAAAGGGAAACTGCTGAATTTTTAAAAAAGATTGTCAAGTACTATTGGATTTTATGCCACCAGAAAGACAAATAGAAAAGTGCAGATAAATGTTACATACTGAACGACTTATATCAGAATTTTCCAAAAGCCTAAATCTAAAAAACATGAATTTCTTGAAGAGACTATAGCTATATTTGCAGATGATATTTGCACAGATCTGCATAGCAAGGCAGAGATTATTTCTTGGTTACCTTGCTTCCCTCTTATTTTTATTTCCTCTATACACTATCCTATCACACATTATCTAAGTCATGCATTCCCATACTCTGGGTGGCCGTTACTGTCTGTAGACCAAATAAAGGATGTTGCACACATATGTGAACTATTATTCTTCAATAGTAAATTCTTCACAATAAATATGCTATTGTGGTCAATAAAATTTGAATTCATCTTTTACACTGTTATTGATTCACATGAGCTCTCTGCAATTAAGCATTTTCTTTTTTCCAACTGAAGTGGTACCAAAAGCACAGGTGGATCCACACAGCCTGGCAGAGCTTGGTGATCACTATCATAAGTCCTTGCTGACATTTATACGAATAACATCTGAAGGTGCTTACATCTACCTTAGCTGCAAAAGTCTCAAGAAGCCTTTCTGGAACATCCCATCCTCACAATGACCCTGATCACCCTTTACATCTAGTTCTTTAATATTATCTTTTCAGACATGCCTGTCTTAGCAAAAATTTTTTATTTTAGGTGAGTATGCTTTCCCTTGCAGATGGATTATAAATTCCTCCTCAGTTTCCCCTTTGAATTCCCAACAGTACTTTGAATGTGGGATTTTATGTCTCCCCAACTCATAGTAATATCCATTTTGATCTGATATTCAATAGAAAGAACATGTTTTTCAGAATCTTAACTAAACCTCGGTTTGAATTTCATGTGACTACATGCTATCTCCTAACTCTCTGAGCCTCAGTTTCTCCAAAAAGATCAAAACAGTGGAATTAACCAACTTCATATGATTACCAAGGAGAATATATGAAGTAACATGTGTGAAAGCAGCTAGTGGAGTGACTGTCAGGAGATAAACTTAAAAAATGTTTAAGAAAGCTACTTAGGACATGAAAAGAAAACTCAATTCTCCTTTTCCCATTCAAATTTTAATTAAAACCAAAGAGGTTTCATTTGACCACTAAGTGAATAAAAGAGAGGAGAGAAAGTCTGTTGAGAAAGACTGAGAAATGGAAACACGTCTACTCCTCTGGGGGCTCAGGGCTGACAGCTCAGCATGAAAGCTCAGCCAAGAGCTCCACTGCTTGGCGACCACTAAGGCTCAGCTCCAGCTGAGTTGGGCTCTCAGGCACCCAGGTGACCAGCTGGCTGAAAACCATGCAATTTTAATTTACCTACATCTGTGGTGAGGGGAACTGATATTCCAGGCCACAACCCCTTCCCTCAAAGAGCAAATCTCATCTTTTAAAGCTAAAGATAGAATCAGGATGGCTGGGAGGGTCTGAAAATGTCTAATTAGATAATAATCAAACTCAGTTACTACCCCCATATTTTACAAGAGTGGTTCTCAAGGAGGGCTGATTTTGCCTCCACTTCCACTTCAAGAGATATTGGGCAATTTCTGGAAACGTCTTTGGTTGTCACATCTCAGGGGATGCTACTGGCATCTAAGGCCAAGGATGCTGCTAAACATCCCATAATGCACTGGGAAAGCCTCTTGCTCGCCCCCAACAAAGAATTATCCAGCCTAATATGTCAGTGGTGCTGAAGTTAAGAAAGCCTGTTCTATAGGAGTAATTGGGTTCATTCTACTCGTTCCTACGTACAGTAAACGAACAGATCAAGAAAAATAAAACTCCCTCCATAAACAAATTTACATACATGCTCCAAGAAGACAATAGACAGAAGCTATGTTGAGAATAAGGCTGAGTTGATTACTTCTGTCACAAGATAACTAATGATTACTATGCTACTTGGTTTTACCCTTTATTATTTGTTTTACTCATTATCCTCATTCCAGTTCAGTTCAGTCTCTCAGTTGTGTCTGACTCTTTGTGACCCCATGAACTGCAGCACACCAGGCCTCCCTGTCCATCACCAACTCCCAGAGTTCACCCAAACCTATGTCCATTGAGTCGATGACGCCATCCAATGATCTCATCCTCTGTCGTCCCCTTCTCCTCCTGCCCTCAATCCTTCCCAGAATCAGGGTTTTCAAATGAGTCAGCTCTTCGCATCAGGTGGCCAAAGTATTGGGGTTTCAGCTTCAGCAGCAGTCCTTCCAATGAATATTCAGGACTGATTTCCTTTAGGATGGACTGGTTGGATCTCCTTGCAGTCGAAGGGACTGAAGAGTTTTCTCCAACACCATAGTTCAAAAGCACCAATTCTTCGGCGCTCACCTTTCTTTATAATCCAACTCTCACATACATACATGACCACTGGAAAAACCACAGCCTTGACTAGACAGACCTTTGTCGACAAAGTAATGTCTCTGCTTTTCAATATGCTGTCTAGGTTGGTCATAACTTTCCTTCCAAGGAGTAAGTGTCTTTTCTTTTTTTTTTTTTTTCCTTTAAAAAAATTTTTTTTAATTTTTAAACTTTACAAAATTGTATTAGTTTTGCCAAATATCAAAATGAATCCACCACAGGTATGGCTGCAATCACCATCTGCAGTGATTTTGGAGCCCAGAAAAATAAAGTCTGACATTGTTTCCACTGTTTCCCCATCTATTTGCCACAAAGTGATGGGACCGGATGCCATGATCTTAGTTTTCTGAATGTTGAGCTTTAAGCCAACTTTTTCACTCTCCTCTTTTACTTTCATCAAGAGGCTCTTTAGTTCTTCTTCACTTTCTGCCATAAGGGTGGTGTCATCTGCATATCTGAGGTTTTTGATATTTCTCTTGGCAATCTTGATTCCAGCTTGTGCTTCCTCCAGCCCAGCATTTCTCATGATGTACTCTGCATATAAGTTAAATAAGCAGGTGACAATATACAGCCTTGACGTACTCCTTTCCCAATTTGGAACCAGTCTGTTGTTCCATGTCCAGTTCTAACTGTTGCTTCCTGACCTGCATACAGGTTTCTCAAGAGGCAGGTCAGGGGGTCTGATATTCCCATCTCTTTGAGAATTTTCCACAGTTTATTGTGATCCACATAGTCAAAGGCATTGGCATAGTCAATAAAGCAGAAATAGATGTTTTTCTGGAACTCTCTTGCTTTTCCCATGATCCAACAGATCAGATCAGATCAGATCAGTCGCTCAGTTGTGTCCGACTCTTTGTGATCCCATGAATCACAGCACACCAGGCCTCCCTGTCCATCACCAACTCCCGGAGTTCACTCAGACTCACGTCCTTCGAGTCAGTGATGCCATCCAGCCATCTCATCCTCTGTTGTCGCCTTCTCCTCCTGCCCCCAATCCCTCCCAGCATCAGAGTCTTTTCCAATGAGTCAACTCTTCGCATGAGGCGGCCAAAGTACTGGAGTTTCAGCTTTAGCATCATTCCTTCCAAAGAAATCCCAGGGCTGAGCTCCTTCAGAATGGACTGGTTGGATGTCCTTGCAGTCCAAGGGACTCTCAAGAGTCTTCTCCAACACCACAGTTCAAAAACATCAATTCTTGGGCACTCAGCCTTCTTCAGAGTCCAACTCTCACATCCATACATGACCACAGGAAAAACCATAGCCTTGACTACACAAAACTTTGTTGGCAAAGCAATGTCTCTGCTTTTGAATATGCTGTCTAGGTTGGTCATAACTTTCCTTCCAAGGAGTAAGTGTCTTTTAATTTCATGGCTGCAGTCACCATCTGTAGTGATTTTGGAGCCCAGAAAAATAAAGTCTGACATTGTTTCCACTGTTTCCCCATCTATCTCCCATGAAGTGATGGGACCGGATGCCATGATCTTTGTTTTCTGAATGTTGAGCTTTAAACCAACTTTTTCACTCTCCACTTTCACTTTCATCAAGAGGCTTTTGAGTTCCTCTTCACTTTCTGCCATAAGGGTGGTGTCATCTGCATATCTGAGGTTATTGATATTTCTTCTGGCCATCTTGACTCCAGCTTGTGCTTCATCCAACCCAGCATTTCACATGATGTATTCTGCATAGAAGTTAAATAAGCAGGGTGACAATATACAGCCTTGATGTACTCCTTTCCTGATTTGGAACCAGTCTGTTGTTCCATGTCCAGTCCTAACTGTTGCTTCTTGACCTGCATACAGGTTTCTCAGGAGGCAGGTCGGGTGGTCTGGTATTCTCATCTCTTTTAGAATTTTCCACAGTTTGTCGTGACCCACACAGTCAAAGGCTTTTGCATAGTCAATAAAGCAGAAGTAGATGCTTTTCTGGAACTCTCTTGCTTTTTCTATGATCCAACAGATGTTGGCAATTTGACCTCTGGTTCCTCTGCCTTTTCTAAATCCAGCTTGAACATCTGGAAGTTCATGGTTCACATACTGTTGAAGTCTGGCTTGGAGAATTATGAGCATTACTTTGCTAGCGTGTGAGATGAGTGCAACTGTGCTATAGTTTGAGCATTCTTTGGCATTGCCTTTCTTTGGGATTGGAATGAAAACTGACCTTTTGCAGTCCTGTGGCCACTGCTGAGTTTTCCAATTTTGCTGTCATATTAAGTACAGCACTTTCATACCATCATCTTTTAGGATCTGAAATAGCTCTACCAGAATTCCACTATCTTTGTTCCTAGTGATGCTTCCTTAGGCCCACTTGACTTTGCATTCCAGGATTTCTGGTGCTAGGTGAGTGATCATGCCATTGTGGTTATCTGGGTCCCAAAGATCTTTTAGTAATGTGAAGATCTGGGTCATGAAGACCAAAATGTGGTCCACTGGAGAAGGGACTGAAATGGCAAACCAGTTCAGTATTCTTGCCTTGAGAACTCCATGAATAGTATGAAAAGGCAAAAAGATATGACGCTGAAAGATGAACTCCCCAGGTCAGTAGGTGCCCAATATGCTACTGGAGAAGAGTGGAGAAATAACTCCAGAAAGTAAAGAGACACAGCCAAAGCAAAACAACGCCCAGTTGTGGATGTGACTGGTGATAGAAGTAAAGTCCGATGCTGTAAAGAACAATATCGCATAGGACAGAATGATCTCTGTTCATTTCCAAGGCAAACCATTCAATATGTTTACTATAGCATTGATAATAGATGAAGCTGGAAAAAAAATCTCAAAGCCCCTCAATAGGAAAATGTTTAAATGAATTCTGGTGAATCTATACTATAAAATACTATGTAGCCATTAAAAAGAATGAAGTATATCTATGTTATTGGCATTAGAAGACAACCAAGTCTGATTATTAAGTCAAAAAATTAAGTCATGGAGCATATAATTATATATGATCCCCATTTATGTATTTTTAAAGGCATATCCAAAATACTAAGATTGGTCCTAAAGTTGGAAATGCAAATAGTACTTTATCATGTTTTATAATATAATATCAATAAACTATATATTATGCATTCATATTCACCTCTATTTCCAGATTTGTTAAACTGGCTAACAAAAACTAGTTGAAAGTATTCTCTTGGTGCAGGACTAGAATCACAGAGGAGATCAGTACTAGTACTGGCTGAATGAATGAAGTATTGAGTCATAAAGTCAATCCTTACTCCAAATTCCAGGTAGCACTACCTCCAACTTTGTTGATGTTTGTTGATCTCAAAGAAAAACAGCAAGAAAACATCACTTCTGCCCTCCAGTTATGCTTTATTGCTTCTCAGAATGACAGCAAGTACTTCCTAAGGTTGCAAGCTGGCAGTCTGCAGGCTACAACGAACCTACACACATGATTTGGTTGCCCAGCATATTTTGAAAACTGTTTTGAATTAGTTGCCAATTTTAAAAACATGGAGCTTCTTCCTTAAAAATTTGCAACTTTCCACCCCCCGCCTCCCCCATTTCAGATTAAGCAAAGTGCTAGAACCTTGTCACACCTGCTATCTCTTTACAGAAGGTATGTTCTACACACAGCCCCCACATAGCCATTCTGCACTCAGGCTTACTGACTAGTCCCAGCAGAGTTTACATCACAGAACTGTACCTCCTTTGGGTGGCATTTAGATCAGCTCCAGTTCACCCCATTCTGTCTTTCACAGAACCCAAGCAACAACTCCAACCCTCTAAACACATGGCCAGGCCTCATTTCTGACTCCCCCTGCACAGGGCTGCAACATAAAGAAAATGATTTGACTACTTGAGGTTTGGACTTAGTTTCTAAATGCCAAGCAGGCCTCCTTGTGAAAAGTTCCTATTCTTCCCATCAAGGTGGTGGAGTTGTAGGGCAAGGAAAATCCTGAGTTCAAGGACCCACCTGTGTTGGAGCCCATGTGAAAAGTACTGCTAAGTCAAAAGACCTGAGTACAATCTTGGCTCCTTACTTGCTGAGCAGAGTACTTTTCTTGAGTCTCAGTTTCCCCACCTGTAAAAGCTGTGAATAACACTTCAGAGGGCTGTTACATGAATGAAATTTAAAAGTGTGTATTACAGTGCTTGGAAGCATCTTAGAAGTATAAAACGAGTGTAGTCTAAGACAGGAAAAGAGAGGCACTGTGGAAGAAGTGACTGAAATGGGTGGCTGAATTCCAGTTAAAGAGAGTTGTGCGATCTGAGGTACTTCCCACCATCTCTCTCTGCTGGTGGCCTGGGAAATGCCTTTCCTCACCCATCTCAGTAGCCACGAGGGATTATGAGGGAAAGCCATCTAATATTTTTCGATGCAGCAGCTCTCCAAAGCTCATTTCTGGGTCCAGGTCACAGGTGGAAAAGACGCTGGGCTGAGTCACTGTTGGCTGGATGGGGAGGGGGCACAGTGATGCTCACTCCACCACCACCACCACCTCGAGCCTCCCCTCAAACACATATCTCAACATCAAGGAACCAAAGTCATTTCCCTCCAAAACCACACCACATTCACAGGGAGGAGGTGCTTTCAGGGCTCTTGAAAGCACTGACAAACGGATGAAAGGTACAATAAAAAAAAAAAAAAACAACAGTCTCAAAGATGTGCGATAAACTGATAACGCACCGCTGTGTGGTTACGAGAGCAGACCTCAGAACATCAGTTATTCAGTAGACATTCTTATCCCACATGCCTTTGTCAAAAGGTTTGGACCAGGGCTAAGCTCTGGCCCAGAAGGCGGGCCAAGTACCCCCAAACTAACCGAATCTCCGTGGGCAGACCTGAAGAGCAGAGACGCCTACCCGGCGGCGCCCAGGTGGGCCGGGCGACTTCTGGGCGCACCTTCCGTCCAGCTCGGGAGACAGCGCCCAGAGCCCCGACCGAGGATGCAGCTCACCTGGTCCTCACGGATTTCGGCTAAGGGTCGAGGCCGCTTCGCCCCGCACACCTGTCCCGGGGGGGACCTTCAATCCCGTCGGCCCAGGGGGCACGGGGTCGCACCGCTGTCCTCCCTTTCCGGGGGTCTGAGAAAGGGGCTTCCGGCAGCGAGGCAGAAGCCAGGCGGGCTAGTGGGAAGGGCCTCTCAGAAGCCCCTGGCCGCAGGAGAGGGGCGCGCCTTCAAGATCTTCCCACAAAGAGCCCCGGGTCCTCGAAGCAAAGCGGCGTGCGCGAGGAAGATAACTCCCTACCTCCAAGGGGCGCGGAGATAAAAAAAAAAAAAAAAAAAAAAAAAGCGCCGTGGGGGCGGGGAGGCGTGGGGGAAGGGGGCGCGGAGACCCCGTCTGGCCTGCACCCCCGCGCCCTCCCGCACGGCACAAAGAACTCGGCCCCGCTCCATCCCTGCCAGCGCCCCACTTCCCGCCCGCGCCCCGGCGGGTACTCACCCAGAGGCCGCCGCCGCGGCAGCTCAGGGCCGGGTCGGCCCGAGCCGCCTCCCCGCCTCCGTCGCCGCCGCGGCAGCAGCTTCCTTCCTCCCGGCCGCGCTCGGGGACCGGAGGTTTCGGGTTTCACCCCGCGGAGCCCCGCTTCGCTCCTCCCGCCGCCGGGCCGCCAGCACGCGTACCCGGCCAGAACACAGACCGAGTAACTTTGCGGCGCGAGCGCCGCCCGCCCCTTCTCCGCCGTGCCGAGCCCCTCCGCCCGCGGGCCCTCCGAATCCCCCGCGCCCCGCACGGCCCCGCCCGGCTCCGCGCGCCGCCGCCCCTGCCCGCCCCGGCGCCGCCGCTTCCCATCCCTCACACCCCTTCCTTTCGCGCTTGCCCTCCCTCCCGGCCACTCTTCCATTTCTTCCCACGGTCGGCCTCAGCTGCTGCTCTTTGTCTCGCCCCTACCCTCTCGGCCCGTAAACCTTTGTGGTCCCTCCTCGGGCCTTCCCTGAATCCCGTTCCTCCGTCCCAGTTCCAGCTGTTAGGACGTCGCCTTTGCCATTCTCTCTGCAATGCACTTATACTTTCGGATTCTTCCCGTAGGCTCCGCACAGTCCCATTCTCCTCCTCCATTCTCGCCGCGGACGACTCCTGGCATCTTCTTTCCTGCTCACCTTTCATTCATCCAGCCAACGTGCCTGAGCATCTGCCTGGTGCCAGGCACTGTCCCGCACCCTGGGAATATCACAGTGAATCCACCCGCGAAACCAGCCTTTGAGGATCCCACAACTCCCGAGAGTGGGAGGGTGAATGTAAACAGACCTTTTCGTGGCTACTCTCTACCTCTGAGCCAAAGCCAGGGAACAGTAATTACAATACACAGACCAGGGTGCTGCCGGTTCAGGGGACAAAACAGTTCCTTCTCATATGTGGTTTCCCCCCCTTCCTCAGTTCCCATGTTCTGTAGCATTTCTAGCCTCATGCGTTTTCTGTGCAGCAGTCTTAATAAAAAGACAAAAAGTTGAAGCATACAATAGAACTGCTTTAAAAATGAAGGTAGAGAAGGAAGAAAAAGAAAGAAACGAAAGGGAGAGGAAAGGGATAGCAAATGAATCAGGTAAGTAGTTATAAAGCCCAGTTCACCAAACTCCAGCAAAACTGATGCTATGCCCAGAACAGGATTCAAATAACTCTGAAATCCATCCACTTTGATAAATGTATTAGTTAGTCCCTTGTCTACAAGTTGGCACTGTGGGAGCTGCTTCCTTATTAATATTAGGCCACTGAGTTACCATTTTAGAATGATAATTTACTATCTAGCACCTGCCAAACACCCAGCTTGTCCTCAGGGACAAAGGAAATAATAGGGACACAAAAGGTACATGGATGCCTGAATATTCCTATGGGACAGCTGCTTTATTTGGTCAAAAACTGGAAGCTGAAATTCCACACAGAATCTAGGTCACCAGCAAGCCAGATGCTTGAAAGACCTTAAAGCAGTCTGTTCTTGAGGGTATTTTAGACTTTTATTCTGAAATCCCCGTTTATTTTTTTAATTTGCATTGGCTCAGGCACTGGCTAAGCGCTGTTACCCTGAGAGTCATTTAACCTTCCCGAATCTCAGCTCTCAGCTTATTCATATATAAAATAGGCCTACTCACACCTGCCTATCTGTAGAGTTAGAAAGACGAAATGAGATAATGGAAGTAAATCCTCAATGCTATAGAGAGCTAAACCCTTTTGAAAGTTGGCATTCAAGTAAGATCTGGTAATATATGCCATAGACTGGCATGGAGACAATGAGAATCAAAAACAGTTATGGCTCTTTCAGCTCTGTATCCACCCATGATGCAAAAGATGTCCTTCCCAAACTTACTCTATTTCATTTTGAACTCTTCAACTGAAAGCAGTTTTTTTCTCCTGCTGCTCATTATCAAATATGTTATTTATCACAAAGGCGTTTCCTCCCATAGCTCATAAAGTGAGAACTTACTGTGCATTCAAGAATAGAAACTGCTACCAAAAAGTGCATTTTTTTCAATTGCTCTCTCAAGATTTTTTTCCTTCTTCTAAAGCTAATATTGAGCTATTAGCAGTATTCAGTCAAACACAGCAAAATGGAAAAAATATTATTTCACTATATATCACTGTATAGATTACAGTCATGTGAAAAACATGACATTGATTTTGTGCAAGGATTAATTTTTAAACAAAAGATGTGTAATAATTTTCTTCTTCCAAATCAGTTTCATTAGCCATTTCACTTGGGGTTCCCCAAAGACTTCTGAACTAAGATAATGAGAGGCCTCATCCAAGTGAATCTTAAATGCTGGATGAAGAATCTACCTATGATGACTCATCAATGATATGAAATTTTTTTTTTTATAGAATTTCATTTACTTTTATTTTTGGCTGTGCTGGGCCTTCATTGTGGTGCACAGATTTCTCTAGTTGTGGTGCACAGGCTTCTCAAGTTGTGACATATGGGCTTAGTTGCCCAGTGGCAGGTGGGCTCTTAGTTCCCCCTCCAGGGATCAAATGTGCGTCCCCTGCATTGGAAGATGGATATTTTACCCCTGTAGCTCCAGGGACGTCCTTATAATATCTTTTCAAGACAGCACTTTACATAAAGCTAGTCAGAACAAAACTGGGAAATATATTGTGTGTTCCACGTGGAGTATTATTCCCTCACTCTTTACATCAAATTCTTTTTACCCTTGACATCTCAGTTTAAATGTCTTCCCTGAGCAATCTAAATAACATTTTCTAACCTCTGCTCTCTCTTAGAGCCACAATTTAAAATTTATCCCAATTATTATATATATATATTTGTTTATTTGTTTATAATATAGCTATACTTGTAGACATAATGGAGAAGGCAATGGCAACCCACTCCAGTACTCTTGCCTGAAAAATCCCATGGACGGAGGAGCCTGGTAGGCTGCAGTCCATGGGGTCACACAGAGTCGGACACGACTGAAGCAACTTAGCACCAGCAGCAGTAGACATAAATTCCATGATGTCAGGAGCCCTGTTTTATTTACCACTCTAGGACCAGGGCCTAACCCAATAAAACATTTAAAATATATCGATGAAAAAATAAAAATAAAGTATGCCTTCAGGGGCCTTGGTTCTCAAACTTTGGAATATATAAGGATCCCTTGGAGATTTCTTATACAACACCAAAAGTTCAAGTGACAGAAGTTTGATAGGTTGGATTTCAAAAAAAATTTAAAACTTTATGCTTCCTAGAACACCATCAAGAAAACAAAAAGATAGCTCACAGGATGGGATAAATTATTTTCACATCATATATCTAATAAAGGACATGCATCCAGAATATATAAAGAACTTCTACAACTCAATAATAAGATGGTAAACATATCCATTTTTTAAATGGGTGAAGGGTCTGAACTTACATTTCTCTGAAGAAGATATATAAATGGTCAATAAGCACATACAAAGCTACTGGACATCATTAATCATTAGGGAAATGAATATCAAAACATCAAGCTTCCACCTTCAGACTCACAAGGATGGCTATGATGAGAAACACAATAAGTACTGTGCAAGATACAGAGAAATTAGAACACTTGCATGTTACTGATGGGATTGTCAAATGATGCAATCACTTTAGAAAACAGTTTGTTCCTCAGGGTGGCAAACATGAAGTTACCATATGACCCAGTAAGTTCACTTCTGGATATCTAACCAAGAGAAATAAAAACATACACCCACACAAAAATATATGAACATTCATAGCAGCATTATTCATAATAGCCAAAAAGTGGGAACAACCCAAATGTCTGTTAATGGATGAACATATAGACAGAATGTGGCCTATTCATACAATGGAATATTATTCAGCCATAACAAGGAATGAAGTGCTGAAATGCTAAGTGAAAGAAGCCAGACACAAAAGGCCACATATTGTGTGATTCCATTCAAATGCAATATCTGAAATAGGTAAGTCTAAAGGGAGAAAGAAATTAGTTATTGCCTAGGACTGGAGGTGGAGCGGTTTAGTAGTGATTGCTAAAGGGGTTCAAGGTATCTTTTGGAGATGATGAAAATGTTTTAAAGTTTGATCATGTGATACTTGCAAAACTGTGAATATATGAAAAGAGTGAATTCTGCATTTTAAATGCATGAAATTTATGGTATGTAAATTATGTCTCAATAAAGCTCTTTTAGAAATCAAAAGAATCCCTTGGGGAATTTGTTAAGCTGCTGAGTTGCAGGCTGCATTCCCAGAGATAGACTCTTCAGGAGTTGTGGGTAGCTGCTGTTTCCTGTTTAGCATCTAGTCCCTCTCCTGCAGGCAGTATACCCTCAAATTTCCTTTGGAAAACCATTGCTTCTTCCTGAGGTCAGCCAGGGGGTTTACATAAGGATTGACCTCTCCTCCAGCTCCAGGAGTGGACTTCCATCCTTCTCAACCACATGATTGGTTCAGGCATGGAGACCGGTCAGAATGAAGCCTCAAGGACATTTTGCTGAGAATACTGGGTGGAACCAAAACTTAGGAAAGAGTACTGATGAGCATGTGCTAAGGGATAAGAAATAGGAGAATTTAGGTCGTGACTAACCTATTAGATCCTGGATGAGGCCTTCCCTCAAGTTGATGTAGTCTTGAACCCATCATTTACAGGACCCAATAAATATTTTTTAATTAAGTCTATATGGGTTTAATTCCTCTGTTACTTGGAACAAAAAGCGTATAACTCAATATGTGGTTCTCAATATGACATTTTAGAAATCATGGGAACGTTTGGGAGTTGTCACAATGATTAGAGGGCACTCCTGGCATTTAGTGAATGGGGTCAAGGATACTAAACATCTTGCAGTACATGGGACCATCCTAGGCAAAAAGAACAATTCCTCTCACCTGTGACTTTTGAAGGACCCACAAATGATTAAAAAAAAAAAAAAACCTGTTTCACATCATTTTCTGAGTCTGCTGCTGCTGTAGCTGCTGCTAAGTCACTTCAGTCGTGTCCAACTCTGTGTGACCCCATAGACGGCAGCTCACCAGACTCCCCCGTCCCTGGGATTGTCCAGGCAAGAACACTGGAGTGGGTTTTCTGAGTCTAGAATCAGACTATTTTAATCTGAGCACGAAGGTGTATTTGCTTTTTTGTTTGGCATGGTTTTGTTATACACCAGTTTGTTCAGAAATGCCATTACTGTATTGGCCTCCCCCATGGCTCAGCCTGCATTGCAGGACATGCAGGAAGATCCCTTGGAATCTTGGGCACAGCAACCCACTCCAGTATTCTTGCCTGGAGAATTCCATGGACAGAGGAACCTGGTGGGCTCTGGTTCATAGGGTTACAAAGAGTCAGACACGACTGAGGCAACTGAGTACACATGCATGCATACATTACTGTGTAAGTTGAGGGAAGAGTGTACTTTGATTTCTTCAGATGTCACCAAGACTTCTTCATCAGTTTGGAAAATCACTGCTACTCATGGTATTGGGTTTACCAGTGCAAGTTAGGTGACCAATTCTGCATTTTTGTACCTCAGATTCACAGTGATCCTATCTATAATTGCAAGTGTCTGACCACTTCGTGGTGTCATCTAGTCGGGTTAACATACTGAAATGAGTAGAGTTTTGTTGTTCATTCATTCATTCGTTCAACAACTGTTTTCTGAGTACCCACTTTATGTCAGTAAACAAGAAAGACAAAAATCCTTGAGTTCATGGAGCTAATTTTGGATGGAGAAGACACTATAAAAAAATAAAATATATTCTGTTTTCAGTAATGATAAGTGCTTAGAAAGGGAATAAAGTGGAGAAGGGAAAATGAAGTCTCAGGAGTAGGGATGGGGCATGAATAAGTTGGTTATGGAAAATTTCATTTAGAAGTCATCTCTTGAGAAAAAGACTTGAAGTGAGGGAGTCAGCCAAGTGGACATCTGGGAAAGAGTGTTTCGGGCATGGAGTGTTTCAGTGCAAAGGCCCTAAAGATGCAAACATCCTTAGGCTGTTAAAGGGAAAGTGAGACTAGTGTAGCTAATCTATTACTAGTAGACTAGTGTAGCTAGACTACTAAAGTAGAAAAATAGGACTGAGTTCAGAGAAGAAATAGGAGGCCAGATGGTACAACATCTTATAGATGCTTTGGCTTTTCTCTGGGTGAGGAAAGTTATGGATAGAAATATGATATAATCACTCATTATCATTGTTAACAGTGAAAGTGGAAGTCGCTCCGTTGTGTCCAACTCTTTGTGACCTGATGGACTATACAGTTCATGGAATTTTCCAGGCCAGAGTACTGCATTGGGTAGCCGTTCCCTTCTCCAGGGGATCGTCCAAGTCCAGGGATTGAATCCAGGTCTCCTGCATTGCAGGCAGATTCTTTACCAGCTGAGCCACTAGGGAAGCCCTCTTGTTAACATTAAAAGTATCATTTTAAAGTTTCAAAATTCTATATGTAAGTAGGTTATGTTATTATAAATTTAATTTCAGGATACTAAAAGGTTGTTATCAAATATTTGTTATTTGTGTAAAAAGGTGTGTTAGATTTGAGAAATGTTCCTCTAACAAATATGGCAGTTCTAGGATTGAACTCCAGGATTCCGTATCTTGTCTGATACCCCCAGGTTATCCTGATGCATAGAAGTAGGACCCATAAGTTGAGGAACAAGCCTTCAAACCTACAGCTTACTTCTTCTTTTGTGATATCTTATACATAAGTAGTTTTCTTTTCTGCCTTTGAATTGTGTATGCTTACAGAAATGTTGGAGGAGTCTTACAAAAGTAGACATGAACACAATACGACTGATAAAACAGCTCCAGCAAACTGAAAGCCAGGAAAGGAACAGAGAGCAAATGTCCCCAGAAATCAATTTCACAGGGGCGGGTTTTATTCTAGGTGGCGTCTACCTGTGAGTGAAGCCATCCAAATGCATACACACTCACACACACTGCTATGGACTGAATGTTTTTGTTCCCCAAAATTCATTTGTGGGAGCCTAATCCCCAGTATTGGAGAAGGAAATGGCAACCTGCTCCAATATTCTTGTGTGGAAAATCCCATAACAGAGGAGGCTGAAGGGCTACAATCCATGAAGTCACAAAAGAGTTAGACACGAGTTAGTGACTGAACAACAACAACCCTCAATATGGTACTTGGATGTGGTGCCTTTGAGAGGTAGTTAGGTCAAGAGGATGGAACCCTTATGAATGGGATTAGTGCCCCTATAAGAAGAGACACAAGAGAACTTGGCTTCTCTCTCTCTCTACTCCCCACCTAGCGAAGATACAAAAAGATAATCATATGCAAATCAGAAAGCAGATCCTCATAGACACAAGATCTTCTGATACCTTGATATTGGACTTCCCAGCCACTCAATAAATATTATATGAACTATGTTCCCCGCTGCTCCCTCTGCAGCTTCAGCATCTCTCAGTCGGACCTGTATACACAGTGCCTATCTCCGAGTGCAGTAGAACAGAGAAGCATCCAAAGAGCTCTGATATTCCAGTCCCAAACCACTTTAGTAAATGGTAAAAATGATTTCTGGTTAATATATAGTATATAGTTTCAAAATAAGTGAGCCTTCTCTAGTATGACCTTTATTAGATTGTAATATTAAAATACTTATTTTCTGAATTATCTGTTCATTAGTAATATTATTTACCAGTGATCTTTTTTTTTTTTACAGTTTATTTATTTATAGATAATGCTAAACTGGGACAATCTCTTTGCCAAATATCTCAATTTAAGATTGATGATATTTTGCTAGAATAAAACTTTAGGTAACAGTCATTTCCACAAGCCAATAAAAGTATCTCTAGCTATCCATGTAGTAGAATATACAAGACAAAAATAATGAAATAAATCTATCTTTGCTGACATGGGAAGTCACCTGTGATATAGTAAATTTAAAACTTCCAGAAAACATACAAGCAGTAAGATTCCATTTTTGTAAACATGTTTGCGTCTGTGTGCATGTTTGTATGTGCACTAAAAGAAGTCTTATTGCTATTGTCTGAAGAGCAGGAAGAGTATACACCTGTTGACCTTAAAAATGAAATAGTGGGTTATTTTACCAGCAAAAACAAGCTCATTTGGGACTAGCAGAGAATTGTAAGTTGAGCAAGCCAGGGGAGCAGTAGCAGACAGGGTCAGACAAGAAAGAAATAAAAGAGAAGGAGGTATTTTTATAGGACATCACAGCTCATGGTGAGGACTTTGACTTCTACTAGGAATGAAATTGGGAGAAATCTGAACAGAGGATCATGTGTCTTGGACCATGATGCTATCAGCTAAGGAAGTAAGAAAGAGTTGGATTCTGGCTGTATTTTATAAGTATTAAGTGAAAGTTGCTCAGTTGTGTCTGACTCTTTGCGATCCCATGGACTACGTGTAGCTCACCAGGCTCCTCTGTCCATGAAATTCTCCAGGCAAGAATATTGAAGTGGGTTGCCATTCCCTTCTCCAGGGGATCTTTCCAATCCAGGGATTGAACCCAGGTCTCCTGCATTGGTAGGCAGATTCTTTACTGTCTGAGCCACCAGGGAACCCCATTTTATAAGCAGAGGTAATATGAATTCTTTATCTATTGGATGTAGGGTTTAAGAAAAGAAAAAAGTGTCAAGGTTAACTCCAGGGCTATTATGCTGAGCAGCAGGAAGGATGGAGTTGCCATCAGTGGAGATGGAGAAGCCTAGAAGTGAAGGTAAGTGATGGAGGCCAGAAACACAGTTTGGACACATTGAGTTTGAGATGTCTGTTGGTTTTCCAAATGGGAATGTGAAATAAACAATTAAAGAGAAGTGTGAGCCACAGACATAAATCTGGAAATCTTCACATATAGATGGTTTTTGGGGCTAAAAGATTGGGTATGTTAGTTTCCTAGGTCTGTTGTGATAAAGTGCCACAAATTGGGTGATTTAAAACAAAAAGTAATTGTTGACTCACAGTTTTAGAGGTTAGGTATCCCTGAACAAAATGTCAGCAAGGCCATGTTCTTTCTGACCCCTGTAGAGGAGAATACCTCCTTGCCTCTTCCTAGCTTCTGGGAGTTTGCTGGCCCTCCTTGACATTCCTTGGCTTGCAGCTGCAGCATTTCAGTCTCTCCTGATGTCATCACATTGTGCTCTCTCCCATGTTATCTCTATCTCTATGTCTCTTTTTTTCCCTAAAGGATGATGGTTATATTGAATTAAGGACCCACCATATTCTAGCAGGACCTCATCGTCATCTTAACTGATTACATCTGAAATAACCCTATTTCCAAATAAAGTCACATTCTGAAGTAATGGACTTCGACATACCTTTTGGGAAACACAATTCAACCCATTACACTGAGGATGTGAGTGACAATATAGAAGAGAAGAGGACCTAGGACTGAACACTGCAACACTGAGGGGTTGAGAAATAGGGGGACCTGTTCAGGGAGTCTGAGATAGGAGATGTCTTGAAAGACAAGGGAAGGAAGCACATGTCAAGCAATCAATAGAACACAGGTCAAGGACGAGAAGCCTTGAGAATTCATCTGTGCATTTCATAGAGATTCCTCTTGACCTTGACAAAAGCATTTTGGAGGAGTGTGTGGGCCAAAGCCTGAATGAAGTCAGTTCAATAAAAATGGAGAAGAGAAATTAGATGAGTATAGAAACTCATTTGAAGAGTTTTGAAGCAAAGATATCGTGTTGCATGATATGGGAAATGAATTCAATAAAAGTTTTTTTTATTTTCCTGTTTTTTTCTTAAATAGAGAAGAAAGAGCATATTTTATATTGATAGGAATAATCAATCAGGTAGAATGAAAAAAACTGATATAGGAGATAGAGGTAGAATTGCTCAAGAAACATCCTTGAGTGGCAGGAGGGATGGGATCCAGGGGGGCATAGGTGGAGGGATTGATTTAAGCAATGCCTGAAGTGGAAGTGGTGGGAAGTGATGGTGAGAGTCCATAAACATTTTCTTCCGAGTGATTCAGTTTTCTTAATGAAGAAGGAAGCAAGATAAAAAAGCTGAAACTGAAAATGAGAAGTTGTAAAAATGTCATCCAGGAGAGTATGTGATCAAACACTCTGGTGTATAATTGTGAGTCAGCCTCAAAAGTCAATTAGTTTCAGGATACTAATTGAATTTTAGTGGGAATTAAAAGTGGGATATAGGGCTTCCCTGGTGGACCAGTGGTTAAGAATCCACAATCCACCTTGCAATGCAGGGGACATTGGCTTGATTTCTGGTCTGGTAAGATCCCACATGCCCAGGGGGAACTGAGCCCTTGAACAACATCTACTGAGGTCCTCATACCCCAGACTCTGTGCTCGGCAACAAAACAAGCCACCAAAATGAGAAGCCTGCACACTGCAACTAGGGAAAGCCCCTACACAGCAACAAAGACCAGCACAGTCAGAAATAAATAAATGAATTTAAAAAATAAAGCGGGACCTATCAGGGCAACTGTTTTTATTCAGGTGTGGATATAAAGTATTTCATCAAATCCAAGATGTCACTGATGTAAGATATGTCATGATTTCGAAGACGTTTAAAGGTGGAGTTTTTAAAAAGAAATTTTTAGAATATTAAAAAAAAAACTGATGAAACATTTCATATATGCTAATATATGTGGATATGTTTGTATATTTATATGTATAAACATATGCCAATATGCATATACATGAACACATAGCAATACACACACACATAATATACATATATCCCAGCTCTATTCCAAATCAATTTTCTGGACCCTCTTACTAAGAATACCCTGCGTCCACCTTGAATACCCTGATTTAAAGTGCTGAGGTCTTTTGGTTCTTTCAGACAAATTTCCCCCATTTTGCTAAGTAACAGTTTTTTCTGCCACACATTTCATTAGTTTTCCATAGGAAGTCCCTATTAAGATGTTATCAGTCATCACTCTGGTTACAAGTAGAGTGGAATCCTAGATTGCTGGTCAGTGAATGACCTTTAAGATCCAGCCAGAGAGTCTTTGGCAATTGCTCAAGATAACCAGGATTGACTGTTTGCACCCTCTTCAGCTTGCCGCCCCTCTCCCCCTCCCCAGCCACCACTCCCACCCCACTTGAATCTGAAGGGTTCTGCTGGACCTGATTCTGCACAGGTGTGAGAGGTAGAGGTGTAGGGGGTAAAAAAGCCCAGGTCTCTCAGCTCCAAATCTGGGCTCCCATTTACAAAATGCAAATGTTGGGTTATTTAGTTAATGTTTCCTCACTTCAATTTTCTCCATTGCAATATGGAAATAGTAATAAAGTACCTTGAGGATTTCTCCTGGGAGTTAAGCGTTGTCATACACACAGTGGTTTAAAACCTGAAAACTGGGGAGTTAGACTGCCTAGGTTGAAACCCCATCACCAGCATTCAGTGACTGAGTATCAGGGCAAGTTACTCCCTTTTACTCTCCCTCAGCCTTATTTTCCTCCCGTGAAAAATGGGTTTGATAATAAGACCTATTTCATAGAGTCGTGCTAAGGATTAAATGATATGTTTGTAAGATGCCTTTGCAAGTTCTAGCTAGTTAAAACTAGTTTGTTAGGTTTAGCTATTACCATCTATTTTATTATCATTATTATTGCTATATTAGAAGCTGTCTTAAACTATAAGAACTGAATAGGAATATAAAAGATTACAATAATTCTTACTATTATTATAACTCTCCCCAAAAAATAGCATATACCAAACCAATAAAGTTTTTGCCCAGGAGATAATTCAAGAGTTTACGCAAAGGGTAAATCCCAAATAGATCAGAAATCTAAATGTCAGAAATGAAATCCAAATAAATTCTAGAAGAAAATGAGGATTAATTCCTTTATAATTATATATAATAGGAAAAACTTTCCTATGACACCATATCCAGAAGTAATAATAATAAAAAAGATAAGTTTTATTACAGAATTTAAAAAATGTTTTGTGTGTGTGAAAAATCACCATAAGCAAAGTCAAAGAAAAGAATGACAAACTGGGGAAAAAATATTTGCAACTCATGTCACATAAAAACCAATAGGTGACCATCAGGATCCTGGCAGGAATGAGAATTCACTCCCAAATTGCTTAAATAAAGATATTTTAATGAAGGGATTATATACAGAGCTATGAGCAGGGAACAAACCAGGGGTGTGACCTTCCCAGAGGCAGGAGCATCAGGACATTCTCAGTTCCCCTAGGGCTGGAGAGGCGAGAAGGAAATAATGTGAGCAGAGTCCACTGGGGGCTGAACTATTGAGAAGGAATTACCCATGAGAGATTTATCAAGGTGATAGGGACAGAGTAAAGGGACAAAGTAGGTGATTAAATACTTAATCTCACTAGGGGATTGTAAGTAGAAAAATATGGGAGACCCCTGTAAGTTAATGATTACTCAATAGAGCAGGTTTGCTTAATCACAAAACCAAGCAGGCTTATATAGCACCAAAATCATGCAACAGAGGCATGAGACATGCTCCAAAAACAAGGGTGGCATAAGACCAATGTACTGCCCAATGAGCTCAGTAAGTTAGGACATTCTCTCTGCACACATAAAAAATAATAATTTGTGGACCTAGCTTGACCATTGGCACCCCACTCCAGTACTCTTGCCTGGAAAATCCCATGGCGGAGGAGCCTGGTAGGCTGCAGTTCATGGGGTCACTAAGAGTCGGACAGGACTGAGCGACTTCACTTTCACTTTTCACTTTCATGCATTGGAGAAGGAAATGGCAGCCCGCTCCAGTGTTCTTGCCTGGAGAATCCCAGGGATGGCGGAGCCTGATGGGCTGCCGTCTATGGGGTCGCACAGAGTCGGACACGCCTGACGCGACTTAGCAGCAGCAGCAACAGCAACTTTACCATAGGAACAAGAGAACTCCCCTGCCCAACCTGGAGGGGAAGCTGATGATGGAAGCATGACATCTACTCAAGAAAGACAGAGAAAGTCTTCTCCCCCTCCCCACCTTTCCTTTGATTATAAAACTGTAACCCAGTAAGTTCTCAGGGCATGGCACCCCCTCGCCCACCCACTTGTAAGCCTCACAAGTGTCCTATTCTAATAAATCACTTTGCCTCTTGCTGAATTCTTTTCTGCGCTGAGACATAAGGGACAATAGTACTGGAGCTCTTTGGAGACCCTGAAATGACACCTCAATGGTTTCAAAGGGAAATATAGCCACTGTTGAACTAGGAAGATGAAAAGGAAAATAGCTCAACCTCTCTCATCCCACCTTCCCTTTTCCTGCCATTGCCTCCCACTGGCCACACCCAACCAGAAGCCAACTATCAAGGGGGTGAGGGTGATGGAATATGTAAGGTTTAGCCTCCCAGGCATCCATTCAGACAGTAGGTTGGGAGGTGTTAAACAGATAATAACCAGCCAGGCTAATATCTCTAATCAGTGGAGAGCTGTTAAAAATTCAGAAGCAGAATACCAAACAATTAAAATGAGCAAGTGATGAAGACAGTTCACAGAAAAAGAAATGTGAAATGCCCCATAAACATAGGAAAAGATGCTCAGTTTCACTCTTAATAACTTAAGTATAAATTAAAACTGCAACCAAGTGTTGATGAGAATGTGGAGCAACCAACACCTGGACACACTGCTGTTGGGCGTGTAAACTGGAACAGCCTCTTTGCAAAAATGTGAACCATTGTCTACTAAACCTAAACAAATATATTTTATGACTTGGAAATTCCCCTTCTGGGAGAAATGTATACAAATGTTTCATGAAGGACATGTATCAGAATGTTCATAGCAGCACTGTTTATAATAGCCCCGAACTAGAAACTACCCTGGAGAAGGCAATGGCAAAACACTCCAGTACTCTTGCCTGGAAAATCCCATGGATGGAGGAGCCTGGTGGGCTGCAATCCATGGGGTCGCTAAGAGTCGGACACGACTGAGTGACTTCACTTTTGATTTTCACCTTCATGCATTGGAGAAGGAAATGGCAACCCACTCCAGTGTTCTTGCCTGGAGATTCCCAGGGACAGGGGAGCCTGGTGGGCTGCCGTCTATGGGGTCACACAGAATCGGACACGACTGAAGCGACTTAGCAGCAGCAGCAGTAGCAGAAACTACCTAGAGACCCATCAATAATAGAATGCATAAATAAATTATAAAATATTTCCACAATGGAATACAGTTCAGTGATGAGAAGGAATGAATGACTTACAACTTTATACAGCAGTTGGATAAAATAAAAGATGCACAACATGAGAGCTGTGAGTTTCAGTTTTATTTAGAAACCTGTTGACTGAAAAAAAGTTGCACATCATGAGAGTTGCAAGGTAAGCTTTACTGGGGGCAAAATGAGGACTGCAGGAGATAGCTCTGAGAAACTGCTCCAAAGAAGCAGGGGGGAATATTAGTATATACGAGATTTGGGGGAAGGGAGAATATATGCCATCGAACACATAATTTTCCATAATTTTCTGCTATTCTCATGAAGCTTTTACTAGTCACAGGGAACAGTCATTACCATGAAGGATTTTTGTGTTTTTCTAAACAAGAGGAAATAAAAAATTGGGGTCATAAAATCGACTCCTGAAAATATCTGAGTATCTGAAGACCTGTCCTGTCAGTTCTGTGCCCACTTCACCACCACTACCCCCCAACTCCCGCCACCTGCCCCACCTTCCCTCCCCACCCACCCTGAGCACAGAGTACATCATTTCTGCTCCTTTCCACTCTGAACTCCTTTCAGGGAGTGTTGAAGTTCAGCAGCTGCAGCAGCACATGATTTGATCCTTGTAGAGGTAGATGGCAAGCACCCAGGGCAAGTGCCAGTTTGTAGTTGACAAACCTGGCTGAGGACTATAGACCAGAAGACAACCTCTCAGAGAGCTGTGAGCAACTGGGGAGGACCCAGTACTTATGAATTTTTTGGCTGGGAAATACAAGTAGTCAGGCAAGAAATGACCGCTCATCCCAAGAAGCACATATCTCAAGTTAATGACTTTACTGTTTTTCTATATATATTCTGTACTTAGTCGCTTAGTCTTGTCCTACTCTTTGTGACCCCATGGACTATAGCCTGCCAGATTCCTCTGTTCATGGGGATTCTCCAGGCAAGAATACTGGAGTGGGTTGCCATGCCCTCCTCTAGGGGATCTTTCCAACCCAGGGATTGAACCCAGGTCTCCTGCATTGCAGATGGAATCTTTACCATCTGAGCTGCCAGGAAAGCCCATGAATACTGAAATGGGTAGACTAACCCTTCACCAGGGGAACTTCCCAACACAGGAATCAAACTGGGGTCTCCTGCATTGCAGGCAGATTCTTTACCAGCTGAGCTACAGGGGAAGCCCTTTTCTATATACGTGAAGATGCAAAAATCCAGGGTCATTGAAATTCTTCCCTAGATATGCATGTTAAATATCCAGCAGCCCACATATCTACAACACAGAATGCTTCATCATATTTTTCATCCTAAACTCTTTTCAGTGCGTATAGCAGATCAATGGCTAACTACAGTGGCTAACAACTTGATCCTTGTAGAACTGCATTTCAGGCAACATTCCTTGTTTTACATGACAATATGGGTGAATCTCACAAGCAGAATGTTAAGTTCTTAAAAAAAAAAAAAAGACCCTAAGGAGCTGTATTATATGATTCCTGTTTTTAAAAGTACAAAAAGAGGTAAAACTAATCTCTGCTTTTATAATTTGGGTTAATTAGTGCAATGAGGTAGGTAGTGATTGGAAAGGAGTGTGGAGGAGATAGAGCAGGCAACTTTATATTTTTTGAGCTGGGTGTTGGTTGTACAAATGTGTTCACTGTGAAAATTTATTGAGCTGCATATTTCTTGTAGGGCTTCCCTGGTAGCTCAGATAGTAAAGAATCTGCCTAAAATGCAGGAGACCCAGGTTTGATCTCTGGGTCAGGAAGATCTCATGGAGAAGGGAATGGCTACCCACTCCAGTATTTTTGCCTGAAGAATTGCATGAACAGAGGAGTCTGATGGGCTACAGTCCATGGGGTTGCAAAAAGTCAGACACGACTTAGTGACTAACACTTTCACTTCACTTTTCATACTTCTGCTGTGTGCACTATTACACTTGATGACTTAAAAAGTTCACAAACTAAAAGTTGAGAGTTATGTTTTATTTGATGGTAATTTTTAGGACTTCAAGCCCAGGAAGCAGCATCTCAAGTAACCTTGAGAGAACTGCTCCTAGAAGGTGAGGGGGAGTTAGGTTATACAGAAGTTTTTCCACAAAGGGTAGGTAGGTCGGAACATCAAAAGATTATTGTTAATTAAAGGAAACCAGATTTGTCAAGTTAAGAAATTTAGCTCTTTTCTTTGTATGGGAAGATGAAAGTCTGGGTCCACTGAAATCACTCCTTTGATATGCACCTCGGGCTTCCCTGGGGGCTCAGCTGGTGAAGCATCTGCCTGCAGTGTGGAGACCTGGGCTTGATCCCTGGGTTGGGAAGATCCCCTGGAGAAGGGATAGGCTACCCACTCCAGTATTCTTGGGCTTCCCTGGTGGCTCAGCTGGTGAAGAACCCACCTGCAGTGTGGGAGACCTGGGTTCAATCCCTGGGTTGGGAAGATCCCCAGGAGAAGGGAAAGGCTACCCACTCCAGTATTCTGGCCTGGAGAATTCCATGGACTGTACAGTCCATGGGGTCACAAAGAGTCGGACACGACTGAGCGACTTTCCCTCTCACCTACCTGGAGCCAGTATGTAGTAGTCTCGCATCCTGAGTTTCCTCAGGGCTCACCTTGGGGAGTGGCTGCAGTCCAATGTCTGCTATATGGTGGGAATTCTTTCCTTCCTGAGCTCTCTCAGGGCTCACTGCCTCATGTTGGAGGGCTGCAGTGCTGATGACTGTGGCATCCTTTGTTCTCCAATATGGCAGGAAATATTCCATTTCTCACACTGTGACATCCTTGGTTTTCCAATATGGCAGGAAATATTCCATTTCTCACACTGTGACATCCTTGGTTTTCCAATATGGCAGGAAATATTCCATTTCTCACACTTCAATAAACATTCAATAGCTTTTAGAAACTACACTAACATACCGTATTTCACTTATCAGATGGATGGAAATTCAAAAGTTTGATACCATACTTGACAGGAAGGTTCCAGGGAAACAGGCATCCTCACATGCAGCTGCAGAGGGCATGGAAGCTCTTCTTCCCTCATCCCCTTATTTTGCCCTACCCATCTCTTCCACCAGGCTGTTCTTGAGTGTATCCTTTGTAATAATAAGAAAGCAGTAATGGTAAGAAAATACTTTCCTGAGTTCTGTGAGGTATTATAGCAAATTATCAAACCTGAAGGAGAATCATGGAAATCCCTGAATTTGTAATTGCTAGACAGAACTGTAGGTGGCCTGGACACCTCATTTATGTCTGCCATCTGAAGAGAAGGCAGTCCTGTGGGACTGAACCCTTCACTGGTGGGATCTGGGCTAATTCCAGGGGTTACTGTCAGTATTGAATTGAATTCTCAGATACCCAGTCTGGAGCCAGAAAATCAGAGAATTGTTGGTGTTGGAAAAGATACCATGTATTTGGTATTGGGGTCGAGGAGAGACCTTCAATTACATATACTTTACTCTTTGATCTACAACAGTCCCACTTGAAGGAATCTAGCCAAAACAGTTGCGCTTCAAGGAATCTAGCCAAAATATAAAATGTTGCCTTTAAAATGTTCCATTTAAACATCAAAATGTTCTGGATGTCTGTCCATAGGGGGCTGATTGAATAAGTCATGATTCGGCAGTACAAAAGAATGAGGAAAATCTCCATAAACCACTACAGAGTGGCCTATTTTAAAGGGATAATAGTATCCCTATTTTGAAGTCAACTGTGCCATATAACAGCATAATTACAGACATGATATCTCATCATATCAGAGATTAAGGGATTATGGCAGGACACCTTTGTGAAGTGCTCTTCCTTCAACAAATCACTGCATAATAGATTACCACACATTTAGCAATTTAAAACAACACCTATATATTATCTCACAGTTTAGGAAGAAACGCAGGTAGATCAGCTGGTTTCTATGCTCATGGGCTCACAATGTCAAGATCAAGATGTTAGCTAAGCTGGGATCTATTAGAGGCTTTGGGAAAAAATTTGCTTCCAAGCTCATTCAGGTTTTTGGCAGAATTTAGTTCCTTATAGTTTGGGGACTAACATCCCCATTTCCTTTCTGTCTGTGAACCAAGTGTCACACTTCATTTGCAGAGGCTGCCTGCATCCTGCATCTTTAAAGTCAGCCAAGGCATGTCAAGTCCTCCTCACACTCTGAATCTCTCTGGTATCCCCGTAAACCCACATTCTGCCACACACATCTCATTGCTTTTCAGGGCATATGTGATTAGGTCAGTTCAATTCAGTTCAGTCACTCGGTTGTGTCCAACTCTTTGCGACCGCATGAACTGCAGCACACCAGGCCTCCCTGTCCATCACCAACTCCGGGAGTTCACTCAAACTCATGTTTATTGTGTCAGTGAGGCCATCCAACCATCTCATCCTCTGTCGTCCCCTTCTCCTCCTGCCCTCAATCTTTCCCAGCATCAGGGTCTTTTCAAATGAGTCAGTTCTCTGCATCAGGTGGCCAAAGTATTGGAGTTTCACCTTCAACATCAGTCCTTCCAATGAACACCCAGGACTAATCTCCTTTAGGATGGACTGGTTGGATCTCCCTGTAGTCCAAGGGACTCTCAAGAGTCTTCTCCAACACCACAGTTCAAAAGCATCAAATCTTCTGAGCTCAGCTTTTTTTTATAGTCCAACTCTCACATCCATACATGACTACTGGAAAAACCATAGCCTTGACTAGATGGACCTTTGTTGGCAAAGTAATGTCTCTGCTTTTGAATATGCTATCTAGGTTGGTCATAACCTTCCTTCCAAGGAGCAAGCATTTTTCAATTTCATGGCTGCAATCACCATCTGCCATGATTTTGGAGCCCAGAAAAATAAAGTCAGCCCCTGTTTCCACTGTTTCCCCATCTATTTGCCATGAAGTGATGGGACTGGATGCCATGATCTTCGTTTTCTGAATGTTGAGCTTTAAGCCAACTTTTTCACTCTTCTTTTTCACTTTCATAAGAGGCTTTTTAGTTCCTCTTCACTTTCTGCCATAAGGGTGGTGTCATCTGCATATCTGAGGTTATTGATATTTCTCCCCGCAATCTTGATTCCAGTTTGTGCTTCCTTCAGCCCAGCGTTTCTCATGATGTACTTTGCATATAAGTTAAATAAGCAGGGTGACAATATACCGCCTTGACGTACTCCTTTTTCTATTTGGAACCAGTCTGTTGTTCCATGTCCAGTTTTAACTGTTGCTTCTTGACCTGCATACAAATTTCTCAAGAGGCATGTCAGGTGGTCTGGTATTCCCATCTCTTTAAGAATTTTCCACAGTTTATTGTGATCCACACAGTCAAAGGCTTTGGCATAGTCAATAAAGCAGAAATAGATGTTTTTCTGAAATTCCCTTGCTTTGTCAATGATCTAGTGGATGCTGGCAATTTAATCACTGGTTCCTCTGCCTTTTCTAAAACCAGCTTGAACATCTGGAAGTTCATGGTTTGTGTATTGCTGAAGCCTGGCTTGGAGAATTTTGAGCATTACTTTACTAGCGTGTGAGATGAGTACAATTGTGCAGTGGTTTGAGCATTCTTTGGGATTGCCTTTCTTTGGGATTGGAATGAAACTGACCTTTTCCAGTCCTGTGGCTGCTGCTGAGTTTTCCCAATTTGCTGGCATATTGAGTGCAGCACTTTCATAGCATCATCTTTCAGGATTTGAAATAGCTCAAGTGGAATTTCATGGACTCCACTAGCTTTGCTTGTAGTGATGCTTCCTAATGCCCACCTGACTTTACATTCCAGGATGTCTGGCTCTAGGTGAGTGTGAGTGATCACACCTTTGTGATTATCTGGGTTGTGAAGATCTTTTTTTTATAGTTCTTCTGTGTAGTCTTGCCACCTCTTGATATCTTCTGCTTCTGTGAGGTCCATACCATTTCTGTCCTTTATTGATTAGGTCAGGTTACCTGGATAATATTCCTATTTTAAAGTCTCCTGTGCCATATAACAACATAATCATGGACATGATATCTTATCATATTCAAAGGCTTAGGGATTATGGCAGGACACCTTTGTGAAGCCTTCTTCTTTCAAATTCTACCACAACAAAGTAGAGAAAGAGTTTCAAGTGAGTTTAGAATCTTTTGACTGTACTTCCCTAGTGGGATAAGCTCTAAGGATAAAAAGAATCTTATAAGAATTTAACCTACTTTAATCATATTCTGTCAATAGTAATTTGGTATTGTTTGAAACAATTATACCTATCATGTAGGAAAAAGCAAATAAATAAGTTTATATTATGAAACCTGAGATTTTTTAGTGATTAAAAAAAGAGATTAAGTAAACACTTGAAAAGGTTAAGCAAAAACCTTAAAAGAGCAACTTGAATTGGAAATGTTAGCATGAATTTATAACTTTTTCCTCCTAAAAGGTGTATTTTCTAGCTCTTCCTATTCAAAAGACAAAAAGAAATGACAACCCAAAAGCAATGAGCACTTTTGAATAATGAACACCCCTAGCAACCAGATGTGGTTTCAGAATACCAGTCCTCATTAAGGAGAACTCAGGCTCTTTGCTTTTTCATACTCTTCATACTGTTCATGGTGTGATCAACCACTTAGAGCCAGACATCCAGGACTGCAAAGTCAAGTGGGCCTTAGGAAACATCACTATGAACAAAGCTAGTGGGGGTGATGGAATTCCAGTTGAGCTATTTCAAATCCTAAAAGATGATGCTATGCTGCACTCGATATGCCAGCAAATTTGGAAAACTCAGCAGTAGCCATAGGACTGGAAAAGGTCAGTTTTCATTCCAATCCCAAAGATGGCAATGCCAGAGAATGCTCAAACTACCGTACAACTGCACTCATCTCACATGTTAGCAAAATAATGCTCAAAATTCTCCAAGATAGGCTTCAACAGTATGTGAACCAAGAACTTCCAGATGTACAAGCTGGATTTAGAAAAGGCAGAGGAACCAGAGATTAAATTTCTAACATTCATTGGATCATAGGAAAAGCAAGAGAATTCCAGAAAAGCATCAACTTCTTTCATTGACTACCCTAAAGCTGTTCACTGTGTGGATCATGACAAATGGTAGAAAATTCTTGAAGAGATGGGAATACCAGACCACCTTACCTGCTTCCTGAGAAATCTGTATGCAGGTCAAGAAGCAGCAATTAGAACTGGACATGGAACAACAGACTGGTTCCAAATTGGGAAAAGAGTACATCAAGGCTGTATACTGTCATTCTGCTTATTTAACTTATATGCAGAATACATCATGCAAAAATGGGTTGAAGGAATCACAAACTGGAATCAAGATTGCTTGGAAAAACATCAATAACCTCAGATATATAGATGACACCTTCCTTATGGCAGAAAGTGAAGAGGAACTAAAGAACCTCTTGATGAAAGTGAAAGATAAGAGTGAAAAAGCTGGCTTAAAACTCAACATTCAAAAAATTAAGATCCTGGCATCTGGTCCCATCACTTCATGGCAAATAGATGGGCAAAAAATGGAAATAGTGACAGACTTTCTTTTCTTGGGCTCAGAAATCACTGTGGATAGTGATCGCAGCTATGAAATTAAAAGATGCTTGCTCCTTGGGAGAAAAGTTATGACCAACTTAGACAGCATATTAAAAAGCAGAGACATCACTTTGCCAACAAAGGTCCATATAGTCAAAGCTATGGCTCTTCCAGTAGTTATGTATGGATGTGAGAGTTGGACTATAAAGATAGCTGAGTGCCAAAGAATTGCTGCTTTTGAACTGTGGTGTTGGAGAAGACTCTTGAGAATCCCTTGGACTGCAAGGAGATCCAACCAGTCCATCCTAAAGGAAATCAGTCCTGAATATTCATTGGAAGGACTGATGCTGAAGCTGAAACTGCAATAGTTTGGCCACCTGATGCGAAGAGCTGACTCATTGGAAAAGACCCTGATGCTGGGAATGATTGAGGGCGGGAGGAGAAGGGGATGACAGAGGATGAGATGGTTGGATGGCATCACTGACTCAATTGACTTGAGTATGAGCAAGCTTTGGGAGTCGGTGATGGACAGAAAAGAAAGAATCGGACACGACTGAGTGACTGAACTGAAGGCTCTTTGCAGAAATTACATCTTACTGTTCTGGATCAGATAATGTATAAAATGGGTCTGGAGCATCTTGTACAGGAAAAGAAAAGAGCTATCAAAGATTGATAAAACCACTTCAAAAAAATACAAGAGTCAATCTAAAGAGACAGTTTGAGCATCAGAAAGAAAAATAATTGCAATGGGTTGGAACATAGCCAAACATATAAAAGTCTGAGTTTGTAAGCTTTTTTTTTAATCTGTTGGTCACCATTGGTGATTTCTACATAGACAACTCATTCCTCTGAAAAATTAATAAATAAGAGGAAGAAATCAAACACTGATTCCACTGTTCTGTAAGAATTGTATTTCAGTTTAACCCAAGAGTAGGTGAGAGAAGTTTTTCTTAGTAGTAAAATTCCAGCAAATAAATACCCAAGAAAGGATAGAATTTTATTTAATTTCTTTTTTTTTTGATTTGCATAGTCTGCACATTTAATCACTTTAAAACCTGTAACATTATCTGTGTCCACTAAATAGAACCAATAGTGCTGGGCCTGTTTTATAAGAAATAAATCACTGTGCCCCAACCTAGTATCTTACAAAACCAGCTGGGCTGGCTACAAGGGTGGGAGGGATGGGAGGGGAGGGCACACATATGGGAAAATGGCTGGGTGCCCGGAGGGACTAAAGGAGAGAAAGAAAAGGGTCTCCTAAAGCAGAGGGGACTATTATCCTAATTGGAGGGGTGCGAAAGGTATCTTAGAAGAAGGGGGGCTGGCAGTAGGACAGTCGGTGCTTTCAGGGCACAGTCATTAGGGAACGGTTGACAGACAACTGATTGATCTTAATATCACATAAAAAATGAGATGCAATATGCAATAAGAAGCACAAAGCCCCGTATAGAAATATTTTGGTCTAACTATTATGATGGGGGATAGATGCTGAGCAGGGGAAAAGAGGACAAAAAATTGGCTATGCTAAACTGAAAGCAATAATTACTCATTTTGCTGATTGCCAGCTGAGAAAAAAGGCCCCAAAGAAGAGGAGACAAAGTTAGGAACATTACCAACATTTTCCCACCTGCCTTATTATTTTTACCCTGAGTAGGTTTTTATCCACTTACTGTCAGTTTGTTGCAGTGCTAATTCCAAGTTGCCTCGTAAAAATTGGCTTTGGCTAGCATGAAGTGACTTAGCAGCAGCAGCAGCAATGGAACATAAATCCTTAGTACACTGAAGGCATCCTCTCAGATTGAAACACGAGTCTTTGAAAACCAGTACACTGCAGGGTGGAGAAAATTATTTTTTTTCCCAATGAATGTATGAACTAGCTGAGAAGGCATGCTGCTGCTGCTGCTGCTGCTAAGTTGCTTCAGTCGTGTCTGACTCTGTGCGACCCCATAGATGGCAGCCCACCAGGCTCCCCCGTCCCTGGAATTCTCCAGGCAAGAACACTGGAGTGGGTTGCCATTTCCTAGCTGAGAAGGCATAGATGTATTTTATTCTGCACACTTAATTTGTTCAGTTTTAGAACTCAAGATTGGAACTTCCTTGGTGGTCTAGTAGTTAAGACTCTGTGCTTCCACTGCAGGGGACATGGGTTCCATCCTTGGTATGGAAATTAAGGTCTTTGTGGCCAAACAAAAACCAAACAAAATTAAAAAGCCTCAAGATTCACTAGTGTTGCTAGAATGTTAACTGCTTACCTTTTTATTCTCATTGTCACTGTCATATATATATATATATATATATATATCTGTGTGTGTATATGTATGACACACACACATATATATATGTCACCTCCACATATGGCCCTTTGAAAGAGATATTTATTATAGTGTAAATGGCAGTCCACATGTTTGGAGTCAAAAGACCTGGGTTCTGATCCTGACTCTGCCCCCCAGCTTGCTGATGATAGTGGTGACTTCACAGTGAGATGGGGACGAAGAGTCAAGTCAGAGGCTAGCAAGGGAAGCAGTTGAAGGGACCAAGACTTCCCATACCGACAGTCCTAGTGACCTCTAAAGAGCTAAAGAAACACCTGTGAGGCAGGTGCAAGACCAGTGATGTTCCCTCTGGGCCACTGGAGAGAGAGTCAGAGATCAGGATTGCTCCAGAGGAAAATCTCGCCAGGATGAAGAGGCAGGAGCAGAGAGGATCCTCCTAAGTTCATGCTAAGAGAGATGGGTAAGAGCGAAGTGTTGGAGGCAGTAAGCTGCCTGCTAACTTTCACATCACGGTCAATTTAATTTTACCTTTGGTCTGTTTTCTCAGTATGGAAGGAGAGGAATGAAGCCTGTGTCCAATCAGTTGTCTCAATCAGACAGCTAAGAGTAGGTTTTGGGGCTTCCTGGGTGGTGCATTTGTAAAAAATCTGCCTGCCAATGCAGGGGACACAAGAGATTTGGCTTTGATCCCTGGGTCGGGAGGATCCCTGGACGAGGAAATGGCAGCCTGCTCCTGTATTCTTGCCTGGAAAATTCCACGGACAGAGAAGCCTGGCAGGCTACTGTGGGGTAAGACAGGTTAAGACACAACTGAGCAAGCAAAGCAGAGAAGAGTAGGTTTTAGACAACTTAAACTCAGAAACCACATTTACTGTTTGAAGCATCTTTTATTTATACTTTTTAATTTCCCTTGGTTTGTTCTGGGACAATCTTTTGAAAATACCTGTGAGACTTATTTCTATTAAGAAAATTGGAAAAGAGTTAAGGTGTTTCTCTTCCCTCAGGCCAGTGGAGCAGAGGACCCCTAGTGGCCAATGATGGATCTGCAGTAACCCCTGCCTAAGACCTGGTGGGCTTGGAGCTAGATCTGCTGCTGCTGCTCCTGCTGCTAAGTCGTGTCAGGCGTGTCCGACTCTGTGCGACCCCATAGACGGAAGCCCACCAGGCTCCTCTGTCCCTGAGATTCTCCAGGCAAGAACACTGGAGTGGGTTGCCATTTCCTTCTCCAATGCATGAAAGTGAAAAGTGAAAGTGAAGTCGCTCAGTCGCGTCGGACTCTCAGCAACCTACCAGGCTCCTCCGTCCATGGGATTTCCCAGGGAAGAGTACTGGAGTGGGGTGCCATTGCCTTCTCCGGGTGTTTGTAAATGACAGGGATGTTGGGAGGGTCAGAAGTTAGAGGGAAGGGAGAGAAAGGGACAGGGAGAGAGGGAAGAAAGGAGAGAGGGAGAGGCTGGGAGGGAGATTGGGAGGGAGGGCGTCAAGAATAGAAAAGAGAAGAATAGATGAAGAAATGCCAGTACAGGCTTATAAAACATATGCTATATTCAGTAGTTATTTTTAGTAAATAAATAAATAGAAAAAAGTGAAAAAGAAAAAAAGGAAAGAAAATAGAGAAAGATCTAAAGATAGAAAAAGAACTAAAGAGTGAAAAGGAGAGAGGAATGGAGAAGGAAGGAATCAGGGAACGCAGCAAGATAGAGAAAGGAAGAAAGGAAGTTAAAAAAGGAGATACAGAGAAAAAGACAGGGAAAAAAATTAGGGAAGAGAAGAGGGTAAAGGGAAAGAAACGAAGGAAAGAGAAGGGTAGCGAAAAAGAAGAGGGAGAGGAAAGTGAGAAAGGCAGGAAGAGAGGGAGAGAGAGAGACAGTAAGAGACGCTGTGACCGGGCGCCCTGGCGAGCCCCCTCCCCCTCTACACAAACCTTTAAAAATTTATCCAACAATTTCTGATTTAAGGCAACTACCCCACCTCCGCTTGCACCTCCCAGGGCCTAGGAATTCCCCAGTTTACATCCAAAGTCTCCCAGAGCATTGCCTAAAGCTGAAAAAGATAAAAAAGATTTCTTTTAAACAAAGGAGCTTTTAAAAAAATACACAATATACAGAGCCTGCTCCTTGCACAAACCCCCTCAGGGGGGCCTCACCCAATCAAAAAAAAAAAAAAGAAAAAGAAAAAAGGAAAGAAAATAGAGAAAGATCTAAAGATAGAAAAAGAACTAAAGAGTGAAAAGGAGAGAGGAATGGAGAAGGAAGGAATCAGGGAATGCAGCAAGATAGAGAAAGGAAGAAAGGAAGTTAAAAAAGGAGATACAGAGGAAAAGATAGGGAAAAAAAATCAGGGAAGAGAAGAGGGTAAAGGGAAAGAAACGAAGGAAAGAGAAGGGTAGCGAAAAAGAAGAGGGAGAGGAAAGTGAGAAAGGCAGGAAGAGAGGGAGAGAGAGAGACAGTAAGAGACGCTGTGACTGGGCGCCCTGGCGAGCTCCCTCACCCTCTGCGCAAACCTTTAAAAAAAAAAAACAAAAAACTTATCCACCACTTTCTGATTTAAGGCCATCGCTGCCACCTCCGTTTGCGCCTTTCAGGGCTCAAGGGTTCCCCACTTTGCCCCCAAAGCCTCTCAAAGTGTTGCCTAAGCCTGAGGAAGATAAAAAGTTTTTGAACAGTGGAGCTTTTAAAACAGACTGTCTGCAGAGGTGCTCCTTGGAGAAAACCCCCTCAGGGGGGTCTCACCCAGGCTAAGAGAAAAGCGGAATGGTAAGGGGATTTAGCAACAATACTAACCCCTGACAAGCCGGTTGCTCCTATTCCAATGGGAGTGGCTGGCCCCCTGCCTGAGGGCATTGTAGGACTTGTGCTAGGGCGTAGCTCGCTTTCTTTTCAAGAAATTTCGGTGGTGTATGGTGTAGTAGATTCTGATTATATTGGAGAAATTAAAGTTTTGATCTTGCCGCTTACCAAAACTGTGCAAATTAATAAAGGTCAAAGAATAACACAGTTTTTGCTTTTACCTTATCAGACAGGAAAAAACTTGACTTCTCAAGCTAAGAGCCACGAGCGTTTAGATCTAGTGATCTAGCCTTTTGGGTGCAGGAAATTACAGCTCCAAGGCCTTTGAAAGATCTTTTAATTCAAGAAAATAAAATATCAGGGCTATTAGACACAGGAACAGACGTCTCTTAACATTGCTGGGAAAGACTGACCCAGCTCCTGGCCAACACATACTACTGAAAATAAGTTGGTGGGATTAGAGAAAGTGGTATGCGGGGTGGGAATGCTGTAGAGAAAAAGGAGAGGGAGAGTTTAAAACCTTGAAGAGTAGTGAGTTCCCCGTTGCTGGAAGTATTCAAGCAAAGATTAGATGGTTACTTGTCATCTAAAAAGCTATAGACCAGATTTAGGTTACAAAATGATAACTGGAGAAGCTTATAAAGATGTTGTGCAACACCTCTTTACTTGCTTCTCATATTTAAGTCTGCCAAAAGTTTTAAAAACTGCCCCTTTGAAGCGCAGAGATTGTTTACTAACTTTAAATGATTTCCAAAAATTATTAGGGGACATTAGTTGGATACTCCCACATTTAAAACTGGCTACTGCAGATTTAAAGCCTTTGTTTGATTACTTAAAAAGCGATCCTAATTCCAGTTCTAAGAGAAAGTTGACTAAATGAGACAGAGTCAGCTCTTGTTAAAGTAGATGAGACTTTAAATGATCAGTTAATTAGGATTAATATTACCAAAAGATGAGATTAAATTATTTTTGCCACAAAACATACACCTACAAGGTGCTTGTGACAAAAAGGCCCATTGGTTCCATCTATCAGTGACCCCAAGAAAAATAGTTTTATCTTATCCCAGCTCGGTGGCACAATTAATTTTAAAAGGAGGAAAAAAGAATGTGGAACTTTTTAGAAAAAAAGTAGCAAATATAATAATTTCACTCAATAAGGATCAACTGCAAGTCTTTTACAAAATAGTGATAATTGGCAAGTTGCCCTGATAGATTTCAGGGGTCAAATTTTGTTTCATTTGCCCTGGAGCCCCCACAGTAGTTAAAAGTTCAAAAATGTTAGATTGGAAGTTTGAGGATACCTGTGTAACTTTCCAACCCTATGTAGTTCCTACCCTCTCCTTTACCCTATGGGGGAGGGACGTGCTGTCTCAAATAGGAGATACTCAGAGAAGGGTTTTCTCAATTTCTTAGTTATTAACAGGCAGTACAATTAACAATACTTTATATGTTGTTATAAATACATAATATAAATATATTTGCATCATTACAGTTTGCCTAATTAGGTATGGGTATAAATAAAATATAATAAAGGTATACCTAATTCTATTTATGGATCTATACTTAATTAATTTGTATACAAATTAATATGTATACTATATATGCATATTATATATATACTGTATAATTGAATATATATTGCAGTAATATAATGTGTGTGTGGCTGATATTAATTGGTATGGATTGATGTGCTGTGATGATATATGTTCTATATACTGTATAATTATATATGTGTGACATGTACTATTGCAGTACATTGGTTTGTGTAGCTGTGTACGTGTTGTATTGCTGTAATATATATTAATTAACATATTAATTATAAAGATTAATTCAAGTATATGGATTTATATATATTATATGTCAATAAGTTTATACTTGTTGCCATATATAAATACATTTTGCATTTAGGTATATCTGTATACCAAAATGAGATAAGGAGGTTATACATTTATTATTTAAATTTATACAGAGACCTAAACTAAACATTAGACCTAAATTAACATATCCCTAAATTTATGTTGTTAAAATGTAAATTTTAAAAATTAAATTGACAACTGCTTGACAATTCCTTTGCCATAAAACCCCCATAGGTGTAATTGGGGAAGCTAGACAAAAAATTGGTTTTATGGCAAAACGGCGCCCTAGAGTGGGTCCATCTTCCCGCTCAAACTAAAAAAGTAGTGGCTTCTTATCCAGGATTGATAGCTACTTTGATACTAAAGGGAAAAAGCGGAACATTGAATTATTTGGTAAAGAGCCATCAGAAATTGTAATTCCATATAATAAAGAACAACTTGATGTGCTTCTAATGTTTGATGAAAATTGGCAGATTGCTATAGGAAACTATTTTGGTCAAAATTTTTGCATCGTTTACCTTCACATGTTTTGCTGAATTTTATATCCAGACATCCAGTTATTTTTCCTGTCAGATGTAAACAGTCTCCTATTCCAAATGCTCAGATAGACTTTACTGATGGGCAGCAAACGGTAAAGCCTCCATAGTTACTAAAAATCACCAAAAAGTTTTAAAAACACAAAAAACTTCAGCTAAAAGAGCTGAAATAACAGCAGTCATAGAGGCTTTTGCTATGTTTGCAGATGAGGAATTTAATCTTTACTCTGATTCTCAGTATGTGGTCAGGCTGTTTCCACACATTGAGACTGCGGTCCTGCCCGAGAATAAAACTACCATATTTCATTTGTTAACTAAATTACAGCAACAAATTTGGAAAAGAAATAAAATATTTTTCACTGGACACATTCGGGCTCATTCCGGATTGCCCGGCCCTTTAAATGCCTTTAATGACTTGGCTGACTTGTTAACCAGAAATAAAGTGGCTACTGTGATTGAGGAGGCCAGAGCCTCTCACTCACTTCATCATCAATACGCTACTGCTTTAAGATATCAATTCCAAATTCCCAGAGAGACTGCTCGAGAGATTGTGCATTCTTGCCTACACTGCCCCACTGTTTATAATAGTCTACCTATGAGAGTTAATCCTCACGGTCTCAAACCTAACGTACTCTGGCAAATGGATGTAACTCTTGTCTCTTCATTTGGAAAACTGTCCTGTGTTCATGTAACTGTAGATACCTTTTCTCATATTATTGCAACTGCTCGTTTAACAGGGGAAGCAATTAAAGATGTAATACAACATCTCTTTACTTGTTTTTCATATTTGGGCCTGCCAAAAGCTTTGAAAACTGACAATGCTCCTGCTTACACTTCTAAGTCTTTTCAGGAATTTTGTATAAAGTTTCAAATTAAACATAATACAGGCATCCCTTATTATCCACAGGGACAAGCCATTGTTGAAAGAGCGCATCAAACATTAAAAATCCAAATTCAAAATCTAAAAGAAGGGGAGTTTAAGTATAGCTCTCCCCATCAAATCTTGAAACATGCTCTTTTCGTAATAAATATTTTAAATACTGATTTCAGCCGGAACTACTGCAATGCTTCGTCATTGGTGCCTGGAGCAATTAAATGCAAAACCATTAGTCAAATGGAAGGACCTCCTCTCAGGACAATGGAAGGGTCCTGACCCATTATTAACTAGCGGTCGAGGATGTGCTTGTATTTTTCCACAGGATGCAGATTCTCCAATTTAGATACGGGACAGGCTGATTCGCCATGTTGCAGTCCCCCAGACATCCAGTTCCCCCATTGCTTCAGTCACAAAAGAGGAGCCCGCCGGAAGGGGAGGCAAGATAAACATCGAGATCCCAGCGAGACCGACGGGGCTGCTGCAGCGCGAACTCCAACCAGAAAATAATTCTACTTATTCTGTTTTGGCTTGTCTACACTCTCCTTATGTTTTTCTCTTTACCAACGATTCTGGAAAACTTAATGTACATGTGACTTTTCACTGGTGGACCAATGTAGTGACTTGTGAACAATACATGCTCTCATCTTGTTTAAACCCTCAATATAATGTTTGCTCCTTTGTAGTATTACAATGTCCACCTTATCTTATGATGTAACCACTTATTGATATCACTATAGTCTTGCTGTGTTACAACAACTACAAGATTTAATGTGATGGTGATGATTTGTGGGCTTACTTATTTTAGGAATATCAGCTTTAATAACCGCAATTACTTCTGTTACTGTGGCAGCAATATCATTGAGTCAACAAGTGCATACTGCCCAATATGTTGATACCATGTCTAAAAATATTTCTCTAACTCTAGCAACACAGGAAGCTATAGATAGAAAGTTGGAGATGAGGGTAGATGCCTTGGAAGAGGCAATAATGCATATTGGGACTGAGTTACAGGCTTTAAAAGTGAAAATGGCTCTGTCTTGCCACGCTGATTACCAGTGGATATGCGTGACATCTTTAAAGGTAAACGAGACAGATTATGAATGGGAAAAAATCAAAAATCATATCTCAGGTGTTTGGAACAGCTCTGACATTGGCCTGGACTTAGGGAAACTTCATAATCAAATACAGACCCTGGAACACTCTTGACTGGATTTTACCGCCGCTGGAGCAGCTAATGACTTTTTTCACACCTTCTCTAACTTTTATTTCTGGAAAAAACATTTTGTCTAATCTTCTCATAATCATTCTTCCTTGTATTGTCAGGATTCCTCAGCAGAACATTCAGAAGCTCGCGACTGAGCTGCATCTGGCTGTTTTAAGAAATAAAAAAGGGGGAGATGCCGGGAGCCGGCATATTGCATATTGAGTGCATATTGCATATTGAGTGCAGCACTTTCCACAGCATCATCTTTCAGGATCTGGAATAGCTCAACTGGAATTCTATCACTGCCGGGAGCCAGCGTGAGGAACTCCGCCCATGACAAAGGTCATGAGGAAGGAGGCTGGGCATACGCAAAGGCGGGATCGAGCCTCAGGAGTCCCCCTGGAAATTCTCGAGCATCTACCCCCAAACCAGAGTCTGCCTACTTTCTGCTTTGTGCTTTCACCTACACCTCTGACTTTACAGGGGGCTGTCCCCCACTACCTCTCTCTGAAAAAAGAGTTAGCTTACAGCTCCAGTTAATAATTCCTGGGTGTGACAGTGTTTCAACCTACAAACTCCTTTAGAAATCCTCTAGCCTGCCTGAATAGGTTTTTCTGGCCACATGTGATTGTTCAGAGCCTCCCAACTGTGAGAGGCAGGAGATGTTCTAAACTGTCTAAACACAGATTCCTTTGAGTAGTTAAAAGATTGATTAGAAATTATATTGGTGAAGGGTTTTTCACTTATTGGGCCAATGTTTGCTGCTAAGTCTCCATACTCCTTACCTACTGTGTCCTTGGCAGTGTATTGATTGATATAATGGGTGTATAGAAATGTAAGTAGTAGCCTCAATGTTTGTAACCTTGGACCCTTGAGTTAATTCTTTTCCTGATTGAGCCCACCTCACCTTTGCCCTATAGGAATGCAGCTTTGTCCAATGCTTTTTTGGAGGCTGGTGCCTGACTTTGGAATAATCACCTTTAGAGAAAAATAAGTTTCTTAAAATGTTAACAGGCCTCCTGGCCAGAAGATGATGTCAATCACCTGAACTTTTGCATATGATAAGTTTGAAAGCCTGGCTTCGATTAGAACCAGGAACTGCTGTTCTTACATGACTCCACCCCTTCCCCCATTATCCTCTATGCACAACTTAAGGTATAAAAACTACTTTGGAAAATAAAGTGCGGGCCTTGTTCACTGAAACTTGGTCTCCCCATGTCGCTCTCTCTCTCAAATTCTGGCTGAGTCTCCATCTGGAGCGCGGAACCCGCCATGCTTGCTAATTATGCCTGGGCTTCTAAGATCCGACCCGGGAGGGCTCAGTGTCTCCTCTCCTTCGGGAGAATGGAAGGACGCCTGCGGCCTACGTAAGTGGTGCAAACTTCTTGTCTTGAAGTTTTATTGGTCTCCCGCGTAAACCAAGCTACTCAGCCTCTTTTCTCCACTGAATTTTCCTACTGAGCTATCCTCATTCTATTACTCTTTATATCCTTAATTAACATTTAATTAAGCAGTTATTTCCTGATCCTCGTCTACGCCGTCTCTCCTTCGAATACCCTGGATCAGCCGGGGCTGGACCCTGGCAAGTTTTATTTATCCTCTCCAAGTATTGTGCTTATTTGTTTCTCTATCCAGGAAAATTGTTGTTGTTCAGTCACCAAGTCTTGTCCAACTCTTCTTGACCCCATGGATTACAGCACGCCAGACTATTATGTCCCTCACAGTCTCCCAGAGTTTGCCCAAGTTCATATCCAGTGAAATCAGTGATGCCATCCAACCATCCCATAATCCTCTATCACCCTCTTCTCCTTCTGCCTTCAATCTTTCCTAGCATTATGGTCTTTCCCAATGAGTCAGCTGTATAAATCAAGTGGCCAAAGTACTGGAGCTTCAGCTTCAGCATCAGTCCTTTCAAAGAATATTCCGGGTTGATTTCCTTTAAGATCGACTGGTTTGATAACTTTGTTTTCCAGTTCAGTTCAGTTCGGCCACTCAGTCGTGTCCAACTCTTTGCGACCCCATGAATCTCAGCACACCAGGCCTCCCTGTCCATCACCAACTCTCGGAGTTCACTGACTCACGTCCATTGAGTCAGTGATGCCATCCAGCCATCTCATCCTCTGTCGTCCCCTTCTCCTCCTGCCCCCAATTCCTCCCAGCATCAGAGTCTTTTCCAATGAGTCAACTCTTCGCATGAGGTGGCCAAAGTACTGGAGTTTCAGCTTTAGCATCATTCCTTCCAAAGAAATCCCAGGGCTGATCTCCTTCAGAATGGACTGGTTGGATCTCCTTGCAGTCCAAGGGAATCTCAAGAGTCTTCTCCAACACCACAGTTCAAAAGCATCAATTCTTCAGCACTCAGCTTTCTTCACAGTCCAACTCTCACATCCATACATGACCACTGGAAAAACCATAGCCTTGACTAGACTTTCTGGACCTTTGTTGGCAAAGTAATGTCTCTGCTTTTGAATATGCTATCTAGGTTGGTCTTAACTTTCCTTCCAAGAGTAAGCATCTTTTAATTTCATGGCAGTCACCATCTGCAGTGATTTTGGAGCCCCCAAAATTAAAGTCTGACAGTGTTTCCACTGTTTCCCCATCTATTTCCCATGAAGTGATGGGACCAGATGCCATGATCTTAGTTTTCTGAATGTTGAGCTTTAAGCCAACTTTTTCACTCTCCACTTTCACTTTCATCAAGAGGCTTTTTAGTTCCTCTTCACTTTCTGCCATAAGGGTGGTGTCATCTGCATATCTGAGGTTATTGATATTTCTCCCGGCAATCTTGATTCCAGCTTGTGCTTCTTCCAGCCCAGTGTTTCTCATGATGTACTCTGCATATAAGTTAAATAAGCAGGGTGACAATATACAGCCTTGACATACTCCTTTTCCTATTCCTTGTTTTCCAAGGGACTCTCAAAAATCTTCGAAGCATCAATTCTTCAGTGCTCTGCCTTCCTTATTGTCCAGCTCTCACATCCATATGTGACTGCTGAAATGACCATAGCCCTGACTGTATGGACCTTTGTCAGCAAAGTGGTATCTTTGCTTTTTAACGCATCATCTAGATTTGTCATAGCTTTCCTGTCAAGAAGCAATCAGATACTAATTTCATGGCTGCAGTCACCATCCACAGTGATTTTAGAGCCCAAGAAGAGGAAATCTGTCAATGCTTCCAACTTTTCCCCTTCTATTTGCCATGAAGTGATGGGACCAGATACCATGATCTTAGTTTTTGGAATGTTGAGATTTAAGCTGACTTTTTCACTCTCCTTCTTCACCCTCATCAAGAAACTCTTTAGTTCCTCTTTGCTTTCTGCCATTAGAGTGGTATCATCTGCACAGCTGAGGTTGTTGATATTTCTCCTGGCAATCTTATTCCAGCTTTTAACTCATCCAGCCTGGCATTTCCCATGATGTGCTATGTGTATGAGTTGAATAAACAGGATGACAATAAACAGGATGACATTAAACAGCCTTGTTGTACTCTTTTCTCAATCCTGAACCAGTCAGTATTCCATACAGGATTCTAACTTTTCCTTCTTGACCCACATACAGGTTTCTCAGGAAACAGGTAAGATGGTCTGGTATTCCCATCTCTATCTCTTTAAGAATTTTCCATAGTTCGTTATGATCAATGTAGTTAAAGGCTTTCAGTTCAGTTCAGTTCAGTTCAGCCACTCAGTCGCGTCTGACTCTTTGCGACCCCATGAATCGCAGCATGCCAGGCCTTCCTGTCCATCACCAACTACCGGAGTCCACCCAAACTCATGTCCATTTTGTCGGTGATGCAATCCAACCATATCATCCTCTATTGTCCCCTTCTCTTCCTGCCCTCAAACTTTTCCAGCATCAGGGTCTTTTCAAACGAGTCAGCTCTTCGCATCAGGTGGCCAAAGTATTGGAGTTTCAGCTTCAACATCAGTGCTTCCAGGACTGATCTTTAGGATGGACTGGTTGGATCTCCTTGTAGTCCAAGGGACTCTCAAGAGTCTTCTCCAACACCACAGTTCAAAAGCATCAATACTTTGGTGCTTAGCTTTCTTTATAGTCCAACTCTCAGATCCATATATGACTACTGGAAAAACTACAGCCTTGACTAGATGCATCATTGTTGGCAAAGTAATGTCTCTGCTTTTTAATATGCTGTCTAGGTTGCTCATAATGTTCCTTCCAAGGAGTAAGCATCTTTTCATTTCATGGCTGCAATCACCATCTGCAGTGATTTTGGAGCCCAAAAATTGAAACAGAGGAAGATGATTTTCTGGAATTCCCATGCATTCTCTGTGATCCAGTGAATGCTGGCAATTTGATCTCTGGTTCCTCTGCCTTTTCTAAACCCAGCTTGAACATCTGGAAGTTCTTGGTTCACATAATGCTGAAGCTTAGAGGATTTTGAGCATAACCTTACTAGCATGGGAGACGAGTGCAACTGTCCTGTGTTTTGAACATTCTTTAGTACTACCCTTCTTGGGAGCTGAGGTGAGGATTGACCTTTTCCAGTCCTGTGGCAGCTGCTGGATTTTCCAAGTTTGCTGACATATTGAGTGCAGCACTTTATTTTTTTTTTTTTTTAATTTTATTTTATTTTTAAACTTAACATAACTGTATTAGATTTGCCAAATATCAAAATGAATCCGCCACAGGTATACATGTGTTCCCCATCCTGAACCCTAATAGCATCATCTCTTTGGATTTTAAATTCCATCACCTTCACTAGCTTTATTGACAGCAATGCTTCCTAAAGTCCTCTTGACTTCACATTCCAGAACGTCTGGCTGAGTGAGAGACTACAGCATTGTGGTTATCCAGGTCTTTAAGATCTTTATTGTACAGTTCTTCTGTGTATTCTTTCCATCTCTTCTTGATCTCTTCTGCTTCTAATAGGTCTTTACTGTTTCTGCCCTTTATTGTGCCCATCTTTGGATGAAATGTTCCTTTGATATTTCCAATTTTCTTGAAGAGATCTCTAGTCTTACTTTCTCTGTTGTTTTCCTCTATTTCTTTGCATTGTTCATTGAAACATTAGCACATTGAAATATTTTTGATTTATAAAAAGGGTAGTTTTTTTTTTACAGAAAAATAATACTGAAAAATTCTTCTAATTTATCATTTGAATAATGACCACACATCATACCTAAGGTATAGACTTAACTGAATTTAAGATGTTCCATCACAGATGGCAGTGTTCTACCATATAATTGTGCTGATGACAAAAATTTATTAAAATATGAATATTGCCAGTGAGGATGATCGATAACAAAATATAAATTTAAGGTTGAATTATAAATATTTTCTTTTTTAGTCCTATCAGGGTACCTTTGTTACATATTACTCTTTATAACATATAATGTCTAAAGTGGAGACCCTTTATGAAAGGGAATCCCCACTGAATGATTTTCTTAATCCCAGTCCCTTATTCCTCCCTTATGGTAGATCCTGCAGGGAAGCAAACCTATTAATGAACCTATAAAAGTACATGGAGAGACTACTAAATGGACATTTCTGGAGGTGTGGTTGTCCTTAGACTAGCATTTGAATCTAGAGCACTGCTGCTAAAAGTGTACATTTATAAAACAATTTGAAAAGCAATCTGGCAATATCTATGAAATTAAAATAACTATATGACCCAGAAATCCAGTCATCTGGGACTTTGACCCAGAAATCCAGTCATCTAGCCCATAGAAATAAAAGCACTGGTACAGGAGACTATACACACTCAAGAAAGTTTATTATACCGCTGTCGGCTGTGACAAAAAGGATAATGCCCATCCAAAGAGGAAAGGCTGAATGAACTGTAGAATGACTCTACAATGGCTTATATTAGTCAACAAGAAAGCACTGTTGTTGTTCGCTTGCTTAGCCATGCTGACTCTTTGCAATACCATGGACTGGAGCACGCCAGGCTTCCCTGTCCTTCATCAACTCCTGGAGTTTACTCAAACTCATGTCCATTGAGTCGGTGATGCCATCCAACCATCTCATCCTCTGTCATCTCCTTCTCTTCTGCCTTCAATCTCTCCCAGCATCAGGGTCTTTTCCAATGAGTTGGCTCTTCACATTAAGTGGCCAAAGTATTAGAGTTTCAGCTTCAGCTTCAGTCCTTCCAATGAATATTCAGGGCAGATTTACTTTAGGATTGACTGATTTGATCTCCTTGCAGTACAAAGGACTCTCAAGAGTCTTCTCTAACACCACAGTTTGAAAGCATCAATTCTTCAGCTCTCAGCCTTCTTTATGGTCCAACTCTCATATCCATACATGGCTACTGGAGAAACCATAGCTTTGTTGGCAGAGTGATGTCTCTGCTTTTTAATACCTGTCTAGGTTTGTCATAGCCTTTCTTCCAAGGAGCAAGCATCTTGGAAGTCACCATCCACAATAAGTCACCATCTACAGTGATTTTGGAGCCCAAGAAAATAAAGTCTGTCATGGTTTCCACTTTTTGTCCATCTATTTCCCATGAAGTGATGGGACTGGATGCCATGACTTAGTTTTTTGAATGTTGAGTTTTAAGCCAGCTTTTTCCACTCTCCTCCTTCACCTTCATCAAGGGGCTCTTTAGTTCCTCTTCACTTTCTGCCATTAGGGTGGTGTCATCTGCAAATCTGAGATTATTGATATTTCTCCTGGCAATCTTGAGTCCAACTTGGGCTTCATTCAGCCCAGCGTTTCGCATGATGTACACTGCATATAAGTTAAATAAACAGAGTGACAATATACAGACCTGATGTGCTCCTTTCCCAATTTGGGACCAGTCCATTGTTCCATGTCTGGTTCTAACTGTTGCTTCTTGACCTGCATACAGGTTTCCCAGGAAGCAGGTAAGGTGGTTTGGTATTCCCATCTCTTTAAGAATTTTCCACAGTTTGTTGTGATCCACACAGTGAAAGGCTTTAGGGTAGTCAATGAAGCAGAAGTAGATGTTTTCTGAAATTTGTTTTTTCTATGATCCAATGAATGTTGGCAATTTGATCTCTGGTTCTTCTTCCTTTATTAAATTCAGCTTGTACACTGAAATTTCTCGGTTCATATACTGTTGAATCCTGGCATGGAAGATTTTGAGCATTACCTTGCTAGCATGTGAAATGAGTGCAACTGTGCAGTGGTTTGAATATTCTTTGGCATTGCCTTTCTTTGGAATTGGAATGAAAACTGACCTTCTCCAGTCCTGTGGCCACTGCTGAGTTCTCCAAATTTGCTGACATATTGAGTGCAGCATAGAATCATCTTTTAGGATTTGAAATAGCTCAGCTGGAATTCCATCACATCCACTAGCTTTCTTTTCAGTGATGCTTTCTAAGGCCCACTTGACTTCGCACTCCAGGATGTCTGGCTCTAGGTGAGTGATCACACTATTGTGGTTACCTGGATCATTAAGATCTTTTTAATATAGTTCTTCTGTGTATTCTTACCACCTCCTCTTAATATCTTCTGCTTCTGTTAGGTCCATACCATTTCTGCCTTTTATTGTGCCATCTTTGCATGAAATATTCCTTTTGTATTTCTAATTTTCCTGAAAAGATCTCTAGTCTTTCCCATTCTATTGTTTTCTTCTATTTCTTTGCATTGTTCACTTGAAAAGATTTTTTTTATCTCTCCTTGCTATTCTCTGGAACTCTGAGAATGGGTATATCTTTCCTTTTCTCCTTTGCCTTTCACTTCTCTTCTTTTCTCAGTTATTTGTAAGACCTCCTCAGACAACCATTTTGCCTTTTTGCATTTATTTTTCTTGGGGATGGTTTTGATTACTGCCTCCCATACAACATTACAAACCTTGTCCATAGTTCTTCAGGCTGTCTATCAGATCTAATCCCTTGAATCTATTTGTCAGTTCCACTGTATGAATCATAAGGGATTTGATCTAAGATACAGTTAGAGTAATATCAACTGAGCTGGAAAGACTTTCACAATATACAGCATTAAAAAAACAAAACAACATGTAAAAATACATATTTCACAGAAGTAGACGAGTATAAAGGGGCTTCCCTGGTAGCTCAGCTGGTAAGGAATCTGCCTGCAATACAGGAGTCCTCGGTTCACTTCCTGGGTTGGAGAGATCCCCTATAGAAGGAATAGGCTACCCACTTCAGTATTCTTGGGCTTTTCTGGTGGCTTAGATGGTAAATAATGCACCTGCAATGTGGAACACCTGGGTTTGATCCCTGGGTTGGGAAGATTCCCTGGAGGAGGGCATGGCAACCCACTCCAGTATTCTTGCCTGGAGAATCCCCATGGACAGGGGAGTCTGGTGGGCTACAGTTCATGGGGTTGCAAAGGGTCAGACATGACAAAGCAACTAAGCACAGCGCAGCACAGAAGAGTATAAAACTATGTATTGTAAGATGTCTATAAAATAATCAATGGCCAGTCCCCCAGTCCAGGAGGACACAAAAGAGCCAGACATGACCACTAAACAACAACACAATCCCCCAATACCTGCATTATTATGTGATTGTATGACTATGGGGAAATGTATGGGCAATACACACTAAACTGCAATAGTTTTTGTTTGTGGAGAGAGGTGAGCATAGGAAGAAGCTAAGGGTATTGTAAGAGAAAGAAATAACAAGATTATATTGTTTAAAAATAACAAAAAATATCTTATGCTTGTATATATTAAATAAAATAAAGTTGATGTATTTATATATAATATATAAAGTATATAGAATGTATTAAAACAATGAGACTGGAGCAGTATAATGGCAGTTGAAAATGTAGACTATAAAATTCTATTTATGATATTATGGTAAATAAGTAAAAATTAAGTATGCAAATGCAAAGTTCTAGAAGGTGAGTAACATGAAATTTGATTTGAGTTTTTTATGAGACTGAAAATAAGTTTCTTCTCAGATTTGTTATTTAATACAGAGTCTGTAATTATGCATTCTTTTCTTTTTTTTTAAAGAGAAAGGAAGAAAAAAACCCTCTGCTCTGGACTCTGAAGGGGAATGATGGCTTCTCTTTTATGGTGCAGTGAAGAGAACTTAGGTTTTCCAGCTAGACATTCTTGAAGTTGAGTTTTGATTCTACCACTTAGGAGACTTGTGATCTTAAGTAAGATATTTGATTTCTCTAAGCTCTGGCTTCTTCAACGATGAGAATAATCGTTCTTCTTCAATAACGATTGTATCCACCTCCTTCATAGAGGGCTTGGTGTAGTCCATGCCATGCAGCAAATGTTAAAAATGTTAGCTATTTGTGATAGATCAGTTTATTGAGATATTAATTTGCATTTCCTTTTTCTTTTGACTTCTATGGATTTGTCCAAAAGAAAAAGCTATCTGTGCTGTGCTCTCAGCATTTTCCTTTCTCTGTTTGAAAAGGGCAGCCAAGGTTTTGAGCTCCTAGTTTCAAGGGAGATTCGCAGCATTTGGTGGGAGAGGGTAGGTGGAGACAGGCATAAGGATCCAGGGACTTCTCCAAACTGGAAAGGATACTGAAAATTGGGGCTCCGCTGATGGTTCAGTGGTAAAGAATATGCCTGCAATGCAGGAGACCCAGATTCAATCCCTGGGTTGAGAATACCCCTTGGAGAAAGGAATGGCTACCCACTCCAATATTCTTGCCTGGAGAACTCTATGGACTGAGGAGCTTGGTGGGGTAGACTCCACAGGGTCACAAAAGGTGTCAGTATCAGTTAGGGGCAGGAATCCCCCACCCCCATCCTGCCCCAGCCCCACTTCATCCTGCCTCTCCTGAAGCCCAAGGAGGAAGCCAATTCTTAAAGGGATGGAACACCTGGGAGGCTGAATACAGACAGCAGAGATTCTGGAAACCTGCAGACTGGGGCTGTGGGCATATCAAGGTAGCATGTGGGACAAGATCAGAGGCCTCCTCAAGCATTTTTCCCTTTCTAAAGTCTAGAACCTTATATCTCTATATTATCCTAGGCATAGTAGTGAATGGGACTGGGGTGAGGAGTCTTTTTGGTAAGGGTCTGAGTTGAATTTAATTTGATTTAAAGAATATACATAGGCTATATCAAATACCTATCATATTTTTATTCTTTTTCTTATCTGCTGTAGTACTGTATGATATAGGGAGGTGGGTTATTTAACTCTTATTCTCAGCTTCCTCATCTGTAGAATGGGCAATAATTACAAATACATAACTCACAGAGCTGTTGCATGTGAAGACTGGATGGGAGTGTGTCCCTGACATTGTGCAGAAGAGTCCATCACTGCCCATTTTTACTGCCCCTTTTCTCATTCTCTTGGACATTCTTAACTCTTGGTCACTGGACATGATGATTCAGCATTTGGGGTAACTTTTCCTTCTCTGTTATTTGAATCCCACGTTGTCCTTCAAGTCCTAACAAAAGGGCTGTCCATTTATGCCTTTCCTGACCATTGGGCAGACTTTCCTTCTCTGAACTCTCAAGGCATTTATCTTGTTCAGCTCTTCTTTCACACATCTTCTAAACATCCTCCTCAGTTCAGTTCAGTCACTTAGTCATGTCCGACTCTTTGCGACCCCATGAATCGCAGAACGCCAGGCCTCCCTGTCCATCACCATCTCCCGGGGTTCACTCAGACTCACTTCCATCGAGTCAGTGATCCAGCCATCTCATCCTCTGTGGTCCCCTTCTCCTCCTGCCCCCAATCCCTCCCAGCATCAGAGTCTTTTCCAATGAGTCAACTCTTCGCATGAGGTGGCCAAAGTACTGGAGTTTCAGCTTTAGCATCATTCCTTCCAAAGAAATCCCAGGGCTGATCTCCTTCAGAATGGACTGGTTGGATCTCCTTGCAGTCCAAGGGACTCTCAAGAGTCTTCTCCAACACCACAGTTCAAAAGCATCAATTCTTCGGCACTCACCTTTCTTCACAGTCCAACTCTCACATCCATACATGACCACTGGAAAAACCATAGCCTTGACTAGACGGACCTTTGTTGGCAAAGTAATGTCTCTGCTTTTGAATATGCTATCTAGGTTGGTCATAACTTTTCTTCAAAGGAGTAAGCGTCTTTTAATTTCATGGCTGCAGTCACCATCTGTAGTGATTTTGGAGCCCAAAAAAACATCCTCTTAGTGGCTGATTTATTAGGGGGAAGTAAAGTCTGCCTCATGGAGCTCACATAAGCACATTATCTCCATGTCTTTTTTTCCTCCAAAGTTTTCAAGGTTCTATTTACCACAAATAAAGAGTGTTCATGAGTTGTTTATTTGCTTTCTTCCCTGTGCAGTCTGGCATTGGGTTTAGTGACTCTCACAGCCAGCTGGGCTGTGCTTTGCAAGATGGCTCTGCCAATTTTGAAGGAAACGTCAGGAATTTCAGAACAATAAGAGCTGTTGCATATTGGCAGTGCTTCCAGCTCCTTGATGTCATGGACGAGGATCTTCCAGAAGTCTCTGGGTAACACGTGCCTTATTTTTCTGTTGTCCCAAAACCCAGTGTTGAGCATCTCCATTTGACTCTTGAGGGCACTATGATGCTGGGTAGGAGATGGCTACCACCGGGGCTGGTAGTGCTAAGGAAGAGAGCTCCATGTCTTTTTAAAAATGGAGATGTGTTACTTTCCCATATACACTATCTGCTTCCTACAGTAAAAATGATGTTTTTAATCTCAACGTTAATCTAGAGCAGTGCCTAAAATACAGATGCCACATCATGTACTGAGTGGCTGTCCCTTGAATGAAGCAATTTCTCTTTCTCACCTTTTTGATATACTCAAGCCCTCCCTTCTGTCAGTAACTGAAATTCCTGGGTGATGTTAACCATATCACTGGTCTCTATCCCCCAGTTCAGTTCAGTTCAGTTGCTCACTTGTGTCTGACTCTTCGTGATCCCTTGGACTGCAGCACGCCAGCCTTCCCTGTCCTTCACTAACTCCCGGAGCATGCTCAAACTCCTGTCCATCAAGTTGGTGATGCCATCCAACCATCTCATCCTCTCTTGTCCACTTCTCCTCCTGCCTTCAATCATTCCCAGCATCAGGGTCTTTTCCAATGAGTCAGTTCTTCGCTTCAGGTGGCCAAAGTATTGGAGCTTCAGCTTCAGCATCAGTCCTTCCAATGAATATTCAGGATTGATTTCCTTTAGGATTGACAGGTTTGATCTCCTTAGTCCAAGGGACTCTCAAGAGTCTTCTCCAACACTACAGTTCAAAAGCATCAATGCCTTGGCACTCAGCTTTCTTTATAGTCCAACTCTCACATCCATACATGACTGCTGGAAAAACCATAGCTTTGACTATACAGATCTTTGTTGACAAAGTAATGTCTCTGCTTTCTAATATGCTGTCTAAGTTGGTCATAGCTTTTCTTCCAAGGAAGAAGCATCTCTATCCCTAGTCCAGCACAAACCAAGCTTGTAAATGTTGGAATAAACAGAAAATCCCATGGGCGGAGGAGCCTGGTGCAGGCTACTACTGCTCATGGGGTCACAAAGAGTCAGACACCACTGAGCGACTTCACTTTCACTTTGGCTTATTGATTTGGAGAAGGAAATGGCAACCCACTCCAGTATTCTTGCCTGGAGAATCCCATGGATGGAGGAACCTGGTGGGGTGTAGTCCATGGGGTCGCAAAGAGTTGGACATGACTGAGCGACTTCACTTTCACTTTTACTGGCTTTTTGATTACCAGGAAAACTAGCTGAGGGGCATGCCTCTCTTTGATAAGCTATCATGGTAGAGATGTTCTGATCTAAAGATTAGAACAGTCACTAGCTAGGGCCAGGGGCAAGTGTGTAGGAACATCAGTCAGGTGAGTAGCATGTAGGTGAAGTAGTTGCTAGTCGAGCAGGGGATGTACAGAAAGCAAAAGAACAGTCATTTTGGGTGACCTGATCATACAGGCATGGACCTGAACAAAGTGATCATCAAATATTCTGAGAAGATGCTTCCACCAAGGACCCAGTCTTTACCTGATTTGTCATCTGAACTGGCTTTGGATTCTTAGACTTGTAGGAGAATAAAGAGCTAAAATCATTGGAAATTTCTAGAACTCTAGGTTAGGGGTCAAGTAATAGTCCTCTGTTGGAGAAGACAATGGCACCCGACTCCAGTACTCTTGCCTGGAAAATCCCATAGGCGGAGGAGCCTGGTGGGCTGCAATCCGTGGGGTTGCAAAGAGTCGGACAGGACTGAGTGACTTCACTTTCACTTTTCACTTTCATGCATTGGAGAAGGAAATGGCAACCCACTCCAGAGTTCTTGCCTGGAGAATCCCAGGGACAGGGGAGCCTGGTGGGCTGCCGTCTATGGGGTTGCACAGAGTCGGACACGACTGAAGTGACTTAGCAGCAATAGTCCTCTGTAACTTTCCACATTTGCTTCACAATCAAGAATATGGAGCTGTATGCTTGAGCATTTTAACCATTATAATAACTGATATTTGCATAGGAATGAATGGTCTATGAACGGCCATAATATTCGTGAAGAAGCTAAGGGAAGTTATATACTACCATTCTTATTGTTATTGCTACTATATTATAGAAAAAAAGATTCAAAAACATGATTTAAAGCTGTCAAACAGCAAGGACACAGCAAATCCAGAAAACTAACAGGTCTATAGATTCTAAATCTTGTGTTCTTTACATTATACCACACAGTTTTTAACATAACTTTCTTAGAACTCCACCTCATTTAGCCCGCAAATATTTTATTATTAAGAAGCAAAAAGGCTTACTTCTTGACAAATCTAGTTTATAGTCAAACATTAAACTAGTTTATAGCCTAGCTTAAGTAAACACCCTTGGTTTCAAACGCCCTGCCATCTATTTAGGGGGTAACCACTGGAATTTCCAGAAGTTTTCATACCAGATATGCTTTTCAGGAGAAAAAAAGAAACACATTTCTAAGGCGGGAAGTTAATAGGAAAGAGACTGGGCGACTTAATGTGATATTGTAATCAAGTTGATTTGTTAATTGAGCTTTTATTAGAAAATATTTATTAAACTGAGTTATGGTTATGCAGAAATCAATTAGCTCTAGCTCTATTAGTAAAAACTAATCATTTCTTTGTTGATGTAATAAGAGAGCCCAGTATAATCTAGATGTCTTTATTTACTCTCCAATTTAAGTTAGCTAATGTAGTTCTCTGAAACCCTCTGAGCACTTGGAATGGCTGGCTTTTATTTCTCCTTTACTAATGAGTTAGTTTTATTTCTATGTCATGCCATGATGAGAACAGGCAAAATTTCTTTTTCAAAAAATTATTTGGCTGCAATTGCTTCTGCTCTTCTCTCAGCTTTTCAGATCCCATATGTCTTCTATGTCCTCTCTCACTACCCCTAACTCTGCTGAAATATTTATATTCTCATCCCTAGTATGTCCTTCCCTCGTTTTTGAGCTCCCCAAAGTCTGGATGCTCTTATTCTATTCCTTCTTTTCTGCAGAACAGAACTTGGCATCCCTTATATATATATCTTATGTGAATATTTTCACATGACTAGTTCTTGCCTGGAGAATCCCAGGGACGGGGGAGCCTGGTGGGCTGCCTTCTATGGGGTCACACAGAGTCGGACACCACTGAAGTGACTTAGCAGCAGCAGCAGCAGTTGTGGACAGGGGAATTCCAGGGGGTGTTGAAAGTAACACTGTTTCAATTGAACTCTTTGGAACAGAGATTCACCTGAGTTTTTTCAAGCTCCAAGGAACCTGATGTAATGATACACATGAGACCAAGGAAAGAGCACTCACAGCTCAGGAACTAAGTACTTCCTTTGTTTCTCCATGACTTAGTCTCTGCCTTGAGTAATCGAGACCCGCTTTCTCCCTCTATGCCAGATACTTGGATGTAATTCCCTGCTGGCAAAATACTTTTTGGCGGATGTGGTTCTGCCTTCCTCTCTTACTGCTAAGGAACTAGAGTCCTGCTCTCGGTCCTCAGATCGTGCCTGGATCTTCTGCCTGAACTGCACCTTCCATCTCTTTGTGGTATGAGGTCCCCTGCCCCCCACCCCTACCCCTTCTGCCCCTGAACAAGAGTATCTTTGCTTGCCTATGTGGGACTTCTCCTGAGGGGGCCTATTTGTCCTCCTCTGCTTTCTCACACCAATTCTCTCTGGAATTCATCCTAATCCTTGTGTTGACTCTGTAGGTCCATATAATCCCTTGTCTGCCCTTCCTACCACTTACCAAGCCTTGGATCATCTGTCTATTTCCTTGAGTGGTCTGTTGAAATGACTGTCTCAGACAGGCTCTGAGGACATAAATATGAGTAAGACAGAGGTCCCTGCCCTTGAAAGGGTCACTCTTGAGGACTTTTGACAATATCTTCAACTTAATGGATAGATCAATGGGAATTTGGGAGTTTGGAACTGGGAAAAAGAGAACTAAGAAGGCAACAGATAGACTTAAGGAAGTAGAAAGGAGAGTTTGTGACATCAAGGTCACAAAAGTTGTGTAAAAACAGCCCTGTATATCTATGGTTTATTTCAGTGTGGTTCATTTGGAAGGTAGAATTAGACCACTAAGATACAAAAGCAATTATTTTATTGTTCATCCTTCTGACTGTGACTCACAAGAAATTGGACAGAATAGAATATTTTTCACTCTATTATCTTATTTATTTAGACCCAGCCCAGTTGTCCCATATGTGTTACAGATTCTCTTTATGTGCACATAGGTGATTTACCATAGAGATTCTGGAAGAAAAGTTCAGTTCTAAGCTGGCTTTTCCTGACACTTTGAAGGTTCCTGGATCCCATTCCTCCTATCAGAGTTTGCTCTGGGAAAGCAAAACCAATTTTAAAAGGCCTTCCAAATTATTTTGTTTTACTAGAAATATGGTTTTAATGTTGATATCTTAGAATAATTGGGTTGTCAGAAATCTTTTTTTTAATGTTATAAAATTATTTTTCATAATGAGATTAAACTTTCATTAACTGCTTATTGATAGCACAGTCAAAACAAGCAACAAAAAAAATCCAATTGGTTTTTGAATAAGAATAAATATGTTGGTTACTAATTTTTAGAGAAATGGAAATTGAAATTAAGAGGGGAGGACTTCCATGGTGATCCAGTGGTTAAGAACCCACCGTGCAATGTAGGAGATGTGGCTTTGATCCCTGGTCAGGAAACTAAAATCCCACACGCCATAGAGCAACCAAACCTGTGCTGCAGCTACTGAGCATGTGCGCTCCAGAGCTCTGTACCACAACTAGGGTCTATGTGCTGCAGTGAAAGATGCCCCATGCTGCAGCTAAGACCCAATGCAGCCAAATACGTTCATTAAAAAAAACTATAATGAGGTACTACCTCAGACTGGTCAGAATGGACATCATAAAAAGTCTACAAATAACAAATGCTGGGGAGGCTGTGTAGAAAAGGGAATGCTTCTGCACTGTTGGGAATGTAAATTGGTGCAGCCAGAATGGAAAACAATATGGAGGTTCCTTAAAAAACTAAAAATAGAGTTGCCATATGATCCAGCAATTCCACTCCTGGGCATAAATGTGGAGAAAACTATAATTCGAAAAGATACATGCACCTGTGTGTTCACAGTAACACTAGTCACAATAGCCAAGACATGGAAGCAACTAAATGTCCATTGACAGAGAAATGGATAAAAAAGACGTGGTAAAAATGTACAATGAATACTACTCAATCATAAAAAGAATGAAATAATGCCATTTGCAAGAACATAGATGGACCTAGAGATTATCATACTAAGTGAAGTAAGTCAGAAAGAGAAAGACAAATGCCATTTGATATCACTTCTATGTGGACTTTGTGGGAGAAGGTGAGGGTGGGATGATTTGAAGGAATAGCATTGAAACATGTATATTACCATATGTGAAACAGATCACCAGTCCAGGTTCGATGCATGAAACTGGGCCCTCAAAGCCACTGCACTGGACAACCCAGAGGGATGGGATGGAGAGGGAGGTGGGAGGGGGTTCAGGATGGGGGACACTGGTACAACCGTGGCTGATTCATGTCAATGTATGGCAAAAACCACCACAATATTGTAAAGTAATTAGCCTCCTGCTTGTTTGTTCAGTAGGGTGACTAAAACCCGAACTCAGCCATGACTGAGGATGACAGAACTAGAGATAGAGATTTTTCGTGGTTTAATGTAGAAGAAGACCAAAGATACAGAGTGATAAGAATGTTGGAGTGAGTTTCTCACATGTCACCTGCTCATCCACCTCCTAATTATGTCCCCTGGGAAGACTAGCAGATGTGTTTTTTTTTTACCAAGAACTGCAATGGTGAAGAGAACCCCCATCCTTGGAAAGTGCTTTGATGGTTGACCTCTGTACTTTAGAGATGGATGTGGAAGATGTTTCATTTAAATAGACTCCCTGATTTCTATAGGGGTGTTGCTAAGTCACTTCAGTCATGTCCGACTCTGTGCGACCCCGTAGACAGGAGCCCACCAGGCTCCCCCGTCCCCGGAATTCTCCAGGTAAGAACACTGGAGTGGGTTGCCATTTCCTTCTCCAATGCATGAAAGTGAAAAGTGAAAGTGAAGTCGTTCAGTCGTGTCCGACCCTCAGCCACCCCATGGACTGCAGCCTTCCAGGCTTCTCCATCCATGGGATTTTCCAGGCAAGAGTACTGGAGTGGGGTGCCATTGCCTTCTCCTATAGGGGTGTAGGGATGTCCAAGATAGGAAAAGCCAAATAGGTGCACTTAATTGACAGAGGCAATGTGAATATGATAAATACAATAGGCAATGAAGACATTGCCTCTTTTGTACCCTTCATTGCCTACTGTACTTATCAAGTCATCAGAATGAACTGATCCACAGATCTTGGGCAGGGACAGATGATGATGGGTCCCTAGGTCAGGTGGTCCACTGGAGAAGGGAATGGCAAACCACTTCAGCATTCTTGCCTTGAGAACCCCATGGACAGTATGAAATATGAAATATGATACTGAAAGATGAAGCTCTCAGGTTGGTAGGTGTCCAATAAGCTACTCGAGAAGAGTGGAGAAGTAGCTCCAGAAGAAATAAAGAGGTTGAGCTACAGAAGGAGTAAAGAGGCTGAGCTACAGAAGGAGCAAAGAGGCCGAGTCAAAGTGGAAGCAACTCCCAGTTGTTTTGTGGTGGAAGTAAAGTCCGATGCTGTAAAAAGTAATACTGCACAGGAAACTGGAATGTTAGGTCCATGAGTTAAGGTATCCTGGAAATGGTCAAACAGGAGATGGCAAGAGTGGATGTCGACATTTTAGGAATCAGTGAACTAAAATGGAGAGAAATGGGCAAATTTAATTCAGATGACCACCATATCTTCTACTATGGGCAAGAATCCCTTAGAAGAAATGGAGTAACCCTCAGAGTCAACAAAAGAGTGAAATGCAGTACTTGGGTGCATTCTCAAAAAAGAGAATGATCTCTGTTCATTTCTAAGGCAAACCATTCAATATCACAGTATTCCAAGTCAATGCCCCAGCCAGTAATGCCAAAGAAGCTGAAGTTGAATGTTTCTATGAAGATCTACAAGATCTTCTAGAATTAACACCAAAAAGATGTTCTTTTCATCATAGGAGATTAGGGTGCAAAAGTAGGAAGTCAAGAGATACCTGGAGTAACAGGCAAGATTTGCCTTCAGTACAAAATGAAGCAGGACAAAGGCTAATAGAGGTTTGCCAGGAGAATACACTGATTATAGCAAACACCCTCTTCCAACAACACAAGAGAAGACTCTACACATGGACATTACCACATGGTCAATACTGAAATCAGATTGATTATATTCTTTGTAGTTGAAGATAGAAAAGCACTATACAGTCAGCAAAAACAAGACCTGGAGCTGACTGTGGCTCAGATCATGAAGTCCTTATTACAAATTCAGACTTAAATTGAAGAAAGTAGGGAAAACCCCAAGGCCATTCATATATAACCTAAATCAAATCTCTTATACAGTGGAAGTGACAAGTAGATTCAAGGGATTAGATCTGATAGAGTGCTTGAAGAACTATGGACACTGTATAGGAGGCAGTGATCAAAACCATCCCCAAGAAGAAGAAAGGCAATATGGTTATCAGAGGAGGCCTTACAAACAGCTAAAAAAGAAGACAAGTAAAAGGCAAAGGAGAAGAGGAAAGATATACCCATCTAAATGCAGAGTTCCAGAGACTAGCAAGGAGAGATAAGAAAGGATTTTTAAGTGAACAATGCAAATAAATAGAAGAAAATAACAGAATGGGAAAGACTAGAGATCTTCTCAAGAAAATCAGAGATACCAAGGGGACATTTCAAGCAAAGGGGGGTACAATAAAGGACAGAAACAGTATGGACCTCATAGAAACAGAAGATATTAAGAAGAGGTGGCAAGAATACACTGAACTGTACAAAAAAGATATTAATGACCTGAATAACCACAATGGTGTGATCACTTACCTAGAGCCACATATCCAGGAGTGTGAAGTCAAGTGGGCTTTAGAAACCATCACTATGAACAAAGCTAGTGGAGGTGATGGAATTCCAGCTGAGCTATTTCAAAACCTAAAAGATGATGCTGTTAAAGTGCTGCACTCAATATGCCAGCAAATTTGGAAAACACAGCAGTGGCCACAGGACTGGAAAAGGTCAGTTTTCATTCCAATCCCAAAGAAGGGCAATGCCAAAGAATATTCAAACTACTGCACAATTGCACTCATCTCACATGCTAGCGAAGTAATTCTCAAAATTCTCCAAGCCGTGCTTCAACAGTACTTGAACTGTGAACTTTCAGATGTTCAAGCTGGATTTAGAAAAGGCAGAGGAACTGGAGTCAAATTGCCAGTATCCCCTGGATCATTGAAAAAGCAAGAGAGTTCCAGAAAAACATCTGTTTCTGCTTTATTGACTACACCAAAGCCTTTGACTGCGTGGATCACAACAAACTGTGGAAAAATTTTTCAAGAGATGGGAATACCAGACCACCCTACTTGCCTCCTGAGAAATCTGTAGGCAGCAACAGTTAGAACTGGACATGGAACAACAGACTAGTTCCAAATCGGGAAAGGAGTACATCAAGGCTGCATATTGTCACCCTGCTTATTTAACTTATATGCAGAGTATGTCACATGAAATGCTGGGCTGGATTAAGCACAAGATGGAATTAAGATTGCCAGGAGAAATATCAATAACCTCATATTCACAGATGATACCACCCTTATGGCAGAAATCAAGGAAGAACTAAAGAGCCTCTTGATGAAGGTGAAAGAGGAGAGTAAAAAAGTTGGCTTAAAATGCAACATTCAGAAAACTAAGATCATGGCATCCACTTCCATCACTTCATGGCAAATAGATGGGGAAACAATGGAGACAGTGACAGACTTTATTATTTTGGGCTCCAAAATTGCTGCAGATGGTGACTGCAGTCATGAAATTAAGACACTTGCTCCTTGGAAGAAAAGTTATGACCAACCTAAACAGCATATTAAAAAGCAGAGACATTACTTTGTCAACAAAGGCCCATCTAGTCAAAGCTATGGTTTGTCCAGTAGTTATGTATGGATGTGAGAGCTGGACTATAAAAAAAGCTGAGTGCTGAAAAATAGACGCTGTTGAACTGTGGTGCTGGAGAAGAATCTTGAGAGTCCTTTGGACTACAAGGAGATCAAATCAGTCAATCCTAAAGGAAATCAGTCCTGAATATTCATTGGAAGGACTGATGCGGAAGCTGAAACTCCAATACTTTGGCCACCTGAAATGAAGAACTGACTCACCTGAAAAGACCCTGATGCTGGAAAAGTTTGAAGGTGGGAGGAGAAGGGGATGACAGAGGATGAGATGGTTGGATGACGTCACCAACTCGAAGGACATGAGTTTGAGTAAGCTCTGGGAGTCAGCGATGGACAGGGAAGCCTGGCATGCTGCAGTCCTTGGAGTCACCAAAAGTCAAACATGACTGAGTGACTGATAGACAATGCCTTAGCATGTGTCACAGAGAACAAAGTTCCTTGAAGCTGGGGAATGCCATAGCTTACTCATATTTTTCATTGTAATATCTTTCTCCCAGTACTGTGCTTCAGATCCAAGAAATATAAATATTCATTGAAAAAATAAGCAGATAGGTGAATGAATGGAAAGGTGGACAATATAAGTAAATGGATGAATGAAAGAGAAAAAGCTGTTTTGAAATAAGAGCAGTCATGAGGAAAGGGGAATATGCTTGTTGCATGGTGATCCATAGGGGAAGACCAACTTCAAATAATATAAGTAACAAGGAAGTAGATTTTACTTCAAACAAACGGCTCAGTGGTTAAGAAGCCACCTGCAATGCAGGAGACATGAGTTTGATCGATTTTTGGGTAGGGAAGATCCCTTGGAGAAAGAAATGGCAATCTACCCCAGTATTCTTGCCTGGGAAATCCCATGGACAGAGAAGCCTGGCAGGCTACAGTCCATGGAGTCACAAAAGAGATGGATACCACTTAGCGACTGAACAACAACAGCAACAAGCTCTAAACAATAGAGCTTCATAAATGGTACAGGCTATGTAGAGACAATGAGCCTCTGCTTAACAAAACTTTTTGTTTTTGTTTTTTAAAGACATATACATTAATTTGATAAGCTTGCCAAGAGAGAACATGATATAGCTTACAAATTATCTATGTGGTGGAGAACTTACTTGCCTCTCTGGACTCTTCCCAGTTTCCTTTTACTCCAGTCACACTGGCCTTCTTGCTCTTCCTAAAATGTGACAAGTCCATTGCCTCCTCTAGACCTGAATACCTGATGCTTGGAATGTTCTGTCAGATTTTCTCATGGATCTTCTTTATTATCAGCAAGTCTATGCTTGAATGTTACCTCCATCGATAGGGTTCTTCTGATCACTTCATCTACATAGTCTTCCCACCTCCCAAACACACACACACACACACACACACACACATACATGCATTTCCACTTAATTCACTCAACATTCTGCACAGAATTTATCCATATCTGAAATTATAAATTTTGTATTTACTTATTACCTGTCTTTTCTTTTTCCATTAGAACTCCAAGATGAAAGAGATGTTGCCTTTTTTATCCACTGCTGTGTCCTTGTACCTAAAACTTTCTGGCATCATAATAGGTGCCCAAAAATGTTTGTGGAATGAGTTAATTTCTATAATAACCAGTTGATTGTTCTCAGAACTGAATCTTGATAAACTTGTAGATGATTTGATTTGGTGACTCTAACATACTTTGTCAATTTGGTTGAAAATAAATCCACCCTCCCCATCATCCCCATCAAGTCCCTGGAATTATTCCATCCTAAGAACCAGCTTTATAAAGTAGACAGTTGTTGCATGATGGCTCTGGCTGTCTTTGGTTTTTGGCCTAGCTATTTAGCATGTGGGATTTTAGTTCCTCAACCAGGGATCAAATCCATGCACACTGTATTGGGAGAATGGAGTGTTAACCACTGGACCACCAGGGAAGTCTTGCATGATGGTTCTTGAATAGACACTGAAAAATACCCTGTTAATGCCTAAATATCTCTTTTCCTAATGTGTGAGTGCTTGATATTGTACTTTTAAAGATTCATTTTCTTATATCCTCAAAGAATTTTAAAGTCCCCTAACACATTTCTGAATTGGAGGCCATCGAGATAATTGGTTTAATTTTTAAATTTTAGATTTAAATTAACATACCCTTCTAATAAAAAATCTTCATCATATCTTTTCTAGGAAAATTTTGGAAGGGAATAAATGTTTTAGGATAACAGGTGGAAAACCACTGACTCAGCTTTGGATAGGGTGGCCTGGTACTTCTCTATTAAGGCTACCTCAAAGCCAGCTCATAGAAAATGATATAAAAATCATTTATACTAAGATGTAAATGACCAATTAAGCCAATCAATGGCCTGTTGCCATATTGAAAAGCAATTAAAATTTTAGATAAAATGTGACAGATGGATAACATATTTTGAGGGGAAGTGAGTCTTTCCGTGAATCACTGAAATCATATCTTAGAATTCCATTGTCAATCTCTGTTGTAAGTAAGGGGGTGAGTGCTGTTTTGTAATAAAATAAACCCTTGGCAAGTAGCAGGTGCTCAAATTTTGACATTTGGATTAATGAATTAACAGTGGTAACTGAAGTGAGAGAAGTTGACAAATCAACATGTTGGCTCAAAGAAAGAAGTGATTAAATCCAGCTCCAGGGTTCAGAAAAATCCTTTTGAAGGAGATGTATCATTCCAAGGATGATCATTCCAATCTAGTGAAAAGCACAGGTGTTGGGGCTGCTGGGAGGAGAGCAAGACGGATTCCATCTTGAAGACTGTCAACCATCTTAAGGCAGGATGTGAACTGGGCTTGAACCCTGTTTGCCATCATTGAAGAAAAACCAGGAAACCCCTTCCTCACAGACAGCAAACAAAGATTGGAAGGAAAGATCAGGTTGTCTCAGTTGGATTAATGATAGTGCCTGCACTTGCATCTTGTAATTGTTAATTCTTCCACACCTGCATGTTGTAAAACTAATTACTAATATGTATCCAGTCATGTGGGGGGTGGGTATAAAATCAAGTCCTCCGAAATCATTTGGGTTCTTGTTGGGAACCGATTCCCCTTGGACATGCTGGTGTAATAAACTGTACTCCACTGTTTTGAGTGTTCTCTGAGGTGTGTTTGTGACTTTGGATTCTACAATACAGGGACTGGGGAATCTATACTTTAAGAAAAGTTCCAGGTTGACTCTGAAGTGGGACAGGTTTGAGTATAACAGTTTCAAGCATATAGAACAGTAAGAGTAAGGTCTCAGTAGTAGGGAGGAGGGCAGGTGAGTAGACCTGAGAGGAGTTGCTGGAAATGAAGCCGGAAAGAAAGATTTGGGAGATCCTCTAACATAAAAGCATATCATTTTGAGGCAGCTGAAACCAAATCATTAGTTAAGTGGTTTACCAAGGATTGGGCTTCCCTGGCGGCTCAGGGGTAAAGAATCCACCTGCAAAGCAGCAGACGAGGGTTCAATCCCTGGGTCAGGAAGATCCCTTGAAGGAAATGGCAACCCACTCCAGTATTCTTGCCTGGGAAATCTCATGGACAGAGGAGCCAGGCAGGCTACATACACTCCATAGGGTCCTAAAAGAGTGGGACAACACTTAGCGACTAAACAACAATTGCCAAGCATGCACAGAACAGCATTGCAACGGTGGATGTAGCAGCAGATCTCCAGTGTTATTTCCACTGTAACAGAAGCTTAGGTAATAGCTAGACCAGGACAGTCTTGAAATGTCTGAAGGATGAAATTTTTGATAAAAGTCTTAGTCAATAGTAGGTAAAGGTCCATTTGTCTTGCCGCACTTGATGCTGAACCTCCTAAACTCTTAAGTGATTTTAAAACTTTGTCCTCAACGGAAAATTATTGGGCATTTCCTCTACACCAATTCAGTAACACGCAAGGTAGTTCACTGCTTTGCAAGCTCTACAGGGATCACGTCGGATTCTCCAAACTGGGCTTCCCCCGAAGGGGCCAAGATGACGTCATCCAATGATGTGCACGCCCCTAACCACTTCCCCTGCTGCCTAAGCCTCGCCCCTCGGCATTTTCTCCCCACCTTTTTCAGGTGCGTCGTGACGTAAGACGTGGGTCACACAGCCTCGGCAACTGGTCCCGGAAGCAAAAAGTCGAGCGACGGAGAAGGAGGCGGAAAGGAGGGCTTGCGTCCGTGTCGCCGGCAGGGGGCGGGGTGGGGCGGGGCCGGGCATGGTAACGGCTCGGAAGTCTAGGCTGCTGGGCTGGAGGGAGGAGGAGGGACCGGTATCTGCCGCCGCTACCGCTGCCGCCGGTGCTCCAACCTGTTCCGTGTGGCCCACGCTGGCCTTGCCGCGGCCATGATGATCCACGGCTTCCAGAGTAGCCACCAGGACTTCTCCTTCGGGCCCTGGAAGCTAACGGCATCCAAGACCCACATCATGAAGTCGGCGGATGTGGAGAAGTGAGGCTCTAGGGCTGGGATCGGGGTGCGGGCCTTGGAGCTCGGCCTGGGCGGGAGGCAGAGCGAGGCCTGCGAAGCCCTAGCCCTCCTCTAGGGCGGAGGCTCGTGTCCCTCTGGACGGGACCTTTGAATTGAGAACACCAGGAAATATTCCTGTCACCACTTCCTGTCCTTCGGTTCGGGTTCGCCAGGCTCTGGCTTCGTGAAACAGTCACTCCGCCGGGGTTTGAGTATGACTGTTCTGGTGGACTGCCCCCTCCCGTAGGTCTCTACCTGCCGAAGCCGGCGCCACCTTTAGACTATTTCTGGGTGGCTGTGACCTGTTTTCTTGAGGGTTAATAACGGGGGTGGTATATATGCTTGGTTTTTAACATGTCAGGTGCCATGCCAGGCGCTTGAGATACAGAAGATGAAAGCCTCTTCCTCGAGGAATTCACAGTCTTGTGAAAGAGATAGACAGTTGTACAGTGTGAATTGATAGAGGTGTACCTGCAGGGTTATTTGGGATTTTTTTTTTTTTTTGAGGAGGGGAACAAGGCATCCAGGAAATTGAGATGCCTGAAATGGATCTTACTAAAGACGGTGGGATGGGGTGGGGCTGGGCTCGTGTGTAGCGCCACAGGGCCAGTGAGAGTGACAACCGTGATGCATTGTGATGCCCGAGCTGAATCTTGACAAGGTATGGGGAGGTCCAGGGGGACGTGCAAAGCCAGGGGAGTCAGAGAGAGTGGAAGGCATGAAGAACAGTTCCTGTGTGATTAGAGGATGAGGTATTAGAAGGGAAGAACTGCAGTGAGAAGCCAGTGGCAGATAGGCTCCTGAGCAGCGAAGGTACCACGGAGAGAACTTTTATGCCAGGCTAAGGAGTTTTGTTGGATTTTATCTGACTACCAGCAGGTGTTATTTTATACTAAGGGACGACATTATCAGATGTACACTCTGAAGGATCTGAACAAAGAATCTGAACATGATGTGGCGGTTGAATTGGAGGGCTGCAGGGCCGGGGAAAGAGATCAGTTAGAAGGGTAGAGAGGATAGGAGAAGGAAATGGCAACCCACTCCAGTATTCTTGCCTGGAAAAGTCCATGGACAGAGGAGCCTGGCTGGCTGCAGTCCATGGGGTTACATGACTGAGCATGTGTGCATGAGGGTGGAGGGTCACGGGTTGGTAGCAATAAACTGGTAGAACTAAAAAAAAAAAAAAAAAAAAAAAAGAAGGGTAGAGAGGAGAGGAGAGGTTTTAGAGATTAAGTGATTTGATGGTCACTTAATAGGAGGAGTAAGGGTAAAAGGAAGAATCTAAAAAGAAAATTCAAAAAAAAAAAAAAAAGGAAGAATCTATACCCTTGGCAAGATTTCTGGCTTGGGTTATGGAAAGTTTTGCCATTGGATATGGTGAGAAATACAGGAGGAAGAGCAGTTGGGGGCAGGTGTTGGATGGAGGATGAGTTTAGTTTGTTGAAAGATGAATTGAGTGTAGTTTATAAAGTGGAGATGTCTTAGGCACTTATCTTGGAGCTTAAAAAAGATGATTTATTTATGGGTTTATGTTTGGGAATCATCAGTTGGTACCTGGAGGCTTGAGAGTGCATTAAGATTGTCTAGAAATCATCCAGAAGAAAAGAAAAAGGTCATGAGGTGAAACTCTAGGGAGCAATGACAGATTTAGGCAGAGGAAAGTGACCAGAAGAGAGTTTGAAAGGATGTTTAGTATCATAATTAGTAAAAAGGTAACTTTCTTGCAGAGTCACTAAGAAAAATTTTGTTTCATCCCACCACAGGTTGAGTTATTCTCTGAGTTTTCCTCTGTGTATAACTTTCTGCTACATATTGCGCCATGTATATATAATTGTGGTATATATTCAGCTCAGTGCTGGTGCAAATCTAATTGTGATTTCGGATTGTGAATTTTAAATCGTCGTAACTAGGCTCAAGCACATCTTTATTAATCAAAATAGGAACCATTACAGTCATCACATTTTTACCTATGAGAAATGTTTGTTTATTTCTGTAGTTGAAAAATCTGTGCTTTGGGATTCAGCAGTGAACTCTTGGTAGCATTTTCTGCCTCCTACTTGCTGTGGAAGCATTTTCCCTGCAAAAAGTTGAGATGCTTGGAGAGGTGGTCGTCAGTTGATGAGAGGTCAGGTGAATATGGAGGATGAGGCAAAACTTGGTAGCCCAATTCATTCAACTTTTGAAGCATTGGTTGTGCAACCTGCAGTCAGGTGTTGCTGTGGAGAAGAATTGGGTCCTTTGTGTTGACCAGGGCTAGCTGCACCCTTTGCAATTTTCAGTGTACCTCATCAGTTTGCTGAGCATACATCTCAGATGTAATGGTTTCCCCCAGATTCAGAAAGCTGCAGTGGATCGGACCAGCAGCAGACCACCAAACAGTGACTGTAACCTTTTTTTTCTGATGCATGTTTGGCTTTGAGAAGTGCTCTGGACAACCACTGAGCTGATTGTCGCTGGTTATTGTATATTAATATTTAAGTGAATTAGGAAAATTTTGAATTAATAATGGCTCAGACGGTAAAGAATCTGCCTGCAGTAAGAGACCCGGGTTCGATCTCTGGGTTGGGAAGATCCCCTGGAGATGGAAATGGTAACCCACTCCAGTATTTTTGCCTGGAGAATTCCATGGACAGAGGAACCTGGTGGGTTACAGTCCACGAGGTCACAAAGAGTCAGACACAACTGAGCAACTAACGCTTTCACTTATCTTTGAATTAGTGAAATTTCCTTTAATGAATTAAGGCATCTTAATCCTATAAAGGCTTCCTGTCTTCTTGGCCTTATAAATTTGTTGTTCAGTTGCTCAGTGAATCTGACTCTTTGTGACCCCAATGGACTGCAGCATGCCAGGCTTCCCTGTCCTTCACTAACTCCCAGAGTTTGCTCAAACTTGTCTCCATTGAGTCAGTGATGCCATCCAACCATCTTGTTCTCTTTCGTCCTCTTCTCCTCCTGCCCTCAATCTTTCCCAGCATCAGGGTCTTTTCCAGTGAGTAGGCTCTTTGCGTCAGGTGGCCAAAGTATTGGAGCTTCAGCTTCAGCATCAGTCCTTCTAATGAATATTCAGGATTGATTTCCTTTAGGATTGATTGGTTTGATCTCCTTGAAGTCCAAGGGTCTCTCGAGAGTCTTCTCCAGCACCATAGTTCAAAAGCATCAATTCTTTGGTGCTCAGCCTTCTTTATGGTCCAACTCTCACATCCAGACATGACTACTGGAAAAACCATAGCTTTGACTAGACGGACCTTTGTTGGCAAAGTGATGTCTCTGCTTTTTAATGTGCTGTCTAGACTTGTCATAGCTTTTCTTCGAAGGAGCAAGTGTCTTTTAATTTCCTGGCTTCAGTCACCATTTGCAGTGATTTTGGAGTCCAGGAAAATAAAGTCTGTCATTGTTTCCATTGTTTCCCCATCTATTTGCCATGAAGTGATGGGACTGGATGCCATAATCTTAGTTTTTTGAATGTTGAGTTTTAAGCAGCTTTTTCACTCTCCCTTTTCACCTTCATCAAGAGGCTCTTTAGTTCCTTTTTGCTTTCTGCCATCAGGGTGGTGTCATCTGCCTATATGAGGTTATTGATATTTCTCCTGGCAATCTTGATTCAGGCAATGAGCTTCATCCAGCCTGGCATTTTTCATAATATACTCTACATATAAATTGAGAAGCAGGGGCTTCCCTGGTGGCTCAGTTGGTAAAGAATCCACCTGCGATGTGGGAGACCCTGGGTTTGATCCCTGGGTTGGGAACTCCAATATTCTGACCTGGAGAATTCCATGGACTGCAAAGAGTCAGAGACAACTGAGCGACTTTGACTAGCATTAACTAGCACTAAGCAGGGTGACAATATACAGCCTTGACGTACTCCTTTCCTGATTTTGAGCCAGTCTATTGTTCCATGTTGGGTTCTAACTGTTGCTTCTTGACCTGCATTCAGGTTTCTCAGGAGGCAGGTAAGGTGGTCTGGTATTCCCAACTCTTGAAGAGTTTTCCAGTTTGTTGTGATCCACACAGTCAAAGGCTTTAGCATAGTCAATGAAGCAGATGTTTTTCTGGAATTCCCTTGCTTTCTCTGTGATCCAGTGGATGTTGGCAATTTGATGTCTGGTTCCTCTGCCTTTTCTAAATCCAACTTACACATCTGGAAATTCTTGGTTCATGTACTATTGAAACCTAGCTTGGAGGATTTTGAGCATTCGCTAGCATGTGAAATGAGTGAAGTTGTATGGTAGTTTGAACATTCTTTGGCATTGCCCTTCTTTGGGACTGGAATGAAAACTGACCTTTTCCAGTCCTGTGGCCACTGCTGACTTTTCTTTGACCTTATAAATAGGCATGCTGCTGCTAAGTCACTTCAGTCATGTCCGACTCTGTGCGACCCCATAGTCTATGCCCACCAGGCTCCGCTGTCCCTGGGATTACCTGTATGTTACAAAGAGTAAAATTTGCCATTAAAAATGGGGTTAAAATACTCTGTTTGGCCTGTATTCAAGATACTCTGAATTTAGGATGTTTGAAGAAATGTAAGTTATTGGCAGGTATTCTTTTAACATATATATAACTGGAGTATTTTAGAGGACTACCAGATTTTTTCAGATATGTTGGGAAAATCCACAGAATCACATCTTATATTAGTTTATATTTCATATGCACTTTGCAGTGGTTGCAGCCTATTTATATCTAATCTTTTTATGAAATGTTTATTCTGATTATAATCCATCCTATTTAGTCTTTTACATATTTAATATTTTCTTTTTTTAAAAATTTTGTTTTATTGTGATAAAAACACTTAATATGAATTCTACCCTCCTGACAAATTCATAAATTTAGAATGCATTATTATTGGCTATAGGGACAGTGTTGTACAGCAGATCTCTAGAAGTTATTCATCTTGCTTGCCTGAAATTTTACATCTATTGATTAGCAACCTGTTTTTCCCTTCCTCCAACCCTTGGCAACTACCATTTCACTCTTTGATTATGAATAAGTGGAATCATGTAGTGTCTGTCTTTCTATGACTGATTGTTTTACTTAGCATAATGTTCTTAGGTTCATACATGCCATCACAGATTGCAGAGCTTCCTGCTTTTAAAGGCTGCATAATATTCAATTGTATATATAAACCATATTTTCTTTTCTCTCTTTTTTTAAAATAATATTTTCGCTGTCTGTCATGTCTATGGCATTTGCATGGGAGTATTGATCTCTCTAGTATTTGTTATTTTCTATTTCCTAATAACAAAAGAATAAATTTTACTTAAATTTATGATGAAAATTAATGGTATTAGGTATCACCCTAAAGATGTGCAACTTAAAATGTTAGATCACTGATGTGTGCTTATATACAGAAACACAGAGATCTGATGAATATACAGTGAGCCTGATTTTTTTCCTTACTGTTGTATCATAAGCATTTTTCAACATTATTATATTCTCCTTTTAAATATTTTTTAATGATTCTGTAATGTTTTATCATTTGGATAGACAGTTGTTTGTGTGCTCAGTCTCTTGGTCATGTCTGTCTTGTGACTCCCTGGACTGTAACCTGCCAGGCTCCTCTGTTCAAGGAATTTTCCAGGCAAGAATATTGGAGCGGGTTGCCATTTCTACCCCAGGGGAATCTTCCTGACCCAGGGATCAAACCCGTGTCTCTTACATGTTCTGCATTGGCATGTGGATTCTTTACCACTGCACCATCTGGGAAGCCCAGACAACAGTTTACATAACTATTTATTTCCTTATCATTAGATTGTTTCTTTACTATTATAAATGAGATGATTATGAGTATTAATGTATGTAGTTTTTTTCTTCCCTGCACTGGGGATTATTTCTTTATTACAGATTTCCCAAAGCTGATATTTTGAGTCAAAGAATATAAATTTGATTAAATTCTTGATACTTTTTTCTTAATTTTTGCCCCAGGGTGGAATGTAAATTGACATAGTTCTTCTGAAAATCTAAGCGAGCAAGTGCTGGTTTCCCTCAGTGGGTGTATTTGCTTTTTTCATTATCACCTTTTAAAGCTTGCAACAAGTTGAGAATTTTACTGGCAAAGGTGTTTTCCTATAAGAAACAGCAGTTTTAATTTTTTAGTGTTTTTTTCTTTGTTTCATAGCCAAAATTAATATAATTGTTATATGAGAACAGAAAATTCAGCAGAGAGAGATAGGAAGCCTACAGAAACATGGGGCTGTGGTACATTAACTTCTGTTCTGGGCAATCATGGTAAAATTAGAACCCATCTTCAGTCTTAAAAGTGGTGAGGCTTTGATGATCCAGGAATGAAATGCTGTTTCTACTATCAATATTTTTTACATTTAAAGTTTAAATAATTTGTTTATGCATAGTTTTTACAATATTTGATTGGTATGTCTAATTGGGAATAGATTTAAAACAACTGGAAAGAGGATAATTGTGGTCTTGGGATATGCATAGATCTTTGTTAGCTTTATGTAAAAATACATTCTGTAATATATTGTTTCACCTTACCTAACCTGTATAGCTATATAGCTTTCAAAAATCTGGAAGTCTTAAAAAAGGAAAAAAAAAAGAAAACCTGATCTGCTAAAGTAGCTGTCATAGACCACTTGCACTAAAATCCTGTGCTTTGTTCAGGATCCACTAGAACTTCATTCAAAGCATTTTTAAACTTTGGACTCTGTTGCATACTTTATAACTGTATTAGAAATGTAAGGAAGGAGAAAAGATCCCTACAGTCTCTTTGCCCTAATAAATGAATTATTATTTTTCCTGTTCTCTTTTTATTCATTATGCAGTTTAAAGACGTGTGATTGTTTGCTTTTTCCAGCCTTTGATAGGTTAAAACAAAATAAAAAGGGATCAGGGTGTTTCAGGGGCAGATACCTACATTCTAGAGAAGCTAGAGGTATAAACCCTTGAACTTGAGGACCTTGTCTTAACAAGTTTGTTAAATATGATGATCTTTGATCAGTAGGAAAAGATGAAATAACATTTTAAAGTTTTTGTTTGTGAACAAAGTACATAATACTTTTTGAAAATTTTCTGAAAGCAATAAAATTAAAAAATTGATATAAAAGATAATTAGAAAATTGCTTCCATGGAGCCTCTGTGTTAGTTATGCTTTCAGGTTGCAAGGAAAAGAGAATCCCTGCCCCACCCCTCAGCCCCCTTCCCATCCCTGTTCACCTCGGTTGCCTTGAGTGATGAGAATTTAATAGTACATGAAGAAATAATTAAACACAGGATTTAGCTCAGAAAATGAACAGTTCTTATGACCAAAACAACTATAGATGTTTTTAATCTTATTATCCTTATTTTTCAGTTTCTCCTTTCCTCTGTCTGCTTCTCTTGCTGTTAACTTAAAATGTTCACTCTCCCCTCCTCACTACCTCATGGTTCTGTGTCATGCCATATCTCTTGGTTTGTGCTTTATTTAACTGTCATCCAAACTTATGAAAAGAGGGATCAGAATAAATTTAATTGGCCATTATTCAATCCAGCATGACTGTATTGGGCAGAGTTCTCAGGCTACAATTCAGGGGTTCCTGCCAGCCCATAGATAATTGCCCTTGTTTGAGAAGCTGAACTTTCATCCCTAAACTGAAAGTCCTGTTTGTAACTGAGGTGATAGGGTTATAAGGCATGGTAACCTATACATAAGGGGCTTCCCTGGTGGCTCAATGGTAAAGGATCCACCTACCAATGCAAGAGACACAGATTCAATCTCTGGGTCAGAAAGATCCCCTGGAGAAGGAAATGGCAACCCACTCCAGTATTCTCGTCTGGGAAATGCCAGAGACAGAGGACTCTGGTAGGCAAAAGAGTCAGACATAACAACTAAACAACAACAACAAAAAACCTATACATAGAGTTACTTTTTCCAGAAGTAACTAGTAGCCACTTGAAAAATCTTTAAAACAGGGCTTACAAACTCAGCTTTCTAAAGAGTCAAGGGGACTGGTGAACCAACAAGCTCATACCCCACGTAAAGAGAGAAGCCTCTACTCTGTTCCAGCCAGTTGGTGTCATGTGGAAATACAGGTGCAGTATTGGCCAAATCTTCCTTTTTATTTTCCAAAGAGAAACCAAAAGTCCAGATTTCTCAAAAATCTCTCAATTTTTATTGGCAACTCAATAATTTCGCCAGTTAATTCAAATATTAAAAAAGTATTCTGTGTAGACTAGTCGTAACATATCTGTGAGTTAATAATTTGTGATCTTGGCCTCATAGTAGGTCTAATATAACTTTCTTGTGTAATAAGACTAGCCAGGTGAGGTCCAAGTTTTTATAAAGCAGTCCATTATAATGGAAAGAGGCCTAGTTTTACCACTTACTAGCTCTGTGATTTCAGTTAGCTACTTAAGTTCTCTGAGCCTTTCTTAGCTCACAGGGTAGTTTTGAGGCTCAGATTCAATCATCTCAGACTTGTCTTTGATCATCCTACCTTAAATGGTACCCCTGTATTGCTCTGCTTCAATTTTCGTGTATCACTTATTACTAGCTGACATTATATTCTGTATTTTTTGTATATTTGTTTATTACTTATTATTTAGCCCACTACCTAGTACAGGGCCAAAAAGGTATACACAAAGACAATGGATGATGAAAGCATTTATAGACTTCACAACTATATCATCTTATTAAAACATATATTATTTAACTCATTTAGGAGTAGAAGGTATTCTGTGGAGCTCAAAAGGAAACAAGAGTGCCAACAGTGATATAAAATAATCCTTCTGACTTTTGATTATGCATAGGTTAGCTGATGAATTGCATATGCCATCTCTCCCCGAAATGATGTTTGGAGACAATGTTTTAAGAATCCAGCATGGCTCTGGCTTTGGAATTGAGTTCAATGCTACAGATGCATTAAGATGTGTGAACAACTACCAAGGAATGCTTAAAGTAGCCTGTGCTGAAGAGTGGCAGGAAAGCAGGTGAGAACCTGGGCAGTTAGGGATTGAAATAGAAAAGAGTTGAAAAAGTATTCAGTGGTGATATTTTATTAGAATGAAGGGCTAGTATTATTATTAAATTTGATAGTTGAATCATTCTAGAGTTCATTTTTCTCATTGATAAAAGAGATTAATTACCCCCTTTTTAGTACTTCTTGAGTTAAAAATTGAATGATAGTTGAGGTGAGCTATGGAAGGTTTAGTTTTTTGAGCTTTCAGTGTTCTTTAGTGAAGACACAGTACGCTGTACTTTAATGTTCCTGTTTTTGAAGAAAAATGTTTGCTTATGATTTGCATTGAAAATCTAAGGAGCATTGAAATCAAGAAAAAGGAAAAATGTATTTTATTTCGTAATCGAGAGTTATTTATTTTGTTCCTGTTATGTATTAGGTTCTTTGAAAAAAATATAAACCTTTAAAACCATGTCCTTAGGCAGTGTACAGATTAATTGGGGAGACTACATTATCAATTCATGACAGGTTAAATAACAATACATGTACAGAAAAGCTAAGAAAGATCTTATATTAGTGAATTTTGACAAGTATATGTGTTTATTAATAGGATACTTTATATTATGTATAGAATGTAATTTGGTGTGATGCATGAATACTACAGTCCATGGGGTCACAAAAGAGTTGGACATGACTTAGCAGCTAAACAACAAAATGAATACAGATGTTCTATATTCTACTTCACTGAATCTGATCCTTCTCATTTTGGTATTTGAGGACGGAGGGTGAACACTCTAAAGAGGTTATTAAACCGTATGATTGGACCTATACAACGGATTATAAGGGAACATTACTTGGAGAATCACTTAAGTTAAAGGTAAATCTTATTTTTTGCTTTTATGAATCATTGATTGCTTTGGATAGTCTCAATGTTAAAGCTTCCTAGTAATGGGTTATTTTATGCTGCTACTTTCATCCTACTTACTTTGTATTGTGGGAGGCTTTAGAACCTATTGTGAGGGAATTTTGCTCATTGATTATTAGCACAAAATAAAAGAAGGCCATAGTGGAACAATTTTTATTAAAAATATGGTTGTAGTAGTTGGTGGATTGCCTTAATGTTATTATGTAATATCAAGAAGCATTAAAATGTATTGTCCTTGGTGTACTGTATTAGGTGTTTTAGACAAACCCTGCTTGCTAGTAGCTTGCAGTTTTACAGATAAAAGGATATGTGGGCAGGGAGGAATTTTGGTCAGACAACTGGGATTATTTTTCTGTCTGCACTATGTGTGAATCAGGTATGACTTTAGGCGAGTTATTTAATCTGTCTGATTCTATTTTATAAGTAAATTGGATAAACAGAAATATCTACCTTATAGCAGAATTTTGATATAAAATTATCTGTGGGAGTTTTCAGTGAATTCTAAAACTCTGTATTGATTTTAAACTGCATCTGTACAAGACCTGCTTAAGAAGAGATTCACTTCATGGTAAATGACACTAGGAATGTGGAACCGGCAGGCCTCGTATTGGGAGCTTAGCTACATAGAGTCATGGATACAGCAGAGTACAGACAAATAATCCCTCCACTATCTAATGGGGGATGAAGGTTATTCTAGTCTGTTAATACTTTATAGATTAATAGTCCCTCTTTTCATTCCTGATTGAAAAACTTTTCAAAGTATGTAGACCATTTGCTTTTTCATTGCAGAAAGTGAGGAAATGAGAATTTGTTTTCCCTTATGCAATAATACTGATGACTTTCTTTGTGGGAGACAGGAGTGTGAGAGTAGTAGGAGGTGAAAGGCATATGCCCAGTGCTCTTCATTGGCACTTCAGCCTGTCATCTGATTTGTCCTAAGGTGTTGCTGACAAATGTCAGTGTGATCAACCACTCATTAGTGGTCAGGAGCTGAGGCTTTGGCAGACCTTAGTTCAAATCTCAGCACCAGTACTTAACAGCTTGGAAAAGCAATTTAATCTTTGCTAAGACTTTGGGCTTCCCTGATAGCTCAATTGGTAAAGGATCCGCCTGCAATGCAGGAGACCCCAGTTTGATTTTTGAGTCAGGAAGATCCGCTGGAGAAGGGATAGGTTACCCACTCCAGTATTCTTGGGCTTCCGTTGTGGCTCAGCTGGTAAAGAATCTGCCTGTGATGTGGGAGACCTGGGTTCCCTCCCTGGGTTGGGAAGATCCAGTATTCTGGCCTGGAGAATTCCAGGAGATCACAAAGAGTTGGACACGACTGAGCACCTTTCATTTTCACTTTCAAGCCTTTGGTAAACTAAGGATAATATCAGTTGTGATGTAGTAAAGAATATATGTATTAACTGTTTATAGCACAGTGTCTGTTAACACAATAAGATCTTAATAGCAGCTGCTATTATTATAGTATCATATTTCAAATGTGAAGTTAATATTATTGAAATACCAAAAATAAAAGTAGATACATTATCTAAATAGTATTTATCTCTTGCTTTATGATCTAAATAGAGTTGATAAATGTGTTCCTTTGTTGCCTTAAAAAATAGTGACTATTTTCCAGGTAAAATTGTTAGGACTTTGTTGCTTAACTCTCAAAATAATCTTTTTAGATAGGCATTATTCTCATTTTGTAGATGAAGAAATGGGTTCAAGATCTTTAAGTGTGTATCTCTTAGTAAGGTAACACTGATGCTAGAGCTTATTGTTAAGCACATTTGTTACATGTGGAAGATCACTTTCATAGGAACATATTTTACATTTAACTTTCTTTTAATACCTAAGGATTTTTTGACCTATAATATATATATTTTTGACCTGTAATATTATTTGAGATGTTTAATTATTTAATCCTTCAGCTGCTCCTCAGAACACTTATTCAGAAGCCCTAGTGTATATAGGAAGCGTATGCTAGTGTAGGAGAAGGTATTTTATATGTATAGTAAGAGTATCAGAGAATGAGGCATTAGAATGAAGCCTTTCCTTTGTCCTTAAATTTTTGCTTTTTAGTTGCTGGTGGCTTCTGGTGTGTGTGTATATTTAATGTTTTCTCACTCTTCAGATTGTTTAACCCATTACTCTCAGTTGTATCATGGTGTAATAGGAGAGAGAGCCAGTCACGGAGTAATACTGACCTTGCTGGATTCATACCCAGCCTTGTCATTTGTTGTCTGGGCTACCATGGGCACTTCTCTCAGATTATGGTATGAGGATGTTATGAGAAAACAGGTCAAATGCATACTATGTACCTGGCCCATAGTAACCTATCAACATTTGGCTTTTTTTTTTTTTTTTTCTTTCCTATAAAATAAATGGGCTTCCTTGATAGCTCAGTTGGTAAAGAATCTGCCTGCAATGCAGGAGACCCCAGTTTGATTCCTGGGTCAGGAAGATCCACTGGAGAAGGGATGGGCAACCCACTCCAGTATTCTTGGGCTTCCCTTGTGGCTCAGCTGATAAAGAATCCGCCTGCAATGCGGGAGACCTGGGTTTGATTCCTAGGTTGGGAAGATCCCCTGGAGAAGGGAAAGGCTACCGACTCAAGTATTCTGGCCTGGAGAAATCCATGGACTATATAGTCATGGGGTTGCAAGGAGTTGGACATGACTGAGCAACTTTCACTTATTAAATAAATAAATTGGATATACAGGAAGATAGAAGTACAAGGCTGCCTCTTCTATTGATACTGTGTTTTAGGAATAAAACATGCTTAGTGTGCATGCATTTAAAAATTTTTTTTTTTTTAAAGCACATTGGAACATTTGCCCAGTTATTTTAGTATGATTCAGTATCTTAAATTTTCTTTTTCTTTTTTCCTTTTGGTAAAAATGTATATAACATAAAACTACTATCTTAGTTATTTTCAAGCATATTAATTAGTGTTAAAGTATATTCATGCTGTTGTGCCACCAATCTCCAGAACTTCACCCTCTTTAAAAACTGAAAATCTATACCTATTGAACATGAACTTCTCCATTTCTTCCTTCTTCAGCACCTGGCAACTGCCATTCTCCTTTCTGTTATTGTGAATTTGACTACTTTAGATACCTCATGTAAGTGGAACCATACATTGCCTTTTTGTGACTGGCTTATGTCACTTAGCATAATGTCCTCAAGGCTTATCCATGTTGTGGCATGTGTCAGACTTCCCATCCTTTTTAGGGCTGGGTAATATTCCATTGCATGTATATACATTTTGTTCTTCCATTCACTTCCTCTTGACTATGGTGAATAGTGCTGCTATGAACATAGGTGTGCAAATATCTCTTCAGAATTCCACTTTCATTTCTTTGAGTGTATACCCAGAAGTGGAATTGCTGGATCACATGGTAATAATTCTATTTTTAATTTTTTGAGGAACCTCTGTACTGTTTTCCATAGCAGCTATACCATTTCACATTCTACCAGCAGTGTGTGAGAGGTTTTGATTTGCATTTCCCTAATGAATTGTGATGCTGAGCATCTTTTCATATGCTTTTTGGCCATTTGTATATAATCTTTAATATTTTGAGCTTTAAAAGTAAATTAAGTGGGGGGGCGGGGGTAATGTGCTGACACAAACATTGGAAATGAGTGGAGTTTGTAAGATAAAAGGCAAGAAGAACACATATGAATACTGTATGCTTCTTGATAGTTGTTTACCACAGAAGTGTAGGTTAACAATTCTGATACTGTTTTAGTTTTGCAAGATGAAAAAGTTTTAGAGATCTGTCTGACAACAGTGTGAATATAATTAACACTATTGAACTGTACACTTATAAATGATTTACATGGTAGATTTCTTGTTACTCATTTTTTCTCACCAGCAATTAAATAAAGTTAAACACAGTTATCATGTAACCCAGCAATTCCACTCCTAGGTATACCCTCAAGAGAGAAAACTATATATCCACATAAAAACTTGTATGCAAATATTCATAGCTGCATTACTCATAATAGCTAAAATGTGAAAACTACCCAGATGTTCATCATTGGATAAGCAAAACTGGTATATCTAGACAGTGAAATATTATTTAGTCTTGAAAAAGAAACAAAACAGTGATACATACTTTGGAAATGTTATGCCAAGTGAAAGAAGCCAGACACAAAGTTACATGTATATGATTCCAGAAGGATTTGCAAAACAAATCTATAGAAAAAAATTAGAGTAGTGGCTTCCAGGAACTGCGGGAAGTGGGGAATGGAGAGAGACTGCTAGTGGGTATGACAGTTTCTTTTTGGGGTGATGATATGTTCTGGAATTAGGTAATAGTGATGTCTACACAGTCTTGTGAACATACTAAAAACCAGTAAATTATAGTATGGGAGTTGTATCTCTTTTTCTTTTTAAAGAAAGAAATTACCATAAAACATAGCAATTTCATGGTATTTCCTAATGGGATGTACATACACACACACACTATTTTCAGTAATTTTTGAAAAGGAAATTTAACATTGGGTTCTTAACATTTGCTATTAATTAACTTTATATGATAAATATAAAAGTATGTATATCAAGTAATTTCCCTGTTATAATCCTTCATCTGATGTGAGAGAGAGAGAGACGTTCACTTGAAAGATGTGACCAAGACTTACTTTTCTTGCAAGGTATCAAGAATATTTTTAGCTTGAATATTTGTACATTTTTAAGCCTTTTGAAAATTGTGAAATAACTTAGAAAAGTTCATGAAATATGAAAATACAGTTTAATGTAATCACAGAGTGAAAGAAATAGAAGATTGTCATTACCCCCTGCACCCCCAGCAGGATTTGCCTGATCATAATTCTGTTTGAAAAGTATGTCCTAGTTTCTTTTGATATGTTCAACCTTAATTTTATTTCCTTGAAATAAAACTAGTGTACATTGTTGTTTATAGCTTGGGCCTCGTTATTTTCAGCATTTAGAGTCTCTAGTGTCTTTTATTGTCTTATTTCTGTTGGTTCTGATTTACGGTGTCTAGACTCCTAATAAATCAGTACCAACAAATCACTGCAGATGGCGACTGCAGCCATGAAGTTAAAAGATGCTTACTCCTTGGAAGAAAAGTTATGACCAACCTAGATAGCATATTGAAGAGCAGAGACATTACTTTGCCAACAAAGGTCCGTCTAGTCAAGGCTATGGTTTTTCCAGTGGTCATGTTTGGATGTCATAGTTGGACTGTGAAGAAAGCTGAGCACTGAAGAATTGATGCTTTTGAACTGTGGTGTTGGAGAAGACTCTTGAGAGTCCCTTGGACTGCAAGGAGATCCAACCAGTCCATTCTGAAGGAGATCAGCCCTGGGATTTCTTTGGAGGGAATGATGCTAAAGCTGAAACTCCAGTACTTTGGCCACCTCATGCGAAGAGTTGTCTCATTGGAAAAGACTCTGATGCTGGGAGGAATTGGGGGCAGGAGGAGAAGGGGACGACAGAGGATGAGATGGCTGGATGGCATCACTGACTCGATGGACGTGAGTCTGAGTGAACTCCAGGAGTTGGTGATGGACAGGGAGGCCTGGTGTGCTGCGATTCATGGGATCGCAAAGAGTGGGACACGACTGAGTGGCTGAACTGAACTGACTCCTAATATACCTTATTTTCTTTGAATCCTAGGATGATGATATTTTCCTCCACAGAGGATTTTTGTTTATTTCTCATAAGCTACTAAGGACATTCATAGTCAAGGCCATAGGTCTGCAATCTGTTTATGTAAAGGATCAGATAGTAAATATTACAGGCTTTGAGGACCATAGAGTTATGTTGCAGTTACTCAGCTGTGCTGTTGTAGTTGAAAGCAGCCATAGACAATATGCAAACAAGTAGGCACAGCTGTGTTTCAACAAATGTTTTTTATGGACATGGAAATTTGAATTTCATATAGTTTTTTATTCATGAAATATTAAAAAAATTTTCCCCACAGTCATTTGAAAAAATGTGAAAATGATTCTTAGCTTGCATTCATACAAAACTAAGTGGCAAACCACATTGGCCTGGAAGTCTTAGTTTGTTAACCTCTTATATGGGATCAGAGCTTGAGGTTTCAGTTCAGTTCACTTCAGTTACTCAGTTGTGTCCAGCTCTTTGTGACCCCATGGACTGAAACACACCAGGCCTCCCTGTCCATCACCAACTCCCAGAGCTTGCTCAAACCCATGTCCATCGAGTCGGTGATGCCATCCATCCATCTCATCCTCTGTCGTCCCCTTCTCCTCCTGCCCTCAGTCTTTCCCAGCATCAGAGTCTTTTCCAATGAGTCAGTTCTTCACATCAGGTGGCCAAAGTATTGGAGTTTCAGCTTCAGCATCAGTCCTTCCAATGAATATCCAGGACTGATTTCCTTTAGGATGGACTGGTTTGATCTTCTTGCAGTCCAAGGGACTCTGAAGAGTCTTCTTCAACACTACAGTTCAAAAGCATCAATTCTTCGGCACTCAACTTTCTTTATAGTCCAACTCTCACATCCATACATGACTACTGTAAAAACCATAGCTTTGAGTATATGGACCTTTGTTGGCAAAGTGATGTCTCTGCTTTTTAATGTTCTGTCTAGGTTGGTCATAGCTTTTCTTTCAATGAGTAAGCATCTTTTAATTTCATGGCGGCAGTCACCATCTGCAGTGATTTTGGAGCCCCCAAAAATAAAGTCTCTCATGTTTCCACTGTTTCCCTTTCTACTTGCCATAAAGTGATAGGACTGGATGCCGTGATCTTAGTTTTCTAAATGTTGTTTTAAGCCAACTTTTTCACTCTCCTCTTTCACTTTCATCAAGAGGCTCTTTAGGTCTTCACTTTCTGCCATAAGGGTGGTGTCATCTGCATATCTGAGGTTATTGATATTTCTCCCAGCAATCTTGATTCCATCTTGTGCTTCATTCAGCCGGAATTTGGCTTGATGTACTCTGCATATAAGTTAAATAAGCAGGGTGACAATATACAGCCTTGATGTACTCCTTTCCTGATTTGGAACCAGTCTGTTTTCCATGTCCAGTTCAAACTGTTGCTTCTTGACCTGCATTCAGATTTCTCAGGAGGCAGGTAAGGTGGTTTGATATTCCCATCGCTTTAAGAATTTTCCACAGTTCGTTGTGATCCACACAGTCAAAGGTTTTCGCTTAGTCAATAAAGCGGAAGTAGATGTTCTTCTGGAATTCTCTTGCTTTTTCTATGATCCAGTTGATATTGGCAATTTGATTTCTGGTTCCTCTGCCTTTTCTAAATCCAGCTTGAACATCTGGAATTTCATGGTTCATGTACTATTAAAGCCTGGCTTGCAAAATTTTGAGCATTACTTTGCTAACGTGTGAGATGAGTGCAACTGTGCTATAGTTTGAACATTCTTTGCCATTGCTTTTCTTTGGGATTGGAATGAAAACTGAACTTTTCCAGTCCTGTGGCCACTGCTGAGTTTTCCACATTTGTGGCATATTGAGTGCAGCACCTTAACAGCATCATCTTTGAGGATTTGAAATAGCTCAACTGGAATTCCATCACCTCTGCTAGCTTTGTTCGTAGTGATGCTTCCTAAGGCCAACTTGACTTCACATTCCAGGATGTCTGGCTCTAGGTGAGTGATCACACCATCCTGGATGTTTGGGTCATGAAGATCTTTTTTGTATAGTTCTTCAGTGTATTCTGAAGAAGGAAATGGCAACCCACTCCAGTATTCTTGCCTGGAAAATCCCATGGACGGAGGAGCCTGGTAGGCTACAGTCCATGGGGTCGCAAAGAGTCGGACACGACTGAACGACTTCACTTCACTTCACTTCAGTGTATTCTTGCCACCTCTTCTTAGTATCTTCAGCTTCTGTTGTGTCCATGCCATTTCTTTTATTGTGCCCATCTTTGCATGAAATGTTCCCTTGGTATCTCTAATTTTCTTGAAGAGATCTCTAGTCTTTCCCATTGTTTTCCTCTGTTTCTTTGTATTGATCACTGAGGAAGGCTTTCTTATCTCTCCTTGCTATTCTTTGGAATTCTGCATTCAAATGGGTATATCTTTCCTTTTCTCCTTTGCCTTTAGCTTAGTGGGCCTGTAATATAAGAAGTTGTGGATCCACTGTAGCACTTTGAGAAGTCTTTGCAAAATTGGGAGCAGGGCAAGGAATTCTCCAAGGCCTCTGCTCCTGGTGAAGACTGAACAGTGTCACTTTTCTGGACTCCAGTCCTCTTCCAGATCTCAGTCCAGTCCTTCTTCACTTCATTGGCTGTATAATGCTTTTAAGAAGTTTTTTTTTTTCATCCAGCTTTTTAAATTGCCTTTAGGTTACTTGGGCTTCCCTGATAGCTCAGTTGGTTAAGAATCTGCCTGCAATGCAGGAGACCCCAGTTCGATTCCTGGGTCAGGAAGATCTGCTGGAGAAGGGATAGGCTACCCACTCTAGTACTCTTGGGCTTCCCTTGTGGCTTGGCTGGTAAAGAATCTGCCTGCAATGCGGGAGACCTGGGTTTGATCCCTAGGTTGGGAAGATCCCCTGGAGAAGGGAAAGGCTACCCACTCCAGTATTCTGGCCTGGAGAATTCCGTGGACTGTATAGTTGATAGGCTCACAAAGAGTCTGACACAAGTGAGCGACTTTCACTTTTACCTTTCACTTTCAGCAAGAAAGTTTGTCTAGATTATTTATTTTGACAATGCCAGAAGCCAGAAATGTTCAGTATCTCTTAAGTTTAACTGTTTTACCTCTTCAGATGCTTGAGTTTAGAGAGGAGATAAGTGGAGTTGAGGAAGAAAAAAGGCTGAGATATGTAAAGTTTTAAACATATTTTTCCTTATGAATGAAGAAAATAGTATATAGCTAAGCTAAATATAATGAATTTCCCTAATCCACGTGTTATCTAATTATTTTTTGTCTTTCTGTTTCATTTTATGAGAACTCACTTGGCAAAATGGATGGATTCATGTTCACCAATCACTTACTGAAGGCTTATTTGAAATATTAGTGAAATGGCCATTTACTAACGAGATGTAATGGTTAATTTTTGGAAATCAGATGTATCTATAAGGAGGATCTTTCAAATGTGTTCCTTTGAACTAAAACTAAATAAGAAGTAAGGAATTAAAAGTTGCATTTATTTAATACTAACTAAAGTTTTATGCTCTTAGGCGGTCCTAGAGGCACGGACCTTTGTCTTAAATAGATCACAAACATGCAGGTGATGCAAGGCACTGGTCATATGCCCTAAATCCTATCCCTACCCCTCACCGTCCTTCCGCCCCCTTTAGTTTCACCTCCATTGTGGTATCATGTCTGCTGGATGTTGAAATAAAATTGTAGAGAGCTAAAATATCATCTCTAAGTAAACATGGAAGAACTATGGACATTTTTTTCACCTCTTGGGAATTAAACTGCCAGGTTCTTTCATAGCACCCTTTCCTCCTCTGCATTACTTAATAGGGAGCTAAAACCATTTTCCTACAAAGTCTGTGTAATCACTTAGACATCCATTATCATATTTTTCTAATTCTTATCCAGTTTTCTGAAGCTACTCTAAATTTCTTAATTCTGTCCTTGAATGAAAAAAAAAATGACCTATTCACAGCTTCTAAGTAAAGTACAATAATAGCTACCATATACCGAATACTTATAGTTTGACAGCATTGCTTTGTTGTGTTTATTCATGATACAGCTTTTTTAAAGAGTTGAAAAGCTGAACATTTTATAGTAAAAATGAATATAGTATTGAATAGTATCACAAACCATACTTTCATGTTACGTTAGGAGATACTTGGATTTAGTGAATTACTGACGTGACCCACCTTGAGATTGTTGGTGCTTTTGTTGGGTTATATATGTTTGTGTCTTGCAGCTGTACAATAATACTTAAAAAAAAAATAGCCAGTATCTTCTAAAGCTCTTTGGAATGCTAGGAGTTTCCCTTAAAATTTCTCTAAAGTTCTTATTTATCTCAATATTTAAAACACTTTTGTTTGTAGACTTGGAGATAGATCTAAACTATGTAACATCATTCTTATAGGAAAGATTTTTTTTAAGTTGCAAAAAAATGTCTTATAAGTAGACTTTTATAGCACCAAACTGCTTTGAACTTCTATGATAGTAGTAGTTTATTCATCACATTGACTAATTTTCAGATAGTTAATTTTCTCATAGTCACAAGAGCAGTTGATTTTACTGTGTCCTATTTCATGATTTGAATAAGATGATGAATTTTGACTGTATGTGCTGTGAAGCTATAATATTGGACATTTTCTGTTTTTCGGTGACAAGGTATATATCTCATGTTGTGTGTCTACCTATAAAATCAAAATTTAGAACCATGCTCTGGGTATGCAGAAAATATTGGTAGGAAAACTGTTTAATTTTTTTTATGTGCCCATTCTTAAATTTTTTCTTTCAGGTTGTACCTACAACAGATCATATAGATACAGAGAAATTGAAAGCCAGAGAACAGATTAAGTTTTTTGAAGAAGTTCTCCTATTTGAGGATGAACTTCATGATCATGGAGTTTCAAGCCTGAGTGTGAAAATTGTGAGTACTGTGAATTTGTTTAAAATTAACTTCTTTCATCTTTGCTATTGGTTAGAAATATGACTCACTTCAAATCACAGTGTTAACATGATGTCATGTAGAGTTTCACTTGAATATAGGATACATCTTATTAACATCCATTATAAAATTCACAAGTCTTAGCATATCGCTAAGACTTTAGCAAAGCATTTTTTTTTGTAGTTTAGCAAAGCATTTTTTTTTTTGTAGGCCCATCTGGTTACTTTGTGGTTTGTTTATTGTTTAATTTGAATAAAAATTATAGCTTAATTTCCTTTTGTTAATGAAGTTTCTTTTTTATCATCTATTTGTTTTTGGCTGTGCTGCATTTCCGTTGCTTCACGCAGGCTTTTCTGTGGCTTTTCTGCTGAGTGAGGGCTGCTCTCTGCTGTGGTGCATGGTGGCTTCTCTTGCTGCAGAGTGCAGGCTTCAGGCGTACGGGCTTCAGCGGTCGCAGCTTGTGGGCTCTAAAGTGCAGGCTTAGTAGTTGTGGCACAAGGGCTTTTTTAAAAAACAAAACTAATGTATTTATTTTAATTGGAGGATAATTACTTTACAGTATTTTGATGATTTTTGCCATACATCAGCATGAGTCAGCCATAGTGTCGGCCACATGTGTCCCCCCACCTCTCCCCATTTTGAACCCTGCTTCCACTTCCCTCCCCATCCTATTCCCAGGGCACTGACGTTGGGTACCCTGCTTCATTCATCAAACTTGCATTGCTTATATGTTTTATATATGGCACTATATATGTTTTAATGCTATTCTCTCAAATCATCCCACCCACTCCTCTCACTGAGGCCAAAAGTCTGTTCTTTACCTCTCTGTTTCCTTTGCTGCCCTGCATGTAGGATCGTTGGTACCATCTTTCTAAATTCCATATATATGCATTAATATACAATATTTGTCTTTCTCCTTCTGACTTACTTCACTCTGTATAATAGGCTCTAGGTTCATCCACCTCATTAGAACTGACTCAAATGTGTTCCTTTTTATAGCTGAGTAATATTCCATTGTGTCTGTATACCACAACTTCCTTATCCATTCATCTGCTGATGGATGTCTAGGTTGCTTCCATGTCCTAGCTATTGTAAATAGTGCTGCAGTGAACACTGGGGTACATGTGTCTCTTTCACTTCTGGTTTCCTTGGGGTATATGCTCTGCAGTGGGGTTGCTGAGTCATATGGCAGTTCCATTCTTGGTTTTTTAAGGAATCTCCACACTGTTCTCCATAGTGGATGTACCAGTTTGCATTCCCACCAACAGTGTAAGAGGATTCCCTTTTCTCTACACCCTCTCCCGGAGAAGGCAATGGGACCCCACTCCAGCACTCTTGCCTGGAAAATCCCATGGACGGAGGAGCCTGGTGGGCCACGGTCCATGGGGTCACTAAGAGTCGGACAAGACTCAGCGACTTCACTTTCACTTTTCACTTCTATGCATTGGAGAAGGAAATAGCAACCCACTCCAGTGTTCTTGCCTGGAGAATCCCAGGGACTGGGGAGCCTCGTGGGCTGCCATCTATGGGGTCACACAGAGTCGGACATGACTGAAGCGACTTAGCAGCAGCAGCACACCCTCTCCAGCATTTATTGTTTGTAGACTTTTTGATGATGGCTGGAACATAAAATTAACTGGATCGAAAAGAAGGCTGAGTGCCAAAGAATTAACATTTTTGAATTGTGGTGCTGGAGAAGACTCTTGAGAGTTCCTTGGACAGCAGGGAGATCAAGCCAGTCAATCCTAAAGGAAATCAACCCTGAATATTCATTGGAAGGGCTGATGCTGAAGCTCCAATACTTTGGCCACCTGATGCAAAGAGCTGACTCATTGGAAAGGACCCTAATGCTGGAGAAGGTTGAGGGCAAGAGGAGAAGTAGGTAACAGAGGATGAGATGGTTGGATGGCATCACTGACTCAATGGAGGTGAGTTTGAGAAATTCAGGGAAATAGTGAAGGATAGAAGAGCCTGTCGTGCTGCAGTCAATGGGATCACAAAGAGTTGGATATGACTTAGTGACTGAAAAACAGCAACAGTAATTCTAACTGGTGTGAGATAATACCTTATTGTGGTTTTGATTTACATTTCTCTAATAATGAGTGATGTTGAGCATGAGTGATGTTTATTAGCTATCTGTCTTCTTTGGAGAAATGTCTGTTTAGGTCTTTTGCCCACTTTTTGATTGGGTTATTTGTTTTTCTGGTATTGAGCTACATGAGCTGCTTGTATATTTTGGAGATTAATTCTTTGTCAGTTGTTTCGTTTGCTATTGTTTTCTCCCATTATGAGGGCTGTCTTTTCACTTTGTTTATAGTTTTCTTTGTTGTGCAAAAGCTTTTATGTTAGGTCCCATTTGTTAATTTTTGTTATTATTTTCATTACTTTGGGAGGTGGGTCACAGAGGATCTCGCTGTGATTTATGTTGGAGAGTATTCTGTGTTTTCCTCTAAGAGTTTTATAGTCTCTGGTCCACATTTAGGTCTTTAATCCATTTCGAGTATATTTTTGTATGTGGTGTCAGAAAGTGTTCTACTTTTATTTTTTTACATGTAGTTGACCAGTTTTCCCAGTACCACTTGTTGAAGAGACTGTCTTTTCTCCATTTTATATTTTTTAATTCTTTATCAAAGATTAGGTGTCCATAGATGCATGGATTTATCTCCAACCTTTCTATTTTGATTTCTGTTTTCTGTCTTTGTGTCAGTACCATACTGTCTTGATGACTGGAGCTTTGTAGTATAGTCTGAGGTCAGAAAGTTTGATTCCTCTATTTCCATTCTTCTTTCTCAAGATTGCTCTGGCCATTTGGGGTCTTTTGGACACATGGGCTTTAGTTGCTGCATGGTGTGTGAAATCTCCTCAGCTAGGGATCAACCCCATGTCCTCTGCATTGGCAGGTGGATTCCTATCCACTGTACCACCAGGGAAGTCATATATCTTAACTTTCACATTTCTGAATTAAAATGTTTATAGTTTCCCTTCTTGTGCAGAAGCTTTTAATTTTAATTAGGTCCCTTTTATTTATTTTTGCTTTTATTTCCAATATTCTGGGAGGTGAGTCATAGAGGATCCTGCTGTGGTTTATGTCAGAGAGTGTTGTGCGTATGTTTTCCTCTAGGAGTTTTATAGTTTCTGGTCTTACGTTTAGATCTTTAATCCATTTTGAGTTATTTTTGTGTATGGTGTTAGAAAGTGTTCTAGTTTCATTCTTTTACAAGTGGTTGACCAGTTTTCCCAGCACCACTTGTTAAAGAGATTGTCTTTTCTCTGTTATATATTCTTGCCTCCTTTGTCAAAGATAAGGTGTCTATAGATGTGTGGATTTATCTCTGGGCTTTCTATTTTGTTCCATTGATCTATATTTCTGTCTTTGTGCCAGTACCATACTGTCTTGATGACTGTGGCTTTATAGTAGAGCCTGAAGTCAGGAGGGTTGATTCCTCCAGTTCCATTCTTCTTTCTCAAGATTGCTTTGGCTATTCGAAGTTTTTGTATTTCCATACAAATTGTGAAATTATTTGTTCTAGCTCTGTGAAAAATAACCATTGGTAGCTTGATAGGGATTGCATTGAATCTATAGATTGCTTTGGGTAGTATACTCATTTTCACTATATTGATTCTTCTGATCCATGAACACGGTATATTTCTCCATCTGTTAGTGTCCTCTTTGATTTCTTTCACCAGTGTTTTATAGTTTTCTATATATAGGTCTTTTGCTTCTTTAGGTAAATATATTCCTAAGTATTTTATTCTTTTCATTGCAATGGTGAATGGAATTGTTTCCTTAATTTCTCTTTCTGTTTTCTCATTGTTACTGTATAGAAATGCAAGGGATTTCTGTGTGTTGATTTCGTATCCTGCAACTTTACTATATTCATTGATTAGCTCTAGTAATTTTCTGGTGGAGTGTTTAGGGTTTTCTATGTAGAGGATCATGTTATCTGCAAACAGTGAGAGTTTTACTTCTTCTTTTCCAATCTGGATACCTTTTGTTTCTTTTTCTGCTCTGATTGCTGTGGCCAAAACTTCCAAAACTATGTTGAATAGTAGTGGTGAGAGTGGGCACCCTTGTCTTGTTCCTGACTTTAGGGGAAATGCTTTCAATTTTTCACCATTGAGGATAATGTTTGCTGTGGGTTTATCATATATAGCTTTTATTATGTTGAGGTATGTTCCTTCTATTCCTGCTTTCTGCAGGGTTTTTATCATAAATGGATGTTGAATTTTGTCAAAGGCTTTCTCTGTATACATTGAGATAATCATGTGGTTTTTATTTTTCAATTTGTTAATGTGGTGTATTTCGTTGATTGAGTTGCGGATATTAAAGAATCCTTGCATCTCTGGGATAAAGCCCACTTGGTCATAATGTGTGATCTTTTTAATATGTTGTTGGATTCTGTTTGCTAGGATTTTGTTAAGGACTTTTGCATCCATGTTCCTTGGTGGCTCATACGGTAAAGCATCTGCCTGCAGTGCAGGAGACCTGGGTTCAATCCCTGGGTGGGGAAGATCCCCTGGAGAAGGAAATGGTAACACACTCCAGTACTCTGGCCTGGAAAATTCCATGGACTGAGGAGCCTGGTAGGCTACAGTCCATGGGATTGCAAAGAGTCGGACATGACTGAGTGGCTTGTTTCAGTTTCATCAGTGATATTGGCCTGTAGTTTTCTTTTTTTTGTGGCATCTTTGTCTGGTTTTGGTATTAGGGTGATGGTGGCCTCATAGAATGAGTTTGGAAGTTTACCTTCCTCTGCAATTTTCTGGAAGAGTTTGAGTAGGATAGGTGTTAGTTAGCTCTTCTCTAAATTTTTGGTAGAATTCAGCTGTGAAATTGTTTAGTCCTTGACTTTTGTTGGCTGGAAGATTTCTGATTACAGGTTTGATTTCTGTGCTTGTGATGGTCTGTTAAGATTTTCTATTTCTTCCTGGTTCGGTTTTGGAAAGTTGTACTTTTCTAAGAATTTGTCCATTTCTTCCACGTTGTCCATTTATTGGCATATAATTGCTGTTAATAGTCTTTTATCATCCTTTGTATTTCTGTGTTGTCTGTTGTGATCTCTCCATTTTCATTTCTAATTTTGTTGATTTGACTTTTCTCCCTTTGTTTCTTGATGAGTCTAGCTAAAGGTTTGTCAATTTTATTTATCTTCTCAAAGAACCAGCTTTTGGCTTTGTTGATTTTTGCTATGGTCTCTTTTGTTCCTTTTGCATTTATTTCTGCCCTAATTTTTAAGATCTCTTTCTTTCTACTAACCCTGGGGTTCTTCATTTCTTCCTTTTCTAGTTGCTTTAGGTGTAGAGTTAGGTTATTTATTTGAGTTTTTTCTTGTTTCTTGAGGTAAACCTGTATTGCTATGAACCTTCCCCTTAGCACTGCTTTTACAGTGTCCCATAGGTTTTGGGTTGTTGTGTTTTCATTTTGTTTCTATGCATATTTTGATTTCTTCTGTGATCTGTTGGTTATTCAGCAGTATGTTGTTCAGCCTCCATATGCTGGAATTTTTAATAGTTTTTCTCCTGTAATTGAGATCTAATCTTACTGCATTGTGGTCAGAAAAGATGCTTGGAATGATTTCAACTTTTTTGAATTTACCAAGGCTAGATTTATGGCCCAGCATGTGGTCTATAATGAAGACGGTTCCGTGTGCACTTGAGAAAAAGGTGAAATTCATTGTTTTGGGGTGAAATGTCCTATAGATATCAATTAGGTCTGACTGGTCTATTGTATCATTTAAAGTTTGTGTTTCCTTGTTAATTTTCTATGGATAGTTGATCTATCCATAGGTGTGATAGTCTCCCACTATTATTGTGTTATTGTTAATTTCCCTTTTCATACTTGTTAGCGTTAGTCTTACATATTGTGGTGCTCCTATGTTGGGTGCATATATATTTATAATTTTTATATCTTCTTCTTGGATTGATCCTTTCATCATTATGTAGTACCCATTTTTGTGTCTTTTCACAGCCTTTGTTTTAAAGTCTATTTTATCTGATATGAGTATTGCTACTCCTGCTTTCTTTTGGTCTCTATTTGCATGGAATATCTTTTTCCAGCCCTTCACTTTCAGTGTGTATGTGTCCCTTGTTTCAAGGTGGGTCTCTTGTAGACAACATATATAGGGGTCTTGTTTTTGTATCCATTCAGCCAGTCTTTGTCTTTTGGTTGGGGCATTCAACCCATTTACATTTAAGATAATTATTGATAAGTATGATCCCCTTGCCATTTACTGTATTGTTTTTGGTTTGAGTTTATATGCTCTTTCTGTGTTTCCTGTCTAGAGAAGATCCTTTAGCATTTGTTGGAGAGCTGGTTTGGTGGTGCTGAATTCTCTCAGCTTTTGCTTCTCTGTAAAGTTTTTGATTTCTCCTTCATATTTGAATGAGATCCTTGCTGGGTACAGTAATCTGGGCTGTAGGTTATTTTCTTGCATCACTTTAAGTATGTCCTGCCATTCCCTCCTGGCCTGAAGAGTTTCTGTTGGAAGATCAGCTGTTATACTTATGGGAATCCCCTTGTGTGTTATTTGTTGTTTTTCCTTTGCTGCTTTTAATATTTGTTCTTTGTGTTTGATCTTTGTTAATTTGATTAATATGTGTCTTGGGGTGTTTTGGCTTGGATTTATCCTGTTTGGGACTCTCTGGGTTTCTTGGACTTGGGTGATTATTTCCTTTCCCATTTTAGGGAAGTTTTCAGCTATTACCTCCTCAAGTATTTTCTCATGGTCTTTCTTTTTGTTGTCTTCTGGACTCCTATGATTCGAATGTTGGAGTGTTTATCATTGTCCCAGAGGTCTCTGAGGTTGTCCTCTTTTCTTTGAAATCTTTTTTCTTCTCTATTTCATTTATTTCTGCCATTCTATCTTCTACCTCACTTATCCTATCTTCTGCCTCTGTTATTCTACTGTTGGTTCCCTCCAGAGTGTTTATGATCTCATTTATTGCATTATTCATTATATATTGACTCTTTTTTATTTTTTCTAGTGAACCAGTGAAGTTGCTCAGTCATGTCTGACTCTTTGCCATCCCATGGACTGTAGCATACCAGGCTCCTTCATCCATGGAATTTTCCAGACAAGAGTATTGGAGTGGGTTGCCATTTTCTTCTCCAGGGGATCTTCCTGACCCAGGGATCGAAAACCCAGGTCTCCTGCATTGCAGGCAGATGCTTTACTGTCTGAGCCACCAGGGAAGCCCTAGGTCCTTATTAAACCTTTCTTGTATCTTCTTGATCCTTGTCTCCAGGTTATTTATCTGTAACTCCAATTTGTTTTCAAGATTTTTGATCATTTTCACTATCATTATTCTGAATTCTTGATCAGGTAGATTCCCTAACTCTTCCTCTTTTGTTTGGTTTGGTGGGCATTTATCCTGTTCCTTTACCTGCTAGGTATTTCTCTGCCTTTTCATCTTGTTTATATTGCTGTGTTTGGGGTGGCCTTTCTGTATTCTGGCAGTTTGTGGTTCCTTTTTATTGTGGAGTTTCCTCGCTGTGGGTCCGGTTGGACGGGTGGCTTGTGAAGATTTCCTGGTTAGGGAAGCTTGTGTCAGTGTTCTGGTGGGTGGAGCTGGATTTCTTCTCTCTGGGGTGCAGTGAAGTGTGCAGTAATGAGTTTGAGTTGTCAGTGGGTTTGGTGTGACTTTGGGCAGCTTGTATATTGAAGCTCAGGGCTATGTTCCTGTGTTGCTGGAGAATTTGCATGGTGTGTCTTGCTCTGGAGCTTGTTGGCCCTTGGGTGGTGCTTGGTTTCAGCGTAGGTATGGAGGCATTTGATGAGCTCCTATCGATTAATGTTCCTGGGATTCAGGAGTTCTCTGGTGTTCTCAGGATTTGGACTTAAGCCTCCTGCCTCTGGTTTTCAGTCTTATTCTTACAGTAGCCTCAAGACTTCTCCATCTATGCGGCACCAATGATAAAACATTTAGGTTAATGATGAAAAGTTTCTCTACAGTGAGGGACACCTGGAGAGGTTCACAGAGTTACATGGAGAAAAAAAGAAGGAGGAGGGAGATAGAGGTGACCAGGAGCGGAACAGGGGGAATCAAAAGGGGCGAGAACAAGCTCACCAGTAATCACTTCCCTATGTACCCTCCACAGTCTGGATCCCTCAGAGATGTTCACAGTGTTACACAGAGAAGAGAAGAGGGAGGAAGGAGACAGAGGTGGCCAGAGGGCTAAAGGGGGAATCAAAAGGAGAGAGACAGATCCAGCCAGTAATCAGTTCCCTAAGTGTTTTCCACAGCCCGGAACACGCAAAGAGATTCACAGATGTGGGTAGAGAAGAGAAGGGGGAGGGAGGAGATAGAGGCGACCTGGTGGAGAAAAAGGAGAGTCAAAAGGTGGAGAGAGCAATCAGGCCAGTGATCTCACTCCCAAGTAAAAATGGGTACTGAAGATTGGGTTCTTATAGGTACAAAGTTGATAACAAATACCAAGAAGCAAAAATTAAATATCTAAAGTAGAGGTTAGATTCTCAAAAATACAATATTTAAAAAAAAAAACAGGACAAAGTAACAAAAATTATAATATAATATAATATATATATATATATATATGAAGTTTGCTTTAAAAATAGGGTGTTTTTTTTGGCAAGGTAATAGTAGGTTATAAAAATGAAAACTAAAGGAGTAATAAGGGACTTAAAAATAAAATTTTTTTCTTGTTTTTCAATTTAAAAAATGGTAGTAGTAAAAATACATTTAGGACTTTCTCTGGAGCTGTTGTGGACAGTGTGGGGTCAGTTCATTTTGAGATAGTTCCTTGATCCGGCTTATGCTTCTCAAGATCTATAGGCCCTTTTCTATGTAGTTGGTGTTAACTACAGGGTTTTAATCTATTGCACCTGTCACTTCCAAAGTGGTTCCCTCTGTTTATTTTAGCTTCTTCTGTTTACTGGTCTCTTCAGTGTCTTAATTTCCACCCTGACACAAGGGGGGTGGTGGTGGTCACTTTTTTTAGGCTCACTTGTTCAGTTGTGCTGTGGGGAGGGAGGAACACTGCAAACAAATATCACTGGGGTGTGTGGGGAGTGCTTGCAATGTCTCGGCCACACTGGTTTTGCCCCCGCTCACAGCGTGTGTGCTTTCCCAATCTACACTGTTCAGGCTCTAGGTTGCTCTGCTGGGGAACTGTCTGAGGCAGGCCCAGGGTTGCATGCAGTCCCCAGGTCTAAGCTGCTCAGGTTCAGGTTCTCGGGTACTCTACAAAGGTGCAGACTTGGTTGGGCCTTTTGGCATTTTGTGCCCTTCCCAGGTCCAAGCAGCTCAGGTGACCAGGTGCTTGGCGAGTGCAGTCACCCCCAGTTGAAGGCTGCGACTTACTGCCTACCCTGTCCCTGCCACTCGGTTTTCTGGGTGTATAACGGGTGCGTCTTCTCAGTTGTGCCGTGTGTCTCTTCTGGGGAGCTGATCTCTGGCTGCGACCCTCCTGGTGGATGTCAACCATCCAGAATCCCAAGAAGTCTTGGTTGGCAATGACGTCTGCTTGCAGTTTGGTAGATGATACCTCTCTGGGGCCACGATTGCCCCCTTCCAGCTCTGGCTGTCCTCAGCTACCTGTCTCTGGCGGGGGATGGGCCAGTCTGCAGCCGGCTAGTTCTACTCAGTCCTTTGTTCTGTGAGCGGGCCTGGCAGGGTCTTCAGTTCAGTTTAGTCGCTCAGTTGTGTCTGACTCTTTGCGACCCCATGAACCCAAGCACTCCAGGCCTCCCTGTCCATCACCAACTCCTGGAGTTCACTCAAACTCATGTCCATTGAGTCGGTGATGCCATCCAGCCATCTCATCCTCTGTCGTCCCCTTCTTCTCCTGCCCCCAATCCCTCCCAGCATCAGAGTCTTTTCCAATGAGTCAGCTCTTCGCATGACGTGGCCAAAGAATTGGAGTTTCAGCTTTAGCATCATTCCTTCCAATGAACATCCAGGACTAATCTCCTTTAGAATGGACTGGTTGGATCCCCTTGCAGTCCAAGGGACTCTCAAGAGTCTTCTCCAGCACCACAGTTCAAAAGCATCAATTTTTCGGCGCTCAGCTTTCTTCACAGACCAACTCTCACATCCGTATATGACCACTGGAAAAACCATAGCCTTGACTAGATGGACCTTTGTTGGCAAAGTAATCTCTCTGCTTTTGAATATGCTATCTAGGTTGGTTATAATTTCCTTCCAAAGAGTAAGCGTCTTTTACTTTCATGGCTGCAATCACCATCTGCAGTGATTTTGGCACCCCAAAAAATAAAGTCTGACAGTGTTTCCACTTTTTCCACTGTTTCCCCATCTATTTCCCATGAAATGATGGGACCAGATGCCATGATCTTCGTTTTCTGAATGTTGAGCTTTAAGCCAACTTTTTCACTCTCCTCTTTCACTTTCATCAAGAGGCTTTTTAGTTCCTCTTCCCTTTCTGCCATAAGGGTGGTGTCATCTGCATATCTGAGGTTATTGATATTTCTCCTGGCAATCTTGATTCCAGCTTGTGCTTCTTCCAGCCCAGTGTTTCTCATAATGTATGCTGCATATAAGTTAAATAAGCAGGGTGACAATATACAGCCTTGACGTACTCCTTTTCCTATCTGGAACCAGTTTGTTGTTCCATGTCCAGTTCTAACTGTTGCTTCCTGACCTGCATACAGATTTCTCAAGAGGCAGGTCAGGTGGTCTGGTATTCCCATCTCTTTCAGAATTTTCCACAGTTTATTGTGATCCACACAGTCAAAGTCTTTGGCATAGTCAATAAAGCAGAAATAGATGTTTTTCTGGAACTCTCTTGCTTTTTCCATGATCCAACGGATGTTGGCAGTTTGATCTCTGGTTCCTATGCCTTTTCTAAAGCTAGCTTGAACATCTTGTAGTTCATGGTTTGTGTATTGTTGAAGTCTGGCTTGGAGAATTTTGAGCATTACTTTACTAGCGTGTGAGATGAGTGCAATTGTGCAGTAGTTTGAGCATTCTTTGGCATTGCCTTCCTTTGGGATTGAAATGAAAACTGACTTTTTCCTGTCCTGTGGCCACTGCTGAGTTTTCCAAATTTGCTGGCATATTGAGTGTGGCATTTTCAGAGCATCATCTTTTAGGATTTGAAATAGTTCAACTGGAATTTCATCATCTCCACTACTTGTTTGTAGTGATGCTTCCTAAGGCCCACTTGACTTTGCATTCCAGGATGTCTGGCTCTAGGTGAGTGATCAATCACACCATCATAATTATCTGGGTCGTGAAGATCTTTTTTGTACAGTTTCTTGTATTCTTGCCACCTATTCTTAATATCTTCTGCTTCTGTTAGGTCCATACCATTTCTGTCCTTTATTGAGCCCATCTTTGCATGACATGTTCCCTTGGTATCTCTAATTTTCTTGCAGAGATCTCTAGTCTTACCCATTCTATTGTTTTCCCCTATTTCTTTGCACTGATCACTGAGGAAGGCTTTCTTATCTTTTCTTGCTATTCTTTGGAACTCTGCATTCAAATGGGAATATCTTTCCTTTTCTCCTTTGCTTTTCACTTCTCTTTTTTCATAGCTATTTGTAAGCCCTGCCTCAGGCAGCCATTTTGCTTTTTTCCTTTCTTTTTCTTGGGGATGGTCTTGATCCCTGTCTTGATCCCTTGTACAATGTCACGAACCTCCATCCATAGTTCATCAGGCACTCTGTCTATGAGATCTAGTCCCTTATATCTATTTCACACTTCCACTGTATAATCGTAAGGGATTTGATTTAGGTCATACCTGAATGGTTTAGTGGTTTTCTCCACTTTCTTCAGTTTAAGTCTGAATTTGGGAATAAGGAGTTCATGATCTGAGCCACAGTCAGCTCCTGGTCTTGATTTTGCTGACTGTATAGAGCTTCTTCTCCATCTTTGGCTGCAAAGAATATAATCAATATGATTTCGGTGTTGACCATCTGGTGATGTCCATGTGTAGAGTCTTCTCTTGTGTTGTTGGAAGAGGGTGTTTGCTATGACCAGTGCATTGTCTTGGCCAAACTCTATTAGCCTTTGCCCTGCTTCATTCTGTACTCCAAGGCCAAATTTTCCTGTTGTTCCAGGTGTTTCTTGACTTCCTACTTTTGCATTCCAGTCCCCTGTAATGAAAAGGACATCTTTTTTAGGTGTTAGTTCTAGAAGGTCTTGAAGGTCTTCATAGAACCGTTCAACTTCAGCTTCTTTAGCATTACTGGTTGGGGCATAGACTTGGATTACTGTGATATTGAAAGGTTTGTCAAGGAAGCGGAGATCATTCTGTTGTTTTTGAGATTGCATCCAAGTACCAGTTTATTAAGGGTATGTTAAAGAATACAAATGAAGAGATACATAGGGTGAAGTCTGGGAGGATCCTAAGCCTGAATCCATGATCCTCTCTGAATCACATGTTATTGGGATTTTATGGAGACTTGTTCTTAAAGGCATAATCAATTATTAATTCCATTTCCAGCCTTTCTCTCCTTCTCTGGAGAATGAAGGGGTTCTGAAAACACCAAGCTTACAATCATGGCTTGGCCTTTCTGGGGACCAGCTTCCATCCAAGAGCCCATCCAGAGTCACCTCAGTAGAACAAAAAGTATTTGCTTGTACTTCTCTTATCAGTTGGGAATTTACAAGGGTTTCAAAGTCCTGTTTTGGGAAACAGGGGTAGAGACTAATGTATGATTCTGTATTATCTCACAGATAGCATGCTAGATAATTATCAGTATTACCTCATTTAATCCTCATGAAAATTCTATGCAGTGAATACTTATCCTTGTTTTTGCAGATATTAAGTTACTTGCCCTACATAAGTCATACAGTGGATGAGTTTGTCTCTCTGCCTTGTTCATAATCTTCTAGAATCTACATCATGAGTATAAGGACTAGCGTTAGGAAAGAGAGATGCTTCTTCCCTAGTGATCAGAGGAAAGGGGAACAGCATTAGATAAATCTGCCTCCATGCCAGTGATTCCTAAACCTGGAATTTAATCAGAATGCCTAGTTATGTTGGAAATTTAGTTGTTTTTTAAACTGTAGGACAAAGAATATTTCTTGTTTGACAGCACATCGAGCACTCGCCACATGTCTGTTGATGGAAAGGTGGACAGACAGATGCAGAAACAGAGGGGACAGGCCAGGAAAGGCTCTTCAGAGGAAGTGGCCCTTGATCTGAGCTTGAGGTGTGTAAGTTTCTCCAGCTAGACTAGAGAGGCATCTAGCAGTTGAACACAGTGACATTGATGTATTTTCTGAGTTAATTTCTTCAGGCTGTCATGTTCAGGCTAATATCAGAAAATTAAGTATGATGATTAAATAAATAAAATTAAATATAATTTCCAAAGTCCTTGCTAAGTAAGTTCTTTCCACTTTGAGCTCACTTAATTGGCCTTTTTCCATAGAGTTTTTCCCTGACTTAAAATCTACATTTTTCCCAATATCTGTCAAATAAAATGTGGACCATCAAAGATTATTTTCCGTTTCTCAAAGTTTTCCAAAGAACTTCTAAAAAAAAGCATATATATTTTAAGAAGTATCTTAGGTCTTTTCTTATTGCTAGACATTTGATCGGAGAAGGCAATGGCACCCCACTCCGGTACTCTTGCCTGGAAAATCCCATGGACGAAGGAGCCTGGTAGGCTGCAGTCCATGGGATCGCTGAGGGTCGGACACGACTGAGCGACTTCACTTTCACTTTTCACTTTCATGCATTGGAGAAGGAAATGGCAACCCACTCCAGCGTTCTTGCCTGGAGAATCCCAGGGACGGGGGAGCCTGGTGGGCTGCCATCTGTGGGGTCGCACAGAGTCGGACACAACTGAAGCAACTTAGCAGCAGCAGCAGCAGCAGCAGCAGCAGACATTTGATTGGGGGTGTGGAACATATAGATATCTCACTTTCAAAATGTTCTTAGCATCATTGGTAATACAGTTCATTGCTTTTGTTTGGTGTTTTAATCTTGGCTGAAAAACTACTAAATAGTTACTGTTTTAGAATCACAAATCTAGTTGGTTATGAGTGTTTGTTTTTTCAGTTTCCATAATAACTATAAAACATTCTGAAAAGAAATGTGGAAGATACTTATATAAACAAAGTAACATACTTTAGAATCTTGATGTTATTGGATTGAGCCTTTTAGGTTACTCTTAATTTATTTAACCATTTCAGGTTTTAAAGTGTTTTCACTTAAATTTTCAATTCTAAACATGGACAGTTTTTATTAAAAAAAAATCATAATTTCGTTGTCGTGCATTTCCCCAGTGGCCAAGAGTGAATTTAGAGCTCTGTGCACCATGAGTCCTGGAATGTTTTGGATTTGTTTCATTGAGTTTATTACGAGTTTTGACAGCTTTGTGTGGCTGGCATTACCTATACATAATTAGGAGATGTTGCAGAAATTAATCTTCTTTTGTGTTTCTAAATTAGTTTCTCTCAGCAGCGTTTGTTTTTAGTTTAGAATTTTGTGTCTTGACCTACTGCCTTGTTAGGGCTTTCAGCCTGTGGCACTGTGCTGTCACAGAGATCTTTTTTGTCAAGAGAAGCTCTTTTTTTGTGCTGTTAGTTTTTAGCTTTCAAAGAAAATTAGTTTCCTATCTGCCAAAGAGCTGCCTCATTGGAAAAGATCCTGATGCTGGGAAAGATTGAAGGCAAAAGGAGAGGGGGCAGCAGAGGATGAGATGATTAGATATCATCATCAACTCAATGGACATAAATTTAAGCAAACTCTGGGAGATAGTGGAGGTCACAGGAGCCAGGTGTGCCCGAGGACCCCATGGATCACAAAGAGTTGAATATGACTTAGTGACTGAACAGCAACAACAATCTGCCAAATACTGGCAGTGCTGTCATGTTATGTAATGGCTTTTACAGCTAATGGTTAATTCCATTCTGAGTCAGGAGTGAACACTGTCTACCTTCTGCTTCCATGTTTTGTTTTTTTTTGGCTGCACCATGCAGCATGTAGGATCTTAGTTCCCTGCATTGTATGTGTGTGCTTTGTCATGTTCCATTCTTTGCAACTCCATGGACTGTAGCCTGCCAGGCTTCTCTGTCCATGGAAATTTCCAGGCAAGAATGCTGGAGTGGGTTGCCATTTCCTTCTCTGAGGGATATTCCCCACCCAGGGATTGATCCTGTGTCTCTTGCATCTCCTGCATTGGCAGGTAGATTCTTTACCACTGAGCCATTTGTTAGTTCCATCACCAGGGATCAAACCCATACCCCCTGCATCCCTGCATTGGAAGTGTGGAGTCTTAACCACTGGACTACCAGGGAAGCCCCTCCTTCCATGTTTTATTTCGAGTCCAAGTATAGTGGGCAGAGACATAGCTTTCACCTTTGTGTACAAAGAATTCTACAGTGCCTGTGCAGAGGTAACTTTTGTTGGACATGTAGTCCCATAGCATTGTTAAATTTTACAGACATAGGGACCAAGAGACTGTTTCTTTACATCCCCTGTTTTTGTAGGTGAAAGAGATGACTTTGGGTGGTTTGGTAACTTGATGGTTCTCAACCTTATCAGACCCATTGCTTCATTTTTTTTTTTTTTTCTAAACCAAGTACTTTAACCTTTTACTCTCCTGAAAGAAATTCATAGATAATATAAGCCAGCTTCTTTCTAAGAAATCAACATAATGCCCTATTTATAAGATAAAAAGGAAACTTTGAAATTGATTTAGAATAAAATGAGTATTTCTCTATGTAAGTGCACAGTATAACTGCATAAGTAGTCAGATACTTACATTTGCATATGAGTCACTGTGAATGACAGCTGCAAGTGTAGACTGACAGATATGCCAAGTGTCAGTCAGTGACTCAGATAACACCCATCAGTGATGTAATTCTTCAAAATGGTGAACAACTCTTAGTGAAGTGTCAGATCCAAGTATAATATTCCCTTGATTTACAAGGTAATTGCCTTCCTTGGAAATTGAGTGATTTTATGTTTAAATAATATAAAATAGAATAAGATTCTGCTGCTGCTAAGTCGCTTCAGTCGTGTCCGACTCTGTGCGACCCCAGAGACGGCAGCCCACCCGTCCCTGTGATTTCTCCAGGCACGAACACTGGAGTTGGTTGCCATTTCCTTCTCCAATGCATGAAAGTGAAAAGTGAAAGTGAAGTCGCGCAGTTGTGTCCGGCGCTTAGCGACCCAATGGACTGCAGCCTACTAGGCTCCTCCGTCCATGGGATTTTCCAGGCAGGAGTACTGGAGTGGGGTGCCATTGCCTTCTCCAAAGATCAGATAATTAATTATAAGTTTATTTTTTTTTTCACCTACATGAATGCCAGGTGAGATATTTGGCAGTTTTGTGGGAAGCAGAATTGGACTTGGTTGTAAAGGATTGACCTGGGCACTATCAAACATTAATGTGTCTGGTCTTTAACTGCTAAATGTTAGTATTGGCTGCTCATTTTTGTGACAGTGAAAAATACCCTCAAATTTTCAGATGTCTCTTTGGAGAGAACTACTATCTTAAAATATATAGTTGAATTGTAGAATTGGAGATAGAACTTGGATCCCTTAGATTCTCCATTATACCATGCTGAAGTGATACTTCAACTTGCTTCATGTGTTGTGCCTGGATGATTGTTAATAATTTTAAAATTTAAAAAATGTTGCAAATGAGTCAAACAGCACTCTGCCAGATAATGATGTGCTTCTCAACCAATTGTAATATCAAGTTATTATCATAAGTCAGGGTCTTTCTTCAGCTCTTCATTCCTGTAAGCCTTGCTTTTTAAAGTCTGTTGTTAATCTGCAGAACACAGTTTGATTCAGAGCTTTTTCTCCACCAAATAGCTTCTGGCCTCCATTTCATTCAGTCAGTAGTTAGCACCTGCTGTGTGCTAGCAACTTTTTTAGGCAGTAGAGACATTGTGATGAGTGAAGCAGTTATTCCCACTGTCTTAGAACCTGCAGTCAAGTGGAGAAGAGATAGACTTTAAGCAAGTAAGCACATAAATGAATATAGTTACAGATCTGCTCATTTGTAATGGAGAACTATGAGAAACAATAACAAGAAAAATCTCTGTGATTATGGGACAGTGGGAGAGGCATTGACATTTATTCTGAGATTTGAAGGACAAGTAAGCATTAACCAAGAGAACAACTCCAGGATAGGGAACAGGATGTTGAAAGGTCCTAGGGCAGGAGAGCTTGGCCTGCCACTGGTGACTCTCCAGGCGGTAAAGCTACTTTTGTTTCCTGGGTTATCTTGTTGTTTCTTTCATTAGCATTACCCTGTGCTTATCTGGAACTATTTCATGCTTCAGTACTTTTATTTTATTGTACGTGCTATTTCCTCTTTCTAGAATTCTCCTTCCCACCCCAGCTTTTCATTCCATGATCAGCTCTTCTCTGACTTTCTCCAGCAGACTTAACCACTTCTTTATTTGAGCACTTATTGAACCTTGTATGTACCTCTGTTACAGCAGCTACCACATCATTTTGTCTGTTTTCCTTTTTGATAAACTTCTTAGGAATTGAGATTGTACTTCATTTATGTACCTCCAAGGCCTACTAACCCTGGGAGATGGTGATGGACAGGGAGGCCTGGCGTGCTGTGATTCATGGGGTCGCAAAGAGTCAGACACGACTGGGTGACGGAACTGAACTGAAGGCCTACTATAATAAGAACCTGACAGTTAGTAGACGATAGTATTTGTTTAGTAAATGGTCAAATATATTTACTCTTTTTAAAATAATCCTTTATTATAAAACTTCCATATTCAAAAGTAGATGCAATTCTCTTTTTTATTTAAAAAAATTTTATTGAAAGTCTAGTTGATGTACAGTATACAGATATACAATATAATGATTCACAGTTTTTAAAGATTATGCTTCATTTATAGTCATTATAAAATATTGGTTATAATCCCCATGTTGTATGACATATCCTTGTTGCTTACTTTATACCTAATAGTTTGCATCTCTTGATACCTTATCCCTGTGTTTCCCCTCCTCCATTCCTTCTCTGCACTGGTAACCACTTGTTTGTTCTCTGTGTCAGTGAGTCTGCTTCCTTTTTGTTATATTCACTACTTTGTTATGTTTTTAAAATTCCACATGTAAGTGATATCATGTAGTATTTGCCTTTTCTCTGTCTGATATATTTCACTTAGCATAATGCCCTCCAAGTCTATCCTTGTTACTTCAAATGGCAAAATTTCATTCTTTTTTTATGGCTGAATAGCATTCCATCATATCCATATCTTGTTTATCCACTCATCTTAGGACACTTTAGATTGTATCCGTATTCTTGGCAATTTTAAATAATGCTGCTATGAACATTGGAGTGCATGTATCTTTTCAAATTAGTGTTTGTTTTTTTCAGGTATATACCTAGGAGTAGAATTTTTTGGTCATATGGTAGTTCTATTTTTAATTTTTGAGAACCTCCATACTCTTTTCACAATAGCTGCACCAGTTTACATTCCCAGCAACAGTACATGAGGGTTCTTTTTTCTCCACATCCTTGCCAGCATTTGTTATTTGTGTTCTTTTTTAATGATAGTTATTCTGACAGATGTGAAGTAGTATCTCACTGTGGTTTTGATTTGCATTTCTTTGATGATTAGACAAAATTCTATAATGAATCAGTATATATTTGTCATGTACCAATTCATGTCAATCTTTTAAAAATTTTTAAATTTTTTATTGCAGTAACATGGATTTATAACATTATACAAGTTTAGTTATTTTGTAGAAATATTATATTTCTACTTCTGCATACCCTACAATGTGCTCACCACCAAAAATTTACTTTTCATTTGTCACCATACGGTTGACCTCCTTTAACCATTTTGCCCTCCCCACTATGCTTCCCCCTCTATCTACTACTCTGTTCTCCGTATCTGTGTGTTTCTTTGTTTGGTTTATTCACTTATTTTGTGTGTTTGTTAGTTTTTTATATTATACATATGAGTGAAATCATACAGTTTTTGTCTTTTTCCATCTGACTTATTTTGCTTAGGCTTTCCTGGTAGCTCAGATGGTAAAGAATCTGCCTGCAAAGCAGGAGACATGGGTTTGATCCCTGGTTCGGGAAGATCCCCTGGAGAAGGGAATGGCAATCCACCCCATTATTCTTGCCTAGAGAATTCCATGGACAGAGGACCCTGATGGGCTACACTCCATGGGGTCACAAAGAGTAGGACAGGGCTGAGCAGCTAACACTTTCACTTTTTTTACTTGGCATAATGCTCAGCAGTAAGGAATTTACCTGCCACTGCAGGAGATGCATGTTTGATCCCTGGGTCAGGAAGATCTCGAGAAGGAAATGGCAACTTACTGCAGTATTCTTGCTTGGGAAATCCCATGGACAGAGGAGTCTGGAGGGCAATAGTCTATAGGGTCGCAAAGAGTCAGACAAAACTTAGTAACTAAACAACAACAGCAACATGATTATTGATAGATGAGGATTTAGTCTTGCCCTGTTTCTTTTATGTTCTGGTGATTTCCTATGATATTTTTCTTAGTTTCCCCTTTCTTTGTTCTGTATCTCTGCTCTGTCTGGTTACCCTGAAGTTTGTATGAAACCTCTCATAGAGATGATAGTGCTTTTCCTACTGATAACATCCTACTTTCTTTAATCTGTGGAAGTTCTGTCCTTTTCCTCTTCCCTTTTTATGTTTTTGTTTTCTCTAATTATCTACTTTAAAAAAAAATTATTTTACTTGGAGGCTAATTACTTTACAATATTGTGGTGGTTTTTGCCATACATACACATGAATCAGCCATGGGTATACATGTGTCCCCCATCCTGAACCCCCCGCCCATGTCCCTCCCCATCCCATCCCTCAGGGTCATCCGAGTGCACCAGCCCTGAGCACCCTGTCTCATGCATCAAAACGGGACTGGTGATCTATTTCACATATGGTAATATACATGTTTCAGTGCTAGTCTCTCAAATCATTCCACCCTCACCCTCTCCCACAGAGTCCAAAAGCCTGTTCTTTACATCTGTGTCTCTTTTGGGGTCATTGTTAACATTTTTACAATTCCATATATATGTGTTAATATACTGTATTGGTGTTTTCCTTTCTGACTTAAACTTCGCTCTGTATAATAGGCTCCTGTTTCATCCACCTCATTAGAACTGATTCAAATGCATTATTTTTAACAGCTGAGTAATATTCTATTGTGTATATGTACCACAGCTTTCTTATCCATTCGTCTATTGATGGACATCTAGGCTGCTTCCATGCCCTGGCTATTATAAACAGTGCTGTGATGAACATTGGGGTACATGTATCTCTTTCAATTCTGGTTTCCTCGGTGTATATGCCCAGCAGTGGGATTGCTGGGTCGTATGGCAGTTCTATTTCCAGTTTTTTAAGGAATCTCCACACTGTTCTCCATAGTGGCTGTACTAGTTTGCATTCCCACCAACAGTGAGAGAGGGTTCCCTTTTCTCCACACCCTCTCCAGCATTTACTGCTTGTAGACTTTTGGATAGCAGCCATTCTGACTGGCGTGAAATGGTACCTCATAGTGGTTTTGATTTGCATTTCTCTGATAATGAGTGATGTTGAACTTCTTTTCATGTGTTTGTTAGCCATTTGTATGTCTTCTTTGGAGAAATGTCTGTTTAGATCTTTGACCCATTTTTTGATTGGGTCATTTATTTTTCTGGAATTGAGCTGCAGGAGTTGCTTGTATATTTTTGAGATTAATTCTTTGTCTGTTGCTTCATTTGCTATTATTTTCTCCTATTCTGAAGGCTGTCTTTTCACCTTGCTTATAGTTTCCTTTGTTGTGCAGAAGCTTTTAAGGTTAATTAGGTCCCATTTGTTTATTTTTGCTTTTATTTCCATTGCTCTGGGAGGTGGGTCCTAGAGGATCCTGCTGTGATATATGTCAGAGAGTGTTTTCTTATGTTCTCCTCTAGTAGTTTTATAGATTTTGGTTTAGATCTTTAATCCATTTTGAGTTTATTTTTGTGTATGGTGTTAGAAAGTGTTCTAGTTTCATTCTTTTACAAGTGGTTGACCAGTTTTCCCAGCACCACTTGTTAAAGAGATCGTCTTTTCTCTGTTGTATATTCTTGCCTCCTTTGTCAAAGATAAGGTGTCCATAGGTGCATGGATTTATCTCTGGGCTTTCTGTTTTGTTCCATTGATCTATATTTCTGTCTTTGTGCCAGTACCATACTGTCTTGATGACTGTGGCTTTGTAGTAGAGCCTGAAGTCAGGAGGGTTGATTCCTCCAGTTCCATTCTTCTTTCTCAAGATTGCTTTGGCTATTCGAGGTTTTTTGTATTTCCATACAAATTGTGAAATTATTTGTTCTAGTTCTGTGAAAAATACCATTGGTAGCTTGATAGGGATTGCATTGAATCTATAGATTGCTTTGGGTAGTATACTCATTTTCACTATATTGATTCTTCTGATCCATGAACACGGTATATTTCTCCATCTGTTAGTGTCCTCTTTGATTTCTTTCACCAGTGTTTTATAGTTTTCTATATATAGGTCTTTTGTTTCTTTAGGTAGATATATTCCTAAGTATTTTATTCTTTTTGTTGCAATGGTGAATGGAATTGTTTCCTTAATTTCTCTTTCTGTTTTCTCATTGTTATTGTATAGGAATGCAAGGGATTTCTGTGTGTTGATTTCGTATCCTGCAACTTTACTATATTCATTGATTAGCTCTAGTAATTTTCTGGTGGAGTGTTTAGGGTTTTTTATGTAGAGGATCATGTTATCTGCAAACAGTGAGAGTTTTACTTCTTCTTTTCCAATCTGGATACCTTTTGTTTCTTTTTCTGCTCTGATTGCTGTGGCCAAAACTTCCAAAACTATGTTGAATAGTAGTGGTGAGAGTGGGCACCCTTGTCTTGTTCCTGTCTTTAAGGGAAATGCTTTCAGTTTTTCACCATTGAGGATAATGTTTGCTGTCGGTTTATCACATATGGCTTTTATTATGTTGAGGTATGTTCCCTCTGTGCCTGCTTTCTGGAGGGTTATTTTCATAAAGGGATGTTGAATTTTGTCAAAGGCTTTCTCTGTATCTATTGAGATAATCATATGGTTTTTATCTTTCAATTTGTTAATGTGGTGTGTCAGATTTATTGACTTGTGAATACTGAAGAATCCTTGCATCCCTGGGATAATGCCCACTTGGTAATGATCTTTTTAATATGTTGTTGGATTCTGTTTGCTAGAATTATGTTAAGGATTTTTGAATCTATGTTCATCAGTGATATTGGCGTGTAGTTTTCTTTTTCTGTGGCATCTTTGTCTGATTTTGGCATTAGGGTGATGGTGGCTTCATAGAATGAGTTTGGAAGTTTACCTTCCTCTGCAGTTTTCTGGAAGAGTTTGAGTAGGATAGGTGTTAGTTCTTCTCTAAATTTTTGGTAGAATTTACATTCCCACCAACAGTGCAAGAGGGTTCCCTTTTCTCCATATCCTCTCCAACATTTATTATTTGTAGATTTTTTGATGATGACCATTCTGACTGGTGTGAGGTGATATACCTCTGGGTAGTTTTGCGTTTCTGTAAGAATGAGAACTAAGGTCCGTCTAGTCAAGGCTATGGTTTTTCCAGTGATCATGTATGGATGTGAGAGTTGGACTGTGAAGAAAGCTGAGAACCGAAGAATTGATGCTTTTGAACTGTGGTGTTGGAGAAGACTCTTGAGAGTCCCTTGGACTGCAAGGAGATCCAACCAGTCCATCATAAAGGAGATCAGCCCTGGGTGTTCTTTGGAAGGAATGATGCTAAAGCTGAAACTCCAGTACTTCGGCCACCTCATGCGAAGAGTTGACTCATTGGAAAAGACTGATGCTGGGAGGGATTGGGGGCAGGAGGAAAAGGGGACGACAGAGGCTGAGTTGCCTGGATGGCATCACCAACTCGATGGACATGAGTTTGAGTGAACTCCGGGCGTTGGTGGTGGACAGGGAGGCCTGGCGTGCTGCAATTCATGGGGTCACAAAGAGTCAGAGACGACTGAGTGACTGAACTGAACTAAAGAATGAGTGATGTTGAGCATTTTTTTCATCTCTTTATTAGCCATCTTCATGTCTTCTTTGGAGAAATGTCTAGGTTTTCTGCCCACTTTTTGATTGGGTTGTTTGTTTTTCTGATATTGAGCTGCATGAACTGCTTGAGCTTTTTGGAGGTTTATCCTTTGTCAGTTGTTTCAGTTGCTGTTGTTTTCTCCGATTCTGAGGGTTGGGTTTTCACTTTGCTTATAGTTTTCCTTCATTGTGCAAAAGCTTTTAAGTTTAATTAGGTCCCGTTTGTTTATTTTTGTTTTTATTTCATTACTCTGAGAGGTGGGTCATATAGGTTCCTTCTGTGATTTATGTTTTAAGGGTGTTCTGCGTGGTTTCCTCTAAGAGTTCTATAGTTTCTGGTCAACATTTAGGTCTTTAATCCATTTCGAGTTTATTTTTGTTATTGGTGTTAGGAAGTGTTCTAATTTCATTCTATTACACATAGCTTCCCAGTTTTCCTAGCACCATTTATTGAAGAAACTGTCTTTTCTCTATTGTATATTTTTGCCTCCTTTGTCAAAGATAAGGTGTTCATATGTGCATGGATTTATCTCCAGGCTTTCTATCTTGTTCCATTGGTCTATATTTCTATTTTTGTGCCACTTCCATACTGTCTTGATGAGTGTAGCTTTGTAGTATAGTCTAAAGTCAGGAAGGTTGATTCCTCCAGCTTTCATTCTTCTTTTTCAAGATTACTTTGGCTGTTTGGGGCCTTTTGTCTCTCCATACAAATTGTGAAATTGTTTGTTCTAATTCTGTGAAAAATATCATTGGTGGTGTGATAGGGATTGTGTTGAATCTATAGGTTGCATTTGGTAGTATAGTCATTTTCACATTATTAGTTATTCCAATCCAAGAACATGGTATATTATTCCATCTGTTTGTGTCATCTTCAATTTCTTTCATCAGTGTCCTATAGTTTTCTGAATATAGGAGTTTTGTCTCTTTAGGTAAATTTATCCCTAAGTATTTTATTCTTTTTGTTACAGTGGTAAATGGGATTGTTTCCTTAATTTCTCTTCCTGATTTTTCATTGTTAGTATATTGGAGTGCAAGAGATTTCTGTGTCTTTAATTTTGATCCTACAACTACTGTATTCATTGATTTTTGTTGCTGTTCAGTTGCTCAGTCATGTCTGACTCTTTTCAACCCCATGGACTGCAGCATGCCAGGCTTCCTTGTCCTTCACCATCTCCTCGAGTTTGCTAAAACTCATGTCCATTGAGTCAGTGATGACATTCAGCCATCATCCTCTGTCACCTCCTTCTCCTCTTGCTCTCAATCTTTCCCAGCATCAGGATCTTTTACAGTGAGTTTGCTCTTTGCATCAGGTGGCCAAAGTATTGGAGCTTTAGCTTCAGCATCAGTCCTTCCAGTGAGGATTCAGGGTTGATTTCCTTTAGAATTGACTAGTTTGATGTCCTTGCAGTCCAAGGAACTCTCAAGACTTCTCCAGCACCACAGTTGGAAAGTGTCAATTCTTTGGCTCTTAGTCTTCTTTATGGTCCAAAGCTCACATCTGTACATGAATACTGGAAAAGCTATAGCTTTGACTAGACGGACCTTTGTAGGCAAAGTAATGTATCTTCTTTTTAATACACTGTCTAGGTTTGCCATGGTTTTTTTTTTTTTTTTTCACCCCAATGAGCTAGTGTCTTTTAATTTCATAGCTGCAGTCACTGTCTAGTCATTTTGGAGCTGAAGATGATAAAGTCTGCCACTGTTTACATTTTTTGCCCCTCTATTTGCCATGACCAGATGTCATGATTTTAGTATTTTGAATGTTGACTTTTAAGCCAGCTTTTTCACTCTCCTTTTTCACCTTCACAAGAGGTTCTTTAGTTCCTCTTCGCTTTCTGCCATTAGGGTGGTATTATCTGCATGTCTGAGATTATTGATATTTCTCCCAGCAATCTTGATCCAGCTTGAGCTTCATCAAGCCTGGCATTTAGCATGATGTACTCTGCATATAAGTTAAATAAGCATGATGACAGTATATAGCCTTGACATACTCCTTTCCCAATTTTGAACCAGTCTATTGTTCCATGTCCAGTTCTAACTGTTGCTTCTTGACCTGCATACAGGTTTCTCATGAGGAAATTAAGGCGGTCTGGTATTCCCATCTCTTTAAGCATTTTCCAGAGTTTGTTGTGATCCACATAGTCAATGTCTTTGGTGTAGTCAATGAAGCAGAAGTAGATGTTTTTCTGGATTTTCTAGTGGCATCTTTAGGGTTTTCTATGTAGAAAATCATGACATATGTAAACAGTGAGAGTTTTGCTTCTTTTCCAATCTCGATTCCTTTTATTTTTTTTTCTTCTCTGATTGCTCTGGTTAGGACTTCCAAAATTCTGTTGAATAATGGTGGCAACAGTGGGAAACCTTGTTTTGTTCCTCATTTTAGAGGAAATGATTTCAGTTTTTCACCATTGTGAACAATATTTCCTGTGGATTTGTCTTATATGGCCTTTATTATGTTGAGTTATGCTCCCCTGTGCATACTTTCTGGAGAGTTTTCATCATAGAGTGTTGAATTTTGTCAAAGAATTTATCTGCATCTGTTGAACTAATTATATGGTTATTATCTTTCAGTTTGTTAATATGATGTATCATATTGGTTGATTTATGAATATTGAAGAATCCTTCCATCCCTGGGCTAAAACCCACTTGATTATGATGTATGTTCTTCAGTTCAGATCAGTCGCTCAGTCGTGTCCGACTCTTTGCGACCCCATGAATTGCAGCACGCCAGGCCTCCCTGTCCACCACCAACTCCCGGAGTTCACTCAGACTCACGTCCATCAAGTCAGTGATGCCATCCAGCCATCTCATCCTCTGTCGTCCCCTTCTCCTCCTGCCCCCAATCCCTCCCAGCATCAGAGTCTTTTCCAATGAGTCAACTCTTCACATGAGGTGGCCAAAGTACTGGAGTTTCAGCTTTAGCATCATTCCCTCCAAAGAAATCCCAGGGCTGATCTCCTTCAGAATGGACTGGTTGGATCTCCTTGCAGTCCAAGGGACTCTCAAGAGTCTTCTCCAACACCACAGTTCAAAAGTATCAATTCTTCGGTGCTCAGCCTTCTTACAGTCCAACTCTCACATCCACACATGACCACAGGAAAAGCCATAGCCTTGACTAGACGGACCTTTGTTGGCAAATTAATGTCTCTGCTTTTGAATATGCTATCTAGGTTGGACATAACTTTCCTTCCAAGGAGTAAGCGTCTTTTAATTTCATGGCTGCAGTCACCATCTGCAGTGATTTTGGAGCCCAAAAAAGTAAAGTCTGACACTGTTTCCACTGTTTCCCCATCTATTTCCCATGAAGTGATGGAACCGGATGCCATGATCTTCATTTTCTGAATGTTGAGCTTTAAGCCAACTTTTTCACTCTCCACTTTCACTTTGATCAAGAGGCTTTTGAGTTCCTCTTCACTTTCTGCCATAAGGGTGGTGTCATCTGCATATCTGAGGTGACTGATATTTCTCCCGGCAGTCTTGATTCCAGCTTGTGTTTCTTCTAGTCCAGCGTTTCTCATGATGTACTCTGCATATAAATTAAACAAACAGGGTGAGAATATACAGCCTTGATGTACTCCTTTTCGTATTTGGAATCAGTCTGTTGTTCCATGTCCAGTTCTAACTGTTGCTTCCTTACCTGCATACAGATTTCTCAAGAGGCAGGTCAGGTGGTCTGGTATTCCCATCTCTTTCAGAATTTCCCACAGTTTATTGTGATCCACGCAGTCAAAGGCTTTGGCATAGTCAATAAAGCAGAAATAGATGTTTTTCTGGAACTCTCTTGCTTTTTCCATGATCCAGTAGATGTTGGCAATTTGATCTCTGGTTCCTCTGCCTTTTCTAAAACCAGCTTGAACATCTGGAAGTTCACGGTTCACGTATTGCTGAAGCCTGGCTTGGAGAATTTTGAGCATTACTTTACTAGCGTGTGAGATGAGTGCAATTGTGTGGTAGTTTGAGCATTCTTTGGCATTGCCTTTCTTTGGGATTGGAATGAAAACTGACCTTTTGCAGTCCTGTGGCCACTGCTGAGTTTTCCCAATTTGCTGGCATATTGAGTGCAGCACTTTGACAGCATCATCTTTCAGGATTTGAAATAGCTCCACTGGAATTCCATCACCTCCACTAGCTTTGTTCGTAATGATGCTTTCTAAGGCCCACTTGACTTCACATTCCAGGATGTCTGGCTCTAGTCAGTGATCACACCATCGTGATTATCTGGGTCATGAAGATCTTTTTTGTACAGTTCTTCTGTGTATTCTTGCCACCTCTTCTTAATATCTTCTGCTTCTGTTAGGTCCATACCATTTCTGTCCTTTATCGAACCCATTTTTGCATGAAATGTCCCCTTGGTATCTCTAATTTTCTTGAAGAGATCTCTAGTCTTTCCCATTCTGTTGTTTTCCTCTATTTCTTTGCATTGATCGCTGAGGAAGGCTTTCTTATCTCTTCTTGCTATTCTTTGGAACTCTGCATTCAGATGCTTATATCTTTCCTTTTCTCCTTTGCTTTTCACTTCTCTTCTTTTCACAGCTATTTGTAAGGCCTCCCCAGACAGCCATTTTGCTTTTTTGCATTTCTTTTCCAAGGGGATGGTCTTGATCCCTGTCTCCTGTACAATGTCGCGAACCTCTTCCATAGTTCATCAGGCACTCTATCTATCAGATCTAGGCCCTTAAATCTATTTCTCGCTTCTACTGTATAATCATAAGGGATTTGATTTAGGTCATACCTGAATGGTCTAGTGGTTTTCCCTACTTTCTTCAATTTAAGTCTGAATTTGGTAATAAGGAGTTCATGATCTGAGCCACAGTCAGCTCCTGGTCTTGTTTTTGTTGACTGTATAAAGTTTCTCCATCTTTGGCTGCAAAGAATATAATCAGTCTGATTTCAGTGTTGACCATCTGGTGATGTCCATGTGTAGAGTCTTCTCTTGTGTTGTTGGAGGAGGGTGTTTGCTATGACCAGTGCATTTTCCGGCAAAACTCTATTAGTCTTTGCCCTGCTTCATTCCGTATTCCAAGGCCAAATTTGCCTGTTACTCCAGGTGTTTCTTGACTTCCTACTTTTGCATTCCAGTCCCCTATAATGAAAAGGACATCTTTTTTGGGTGTTAGTTCTAAAAGGTCTTGTAGGTCTTTATAGAACTGTTCAACTTCAGCTTCTTCAGCGTTACTGGTTGGGGCATAGACTTGGATTACTGTGATATTGAATGGTTTGCCTTGGAAAAGAACAGAGATCATTCTTTCGTTTTTGAGATTGCATTCAAGTCTGCATTTTGGACTCTTTTGTTGACCATGATGGCCACTCCATTTCTTCTGAGGGATTCCTGCCTGCAGTAGTAGATATAATGGTCATCTGAGTTAAATTCACCCATTCCAGTCCATTTTAGTTCGCTGATTCCTAGAATGTCGACATTCACTCTTGCCATCTCTTGTTCTTATGTTCTTTTTATTATGTTGTTGAATTGTGTTTGCTAGAATTTTGTTAAGGTTTTTTGCATTTATGTTCATCAGTGATACTGGCTGATAGTTTTCTCTTTTTTGGGGCATCTTTGTCTGGTTTTGGTATCAGAGTGATGGTGGCCTCGTAGAATGAGTTTGGGAGTTTTCCTTTCTCTGCAGTTTTCTGGAAGAGTTTGAGTAGAATAGGTGTTAGCTCTTCTCTAAACTTTTGGTAGAATTCACCTGTCAAGCCATCTGGCCCTGAGCTTCTGTTTGTTGGAAGATTTTTGATTAGAATTTCAATTTCCATGTTTGTGATTGGTTTGTTCCTATTTTGTATTTATTTCTGGTTCTGTTTTGAAGGGTTATATATACTTTTCTAAGAGTTTGTACTATCTGAAATGCAGTACTTGGGTGCAACCTCAAGAATGCCGGAAAGAGCTCTGTTCGTTTTCAAGGCAAACAATTCAATATCAGAGTAATACAAGTCTGTGCCCCAACCACTAAGGCCAAAGAAGCTGAAGTTGAATGGTTCTTTGAAGACCTTCTAGAAGTAACACCAAAAAAAGATGTCCTTTTTGTCATAGGGGACTGGAATGAAAACGTAGGAAGTCAAGAGATACCTCGAGAACTGGCAAGTTTGGCTTTGGAGTACAAAATGAAGCAGGGCAAAGGCTAACAGAATTTTGCCAAGAGAATGCACTGGTTATAGCTAAGACTGGCTTCCAACAACACACGAGATGACTCTCCACATGGACATCACCAGATGGTCAGTACCAAAATCAAATTGATTATATTCTTTGGTTCCGAATTAAGAAAGGAGTACATCAAGGCTGTATATTGTCACCCTGCTTATTTAACTTATATGCAGAGTACATCATGTGAAATGCCGGGCTGAATGAAGCACAAGCTGGAATCAAGATTGCTGGGAGAAATGTCAATAACTTCAGATTTGCAGATGACACCACCCTTATGGCAGAAAGTGAAGAACTAGAGTCTCTTGATGAAACTGAAAGAGGAGAGTGAACAAGCTAGCTTAAAACTCAATATTAAAAAAATAATAAGATCATGGCATCCAGTCCCATCACTTCATGGGAAATAGATGGGGAGACAATGGAAACAGTGACAAACTTAATTTTGGGGGGCTCCAAAATTGGTCAGATGGTGACTGCAACCATGAAATTAAAAGATGCTTGCTCCTTGGAAGAAAAGTCATGACCCACGTAGACAGCATATTAAAAATCAGATGCATTTCTTTGCCGACAGAGGTCCATCTAGTCAAAGCTATGGTTTTTCCAGTAGTCATGTTTGGATATGAGAGTTGGACTGTAAAGAAAGCTGAGTGCTGAAAAATTGATGCTTTTGAACTATGGTGTTGGAGAAGACTCTTGAGAATCCCTTGGACTGCTAGGAGATCAAACCAGTTGATCCTGAACAAAATCAGTCCTGAATATTCATTGGAAGGACTGATGCTGAAGCTGAAACTCTAATACTTGGCCACCTGATGCAAAGAACCCAGTGACTTTAAAGACCCTAATGCTGGGAAAGATTGAAGGCAGGAGGAGAAGGGTATGACAGAGGATGAAATGGTTGGATGGCATCACCGACTCAATGGACATGAATTTGAGCAATCTCCGGGAGTTGGTGATGGACATAGAAGCCTGGTGTGCTAAAGTCTATGGGGTTCCAAAGAGTTGGACCGGATTGAGCAAATGAACTGAACTTGAAAAATTTGTTCATTTCTTCCAGATTGCCCATTATTATTAACATATAGATGCTGATAGTAGTCTTTTATGATCCTTTTGTATTTTTGTGTTGTAATTTTACCTTTTTCATTTCTAATTTTAATGATTTGAGTCTTCTTTCTGTTTTTCTTGATGAGTCTGGCTAACCATTTGTCATTTCAATTATCTTCTCAAAGAGCCAGCTTTTAGTCTTATTGATCTTTGCTATCGTCTCCTTCATTTCTTTTTGATTTATTTCTCAAAGCTCTGATCTTTATGATTTCTTTCCTTCTAACTGGGTTTTTTTCATTCTTTTTTTCTAGTTGCTTTAGGTGTAAGGTTAGGTTGTTTGATGTCTCTCTTGTTTCTTGAAGTAGGCTTGTATTGCTGTAAACTTCCCTCTAGCACTGCTTTTGTTCAATCCCATAGGTTTTGAGTTGTGTTTTCAGTATCATTTGTTTCTAGGCCTATTATGATTTTATTTATTTCTTCAGTGACCTGTTGGTTATTCAAAAGCGTATTGTTTAGCCTCCATTTGTTTATGCTTTTCCAATTTTTTTTTTCTGTAGTTGATATCTAGTCTTATAGTGTTGTGGTCAGAAAAAAAATGCTTGAGATGATTTTGATAGCTTATGGTGAATGATGTTGGATCCATGATATCTGAAGAAGATTTAACTTCAGAACCAAGGACCAAGCTTGATCACTCAGAGCTTTTGTTCGCAGAAGTTTTATTACAGTGAGAAAGGACAGAGAAAGCTTCTGAGACTGACATCAGGAAGGGGATGGAGAGTGCCCCACTCACTAGGCTTGTCAAGGCTTTACACACTTTTACCAGACTCATTTCCACAACATAAACCTTAAATTAACAAGCTTAGAGGTAACAATAGAAAAGTCTTGCCAGACCCACTCCCACAACTAGGTTTTAAGATAACAAGATTAGTCAGAAGGTTCTTGATAGAAGGTTCTTGATAAGAAGGAGAAGGTGTCCTGGAGCAGATACATTGTTGTTATATAATCATTAGTACAGAGTTTAAGGAAAAACATACCCTTGAGCAAGATGAGTTGTTTTGTTTAGATCTGGGCTTAAACAAAGTTAGTCTTAAAGATTGTTGTTGTAACAACTCAGAGTTTGAGATAAAAAGTCTTACATTACTAAGACAAAGCAGTGTAGAAAAGAAAAACTTTCTCCTCCTTGAGGGCCCTGGACCCCTTCCTCCTTCTCAGGAGCCCCAGACTCCTTATCAACCTACCAAAGAATTAACTCTCTCAATTCCAGTTTTTTTTTTTTTTTTTAACCAAGGTTTGATTTATGGCCCAAGATGTGTTCTATCTTGGAGAATGTTCCATGTGCACTTGAGGAAAAAGTGAAATTGTTCTATTGTTTTTGGATGAAATGCCCTGTAGATACCAATTAGGTCCAACTCGTCCAGTGTATTGTTTAAAGCTTGTTTTTCCCTATTTTCTGCCTATGATCTGTCCACTGGTGTGAGAGGGGTAGTAAAGCCCCCCCACTATTACTGTGTTACTGTTGATTTCCCCTTTAATAATTAGTTGTTAACATCTGCCTTATGTATTTAGGTGCTCCTATGTGCATATATGTTTGTAATTGTTACATTTTCTTCTTGGATTGATCCCTTGATTATTATGTAGTATCTTTTGTCTCTTGTAACAGTCTTTATTTTAAAGTCTATTTTATCTGAGTATTGCTACTCCTGCTATCTTTTGATTTCCTATTTCATGGAATATCTTTTTCCAGCCCTTCACTTTCAGTCTGTGTTTATCCCTAGGTCTGAGGTGGGTCTCTTGTAGACAGCATATATAGTAGTCTTATTTTTGTATCAGCTCAGCCATCTGTTGTCTTTTGGCTAGAACACTTAGCCCATTTACATTTAAGGTAATTATTAATATGTATGATCCTGTTACTATTTACTTTATTGTTTTGGGTTTGTTTTTTAGGCCTTTTCTTTTTGTGTTTCCTATCTAGAGAAGTTCCTTTAGCATTTGTTGAAGAGCTGGTTTGGTGGTGCTGAATTCTCTTAACTTTAGCTTGTCTATAAAGCTTTTGATTTCTTCTTCGAATCTGAATGAGATCCTTGCTGAATAGAGTAATCTAGGTTGTAGGTTATTCCCTTTCATTACTTTAAGTATACCCTGCTATTCCCTTCTGGCCTGTAGAGTTTCTGTTGAAATATCAGCTGTTAGTCTTGTGGGTATCCCCATATGTTATTTGTTGCTTTTCCCTTGCTGCTTTTAATGTTTGTTCTTTGTGTTTAATTTTTGTTAGTTTGATTAATATGGGTCTTGGCATGTTTCTTCTTGGGTTTAACCTGTATGGTGGAGAAGGAAATGGCAACCCACTCCAGTACTCTTGCCTGGAAAATTCCATGGATGGAGAAGCCTGGTTCATGGGGTTGCAAAGAGTCAGACACGACTTCACTTTCACTTTCACTTATCCTGTATGGAACTCTCTGGGCTTCCCGCACTTGGGTGGCTGTATCCTTTCCCATTTTAGGGATGTTTTCAACTAAAATATCCTTAAATGTTTTCTCTTGCCCTTTCCTTTGTCTTCTTCTGGGACCCCTATGATTCGAATATTGGGGTGCTAAATGTTGTCCCAGAAGTCTCAGATTATCGTCATTTCTTTTTTATTATTTTTTCTTTAATGCTGTGTTCAGTGGTGTGTTTTGGGGTGTCTATGGGATCAGTATGGCTTTGGGCAGCCTGTCTGCTAATGTGCCAGGGTTGTGCCCCTCTTTTGCTGAAGGATTGGCGTGAGTTGTCTAGCACTGGAACTTGCTGGGTTTTAGGTGGGACTTGGTCTTAGCGTTGAGATGGAGGCCTTTGGGAGGGCTCTCACCTATTCATGTCCATGGGGTCAGGAGTTTTGGTGATCCAAAGTCCCAGGAGTCAAGTCTCCTGCATCTAGGGTTCAGGTCTGATCCCTTACAATAGCATCAAGATTTCACAGTCCACATAGCACAGAAGACAAAATGCCTAGACTAATGGTGAAACAGCTCTTAACAGCCAAGAACACCCAAAGAGATTCACACACTGACATAGGAAAAAGGAGAAGGAAGATGAAGAAAAGGGGGTGAAGAAAGGCTATGAAGAGGAGTCAAAAGACAGCACTCAAGCTAATAACCAACCCCCTAAGTGAAAATTGATACTAAAAATTAGACTCTTAAAGATACAAAATTAAAAACAAAAAATAAAAAAACAAAAGTCAGAAATATGGAATTTATTTTAAAAATGGAGTGTTTTTTTAATGCAATAAGTAGGTTATAAAAATAAAAACTAAAGAATTAATAAATAACCATATTAGGACAATATGATAAAAATACTTTTTTAAAAGGGGGGAAAAATATATATATAGTGGTACTGAGAGGAATGTCCAAATGATTCTTCCATTTTCCTGCTCCAGTTGATTTGCCTACCCAGAAAGTCCTCCAGTATTTCTAGAAAGGTCTTGACCTGTTGTGGGCATCTTCCCTTACTCCAGTTTGTACTTGTTCTCAAAATCTACAGTTGCCTCTAAAGCTTACGGTCTCAGGCTTAGAGTGGAAATGTAAACCATTGCACCTGCCACTGCCAGGGCAGTTTCTCCCTCTTTCCTTTGCTTATACAGCCACTGGAGTTCTGCTTTGGTTTGGAGCCCACCTCTCCTTATAAGGTGCCTTACCTCTGGAAAAGGTCAGTTTTCATTCTGATCCCAAAGAAGGGCAATGCCAAAGAATGTTCCAGCTAGTGTACTATTGAGCTCATTTCACATACTAGCAAGGTAATGCTCAAAATCCTTCAAGCTAGGCTTCACCCGTATGTGAACTGAGAATTTCCATATGTAAAAGTTGGATTTAGAAAAGGCAGAGGGACCAGAGATCAAATTACCAACATCCACTGGATCATAGAGAAAGCAAGGGAATCCCAGAAAAACATCTACTTCTGTTTCATTGACTATGCAAAAAACCTTTAACCTTGTGGATCATAACAAACTATGGAAAATTCTGAAAGAGATGGGAGTGCTGGACCACCTTACCTACCTCCTGAGAAACCTTTATGCAGTTAGAACTGGAACATGGAACAATGGACTGGTTCAAAATTGGGAAAGTAGTATGTCAAGGCTATGTATTGTCACCCTGCTTATTTAACTTATATACAGAGTATATCATATGAAATGCTGGGCTAGGTGAATCACAAATTGGATTCAAGGTTGCTGGGAGAAATATCAGCAACCTTAGATATGCAGATGATACTATCCCAGTGGCAGAAAATGAAGAGGAACTAAAGAACCTCTTGATGAAGGTGAAAAAGGAGAGTGAAAAAGCTGGCTTAACACTCAACATTAAAAAAACTGAGATCATGGCATTCGGTCTCATCACTTCATGGGAAATAGGTGGACAAAAAATGGAAATAGTGACAGACTTTATTTCCTTGGCTCCAAAATCACCGTGGACGGTGACTGCAGCCATGAAATTAAAAGACGCTTGCTCCTTGGAAGAAAAGCTATGACAAACCTAGACAGCATATTAAGTATAGTCAAAGGTATGGTTTTTCCAGCAGCTATGTAAAGATGTGAGAATTGGACTGTAAGGAAGGCTGAATGCCAAAGAATTGATGCTTTCAAACTGTGGTACTGGAGAACACTCTTGAGAATCCCGTGGACAGCAAGGAGATCAAACCAGCCAATCCTAAAGAAAATCAACCCTGAATATCCCTTGGAAGGACTGAAGCTGAAGCTCTAAGATTTTGGCCACCTCATGTGAAGAGCTGACTCATTGGAAAAGACCCTGATGCTGGGAAGGATTGAGGACAGGAGAAGGGGGCCACAGAGAATGAAATTGTTGGATGGCATTACTGAATCAATGGACGTGAGTTTGAGCAAATTCCGGGAGACAATGAAGGACAGGGAAGCCTGGCATGCTGCAGACCATGGGGCTGCAAAGAGTAGGACACGACTTAGCGACTGAACAAAAACTGCTTGTAAGTCTGTCTCCAGTGTCTGTCCTTCACCTAGAAACTAGGGTGTGAAAATAGGAGCTTGTTAGGGCTCACTTGCTCAGTTGTGCTGGGATGGCGGAGGGGTACAGCAGATGTTGTTAGGGTGTGTGAGGAGTGCTCACCACAGCTAGTCCTTGCTTGGTCCCTGCGGGAGGTCCCCAGCCTGAGGCAAGTTGTGCACCTTCCCAGGGGAGTTGGTCCTGGTCCTTGGCAGAGTTGTGCTGCTCAGGCTCCCAGGAAGACGTGGGTAGCAACCCTTAGCCGCTCACAACTTGGTGGTAGTTGCAGTCATGGGCTCGGGACCTTATTGGCCCTCTACCTTCCACTCTGGCATTTGCCTCTCTGCCTCTGGGGCCATAGACCACTGCCATCTTGCCCCCATTTGGCATTCACTAGGATTGTGTCCTTTTTTCTGTGAGTGTGCAGAGCTAGAACGAAGCATTAGTCTTCCCATGGGAATGATCTTTTGCTTCTCTGGCATTTTCCCAGGTCTGCCTCTGCTGTGTCATGTTAGTGCCCCCAGAGTATCTTCACGGCAGTCAACCCTGATCCTTTCCCTGAGGACCAATCCCCAAGGGCTGAGCCTCTGCACCCAGCCCCTACTCAAATGCGGGGAGATGCGAGTGTGAGCTGCTTCTTGGCTGGGAGGTGCCGACCAGTGCAATCTCTATGGGGAATTTTCTCCAGTTTGCCTTCAGAGCACCTGGCTTGCTGTGTCCCCCTCTGAGGTTCTGAAGCTTCCCCCTGACCCCGCCTGTGAGGAAGTTTCCTAGTGTGCAGAAACTTTTCCTCCTTCATAACTCCCTCCCAGGGGCTCAGGTCCCCGCCTGGAACTCTTTTGTCTCCCTTTTTGTTTTTATCTTTTGCCCTACTTTCTGAGGAGATTGGTTTGCCTTTCTGAAACTCTGGGGTCCTCTGTCCACATTCAGAAGATGTTCTGTGGGAACTGTTCCATGTGCAGATGAGTTTTTTGATATATTTGTGGGGGAGAAGGTCATCTCCCTGTCCTATTCCTCTGCCATGTTAAAGGTTCCTCCTCTGAGTTTTCTTAAATCTCATTAAGTTTTTTCACAATAGCTACTTTGAATTCTCTATCAGTTAGATTGAAATATTCTGTGACTTTAAGTTTGGTTTCTGGAGATTTGTCCTTTTCTTTTTGTGGTATAGTATTACTGTGGGTCTTCATGTTGCTTGATGAAGTGCTCCTCTGCTGGTGCATTTAAATAACATGTTAAAAGTGAGAGTGCTTTCTTTTGTTGTCTGTTAGGTGGCACTATTGACTTCCGTCCCTCTTGACTTCCCTGGTGGCTCAGATGGTAAAGTGTCTGCCTATAATGCAGGAGACCTGGGTTCAATCCCTGGGTCGGGAAGATCTTCTGGAGAAAGAAATGGTAACCCACTCCAGTATTCTTGCCTGGAAAATCCCATGGACAGAGGAGCTTGGTGGGCTACAGTCCGTGGGGTCGCACAGAGTTGGACATGACTGAATGCCTTCACTTTCACTTTCAGGTGACACTGTAGCACAGGTTTCGGTTTCTCTTGGCTGTGCTTCTTCTGTTATATTTGAGAATTGGCGCTTTCTGTGCTTTGTAAGAGGTATGGCTCTGTGCCTTCTTTCGCTCTTCTTGTGCCTCTGGATTAGCTACTGCTTTGCTTCTGTTGGACCTGCTGTGTCATGGGGATGGTGGGCTCTCCCTCGTGTCTGGGATCCCCTGAGACATAGGCTGTGCTCTGGGAGGAGGATGATAATTGGAGGGGAGCAGGGTTGTGAGTCATCTCCGCCATGTTGGGTGTTGTAAGTGTCTTGGGCTCTGCCATTGCAGACTGTGGGGCAGGTCTTTGGGTATGTCCGCCGCTGGAGGGACCGAGTCCTAGGCCCCACTGCTACTGCTTCCCAGTTGCCTGTGCCCACAGGTGCTCCCACATTCAGGACACCAAAGTCATGTGTGCTGCTTCCCGTGCTGCTGGGGTTTCTGAAGCTGTGGACTCAGCTGTACATAAGGCTGGGATTGCAGGCACGGACTTCACTGTTCTTTGGTTCTGCCTCTTTCATATGTTCCAGTACACCTACCAGTAGACGTATGCTGCTGCTGCTGCTAAGTCGCTTCAGTCGTGTCCGACTCTGTGTGACCCCATGGACGGCAGCCCACCAGGCTCCTCCACCCATGGGATTTTCCAGGCAAGAGTACTGGAGTGGGTTGCCATTGCCTTCTCCAATAGATGTATAGATATGTGGAATTCTCCAATGACCTATTGAGTTGGGCACAGGTATACTTCTGCTGAGTTGTGGATGTTTTGCAGGTTGTAGATTGAAGGGGAGAAACAAAGGTAACCTTGTTTCTGACAGCATTCCTATGAGGTTTAAAGACCTGAAGACCCAACACCCTATCCATCCCCTCCCTTCCTGACACCAGAACCCATGCTCCACTTATTCTGACTTTCTTCAGTGGTAATACTGGAAAACAGAAATGTATAGATGTGACACAGGTCAAAGATGTTAAGAATATGTTATAATGATCTCATAAACCAGACCTTGGCAGTATAAAATAGTAAATACTCAATTGGTTGCGTTGAATTAGACCATACCATTAAAGGCCTTTTGTCTTTATGTAAAGTTAATGAAAGATGAGTAGCAACAAAGAACTAGGTTGTTTTCTCATTTTTATATTACTGATATTGACATTTACTATAAGTGTCAATTTTTTTATAGTGTACATTATAATTTTCTTATTATTTAGGTATGTTTTAAGTGTTTAACCTCATTATCTTTTGACCTAGAAAAAATATTTTTCTATTATAGGAAGCTGTTTATGTTATGTTACATAATATAAACAGGTTTTCAGCTTTGGTTGGAACTAGGGCAAAGAACCTCTAGTTGAGAGATATTATGCCTTAAAATTTTTTTTCTTTTAGCAAATTAATAAAATATTTAATTTTCATTAAAATATTGATATACTTTTTTCTTTTACAGAGAGTAATGCCTTCTAGCTTTTTCTTGCTGCTGCGATTTTTCTTGAGAATTGATGGGGTGCTTATTAGAATGAATGACACAAGACTTTACCATGAGGTATCTCTTCTTCTTTAGTGAATATACTAGTTAATATTGGGCTTGTTCATGTTGTTACATTGTCAGTCTGAGAGTTTGAAATTCAACAGTGCTTTATATTATATGGTTATCCATCTAACCTTTAAGATTGAGTGTTTCACATTCACTGTTGACTGCACAGTTATCAAAACATTGCATCTTCTTTTCCAAAAGTTCTAGTAGCTGAAAATGTTTTTCTAAAAGACATTTCCATTAAGGGGAGCCTAATGCTTTTTTAAAAGAACTGTGTTTACTCTGTTTAAGAAAACTATCCCTTAACTCTTACTTTTTTTAATAGTATGTGTTGTTTATGTGATGTCCTGATATTAGAAATATCAATCACATAGCCTCCAGAAATTTGTGTCATCCCATCATTTTAATAGTTGTTTTAATGCTTGGAAATTCTGTGTTCTATTTCAAGGAATTGTTAACCTACAAGATTCTTAAAAAATAAGTGAAGAAAGTATGCTATGCTATGCTAAGTCGCTCAGTCGTGTCCGACTCTGTGCAACCCCATAGACTGCAGCCCACCAGGCTCTGCTGTCCCTGGGATTCTCCAGGCAAGAACACTGGAGTGGGTTGCCATTTCCTTCTCTAATGCATGAAAGTGAAAAGTAAAAGTGAAGTCGCTCAGTCATGTCCGACTCTTAGCGACCCAATGGACTTCAGCCTACCAGGCTCCTCGGTCCATGGGATTTGCCAGGCAAGAGTACTGGAGTGGGCTGCCATTGTCTTCTCCGAAGAAAGTATAGGGAGGCTTAATTGAGTAATAAAAATTCTTCTAGTAGCTTATAGCAGCCTATCCTTTTTTAACGAATTTTTGACATCAGATTTGTGATCATACAGAATGATAAATAAAAGGAGACCACCAGAATGACAAATGAGAGAAGAATATCAGTATCAGTATCAGTCACGGTAGTTGTAGTAATAGTTAACTTTTCTAACAATCCTATAAAATAAATATTATTATCTCTGCTTTATAGCTGAGGCAACTAAGGTAAAGAGAAATTAATTAAATTGCCTGTTATACAATTAATAGCTCAGTTGGTAAAGAATCCATGTCCAATGCAGAGACCCCAGTTCTATTCGTGGGTTGAGAAGATCCGCTGGAGAAGGGATAGGCTACCCACTCCTGTATACTTGGGCTTCTCTTGTGGATCACCTGGTAAAGAATCTGCCTGCAATGTGGGAGACCTGGGTTCCATCCCTGGGTTGGGAAGATCCCCTGGAGAAGGGAAAGGCTACCCACTCCAGTATTCTGACCTGGAGAATTCCATGGACTGTACAGTCCATGGGGTTGCAAAGAGTCGAATGTGACTTTCACTTTTTTTCATACAATTAACAGGTGGCAGAACTGGGATTTGAACCCAGTAAGATAGAATTGGATTGGTATTTTCCTTTTTTTTTATGGCCACACTGTGTGGCCTCTGGGATAGCTCCCTAACCAAGGATTGAAACCCCCACCCTGGCTACCTTCAGTGGTAGAAGCTTGGAGTCTTAACAACTAGATCACCAGGAAAGTTCCTGGATCTTTATGTTTTCAAAAATGATAGCAAAGTACTAAAAATAGGCTACATTTTACTCCCTCAGAAAAAAATGAAATTTGCATTTTTAGAAATGCTTGTGCTTTAGCTCAGAAATGTTGATTTCTTTTCAGGGTTTATCCTCAAAAAGATTCTTATATACAGTAACCCACAAATTTTAATTAGGCAGATGTATAGAGTTGTGTGTATGTGTGTGTATATATATATGTATTCATGGAAATGCTATTGTTTGTAACAGTTCAAGGATCTTCCAGGCAAGAATACTGGAGTGGTTTGACATTTCCTTCTCCAGGGGATCTTCCCGACCCAGGGATCGAACCCGGGCCTCTGGCATTCTAGTCAGACGCTTTACCGTCTGAGCTACCAGGGAAGCCCCAAAGGAAAGAAGGAAAGTGCTTTAATAACCATTGAATGAGTATTGATTAAATGGCCATTCATATCCTGTTAACCTGCAACAAATAGACTGCCAGATATTTCTCCAGCAAAATTGGATTTATTCAGGATCAGCAGAAAATTGCAGTTTGGGATCTGTAACCATGGTGAGCCATGTGCAAGTCCCTGCATGGCAAGGGAAGGAGAATACTTTTATAGACTGGAAAAGGAAGGTGGGAGGGCTATAGGAAACAGAGTCCATGGTTTTCCATTGGATGATTCCTTGCCAGAAACTAAGAGGAGTCTTTCTTTTTTTTGTTGGGCTTTGCTATGGTTGCAGGATGTGAGAGCTTCCCTTTTTAGTCTCCAAACTGTATTTAATTGAGGTTTCTATTTTTAATTTTTTACAATTCATATAGTAGAAAATATATAACCATTAGAATTAGTGGTTGATTTGAAGAGATGTACAAATTAATATTGACTTTTAAGGTGCAAGTATGAATATAAGATTTTCTGTAGAGATTTCTAAATGTTGAGGATAGTGTTATCTATAGAAGTTGTGATTATTGATAATTTATACTCTTATGTTTATATTATTTGATTTTTTTTACAGTAAGCATCAATCTTTTTGTTGATATAGAAGATTGAAACTTTCAGGGAATGTAATCTTGTAATTTTTTTCTCTTATTAAATAATGTTTTACCAAAAACCAAATTGTAATAAATTGCTTTCTAAAACCTCCCTTTAAAACGTCTTAAATGGGAAAATTGAAGTATAGAAAAAGTGACTATAAATAAGCAATTTAACAAATTTTTAGAAATAGGAAAGAATAAAACTTGTTTAAGCTTTTTTTTTTTTTTGAATATAAAGGTAGCCACAGTTATGTAGGTAGATGCTAGTATAACTTAAGGAAAAGGTGTGGTTCTAAACTTGACATGATATTTAAATCTCTTACATATTTCATTACAAATATATACATTTTCTTTCAGAGTAAAACCTTTGCTTATGTTTCTCTTACATGACAATTATTAAATATGTTTACATATGTATATCTGATATTACTGTAATTTATACAGATTGGAATTAATAATTCAGAATTCTTGAATTAGTTCTCTTACTGTAGAATTAGATGGTCTCATCAGACTTAATGCTACTTTTACAATCTGTTCTAAAATGCAGGCAATTCTATTTAATAGAAAGGATTTTGTAAATCAATATAAATAAATTTATTGTGATTTTTTTATTTTTAAATATAGGCTGGCAAGACCTACATGTTACGAGAATATACATCACGAGAGAGCAAAATTGCTAATTTAATGGTACAGTATTTAAATATCAATTTTTAAAAGTTAAGTTTTAATGTTTTACTTTAGATATGGTATCCTCCCATGTCCCACCCATCTACCAAACCTGTATCCCTAAATCCATTCATTTACCTAATAGGTAGGTAAATCCTGCTGAAGTGTATTTTTTCTGGTACTCACCTCAATTACAGTTAGAGTTGTTAGGTATATTAGTCATCATCCAACCCAATTTCCACTTGTATTCTGGAAAAACTGAGAGCCAGAGGTGTGACTTACTGTAGCTCCTACAACTGGTTGGTGGTGGAGCTGCAGTAGGATGTGCTTTCCACTACTTATTCTGAGGGACATAATACCCCCCTCCATTTTTTGCTCCCCTGGAGTTTGTAAAGGGCTTCTGCAAGTCTATAGGAGTTAATAATGGCTTGTTTAAAAAGTGATACCTTCCTGCTAAGTTGATATTTTTAAATTCACCCTTAGTCCTTATTTCTATCTGTATATATTGGGTTGGCCAAAAGGTTTGTTTGAGTTTTGATGTTAAGATATTATGGAAAAATCTGAATAAACCTTTCGTCCAGCCAAATAGAATATATGAGTTAAAAAAATTACTTAGAGTCTATTGGAGACTACATGTTGGCATCTAACTGAAGACTGGTGCTTTCAGGATACAAAAGTAACAGGAAAAGGAAATTGGAATAAGATGTATTTAATTCTTAGAACATTTAATGGTGCATTATAAGTGACATCTCCCTATGATTTTTGAGGAAACCCTCTAGTAACAGACTAAATGAGTCAGTAACAAGAGATATAATTAGGAGTACCTAATGATGTTCCTTATATATATATTGTACCTCATTTTAAAATTGCCATGCTTTAGGAATGCTTGAACCAAAGCATTTCCAAAATTATCATTGTAGTAACTTCATATATACTAATATGATTTATGTATTTCCTAGCATGTTTCACCTTCCCTCTTCACGGAACCTAATGAAATATCACAGTATTTACCGATAAAGGAGGCAGTTTGTGAGAAGCTAATATTTCCAGAAAGAATTGAGCCTAACCCTGCAGACTCAAAAGAATGTACACCTGTGGAATAGAATGTGTTATAACATATACTCACTGTGGAATCTGACTGGCTATTTGGAGGGGGTATTTTTATTTTGAGAATTAATTGCCTTGTCTATGTGCAGATTTTCTGTAACCTTAAAGGAAAAGAAAAAATAAAGGATTGTTGCAGGCAGATTCCACTCAACTGCTGTTTGTACCCTGTCTTCAAATTCATATTCCAGGAATTTATATTCTCTGGAATTAAGTTCAGATTTCTAAATTGTAACAAAGCAGAGTCTCACTAAGAAGAAGGTGATGTGTGTATGTCTCTGAAGGAGTTAGCACAACCTGCATCTATCATGAAACGCTATCTTCTACCGTGAGGAGAGGTTGTTTTAAATCACTCAATCATAGCACCTTGTGGCTTTCATTGGATTCCTAATCATGCACATTGATATAGTTTAGTGGGTCTTTACCTTGTTTTTTACCTCCTAGGAAATTGATCTGTGCCCAGGAATTAAAAAAAAAAAAAAATTACCCCTTAAATTTTAAATTGGCTTTTGAAGTTTAAAGAAAGATACAGAACCAAATAAACTATATTTTTGGATAACGTAAGGTATTATGTCGATGAAAACACATGAACGTGGTTTGCCACTAACAGCTAGGGTTTCAGAGCTGTCTCCTTCCATTTTTAGGTGCTTTTTCTGTATTTTGTACTATTTGTACTGACATGTATTTTACTTCCATCTTCCATTGGATATTGAATTTGGTATTAGTCCTAAAAAGTTTGAATTAAAGTGGATTATTTTAAGCAAACATTACATCAAACCCTAAAGCAATCAGATTAATTTACTGCTTAAAATATGTGAAGGATAGCTGTGAAGGAGGAGGAGGCTTATTTTAAAGTCTGAAAGCCAGTTTTTTTTTTTTTTTTTTTTTTTTTAAGATTCATGTTTTTAACGTTACAGGGGATCCAGGAAAGTGTAATTAATTAGGACAAAACCTCAGAAGTACAGAAAGTACACAGAGGTAAATTAAAAATCCATTTGGTTATTTTGATGACCTTTAAATATTTTATATTCTTTTCTGCCTTTCTAAATTATCTCTATAAAGTAGAAAGTAGTTATAAAGCACCAAGTAAGAAATTATTTTAAATGGATTTTTAAAAATATTTTATTTACAGGGCAGGGGAAAAGAATTACTCTCCCCCCCCCACTTTTTCTAGTTTGAAATATCTATTGTACATATTTCCAATTGATGCATAAGTCATTAAAGAAGAATATTTAATTTTAAGTATTAGAAAAACTCTTCAGGTATTAGCCTGAAGATAAATTTTAGTGAAACAAATACAATTGGATATTCATCATTGCTCAGACTCGGGTGTAGTGTTGTGTGTATTTTTTTTTTTTTTTTCTGATTTTATTGGCTAAATTTAGTCACAGATAATTTGTGTATTTGTGTTCTGCTTCATCAATCTTCAAGGTGTAAAAGAATTAGGATTTTTTTGGCTATAAGAAAACACATGACATACTCACTGTATATTAAATATATCTGTACTTAGTGTTTCCTCCGAGGACAGAAAAGTGTATGTTTTGTACTCTGCTTTCTGTTTGCCATGCAGATTTGAATAGAACAGACTCTTTAGCTATACAAATTATAAAAAATGGAAAGCTTAAGAATATTCATGAGTTGAATTAGTTGAGGTTTCTGGGTAACAACATATTATACATATATTTTTAACTTAATTCAGATATCTTAGTCACAAAATAAGTCTTAGATTACTTATTTTGAGAATCCATTATTAAAAATTGTAGAATTGATCTTTTTATAGAGGGTGGGAGGTGGGTAGGATGAGGTGAATGGATAAACTTATAAAAACTTCACTAGCTTATTCCTGTGGAGAATACCGAGAAAACTTGTATTTGCCCATTGCTAAACAAGACCTATACCATTTTATATTTATTGTTCCGAGTGTCTTTTTGTAAGAGGAGAATAAACAATAAGTAATTACCTATCTGTGTTTTGCAATTTCATTTGATTTGATTTTTCTTGAAACTTAATTAAAAATGGTTTGGTGTACCTTTCTTGTTTGTGCTTTATATATATATATATATTTTTAAAATATTTATTTATTTGACTGCGTTGGGTCTTAGTTCTGTGGCACTTGGGCTTCAGAGTGTGTGGGCTTTAGTAGCTGTGGCATGCGGCCTTAGTTGCTCCAAGACCTGCAAGGTCTCAGTTCCCCGACCAGGAATCAAACCTGTATGTGGCTCCCGCAATGCAAGGCAGAGTTTTAACCACTAGATCACCAGGGAAGTACCATGCTATAAATGTTTGTGGTGATGTATCATTCCATTTCAAGTACTATACATCCTATATGGTGCTAGATACAGGGATCACAATAATGAAGAAGATACTCAGTCAGCCCTCTGCTGGTTTGACATCTGCGGATACAGCCAACCATGGATCAAAAATACTGAAAAAGAATTTCCAAAAAGCAAACCTTGAATTTGTTGTGTACCTGCCAGCTATTTACGTAGCATTTACGTTGTACTTAAAACTATCTATGTAGCCTTTACATATTATAAGTATTTAGAGATGACTTAAAGTGTATGGGAAGATATATGTAGGTTATATGTAAATGCACCATTTTGGAGTATGAAGTCAAGTGGGCCTTAGGAAGCATCACTACAAACAAAGCTAGTGGAGGTGATAGAATTCAGTTGAGCTATTTCAAATCCTAAAAGATGATGCTGTGAAAGTGCTGCACTCAATATGTCAGCAAATTTGAAAAACTCAGCACTGGCCACAGGACTGGAAAAGGTCAGTTTTCATTCCAATGCCAAAGAAAGGCGATGCCAAAGAGCACTCAAACTACCACACAGTTGCACTCATCTCACACTTTAGTAAAGTAATGCTCAAAATTCTCCAAGCCAGGCTTCAGCAATACGTGAACTGTGAACTTCCAGATGTTCAAGCTAGCTTTAGAAAAAGCAGAGGAACCAGAGATCAAATTGCCAACATCCGCTGGATCATGGAAAAAGCAAGAGAATTCCAGAAAAACATCTATTTCTGCTTTATTGACTACGCCAAAGCCTTTGACTGTGTGGGTCACAATAAACTGGAAAATTCTGAAAGAGATGGGAATACCAGACCACCTGACCTGCCTCTTGAGAAACCTGTATGCAGGTCAGGAAGCAACAGTTAGAACTGGACATGGAACAAAAGACTGGTTCCAAATAGGAAAAGGAGTACACCAAGGCTGTATATTGTCACCCTGCTTATTTAACTTCTGTGCAGAGTACATCATGAGAAACGCTGAGCTGGATGAAGCACAAGCTGGAATCAAGATTCCAGGAGAAATATCAATAACCTCAGATATGCAGATGATACCACCCTCATGGCAGAAAGTGAAGAAGAGCTAAAGAGCCTCTTGATGAGAGTGAAAAAGGAGAGTGAAAAAGCTGGCTTAAAGCTCAACATTCAGAAAACTAAGATCATGGCATCTGGTCTCTTCACTTCATGGCAAATAGATGGGGAAACAGTGTCAGACTTTGTTTTTCTGGGCTCCAAAATCACTGCAGATGGTGATAACAGCCATGAAATTAAAAGATGCTTACTCCTTGGAAGGAAAGTTATGACCAACCTAGACAGCATATTAAAAAGCAGAAAAAAAAAAAAAAAAAAAAAAAGCAGAGACATTACTTTGCCAACAAAGGTCCATCTAGTCAAGGCTATGGTTTTTCCAGTGGTCATGTATGGATGTGAGAGTTGGACTATGAAGAAAGCTGAGTGCTGAAGAATTGATGCTTTTGAACTGTGGCATTGGAGAAGACTCTTGAGAATCCCTTGGACTGCAAGGAGATCAAACCTGTCCATTCTAAAGGAGATCAGTCCTGGGTGTTCATTGGAAGGACTGATGCTGAAGCTGAAGCTCCAATACTTTGGCCACCTGATGAGAAGAGCTGACTCATTGGAAAATGCCATGATGCTGGGAAAAATTGAAGGCAGGCAGTGAGGGGGACGACAGAGGATGAGATGGCTGGATGGCATCACCGATCCAATGGACATGAATTTGGGTGGACTCCGGGAGTTGGTGATGGACAGGGAGGCCTGGCCTGCTGCAATTCACGGGGTCGCAAAGAGTTGGACACAACTAAATGACTGAACTAAACACCATTTTTTATAAGGGACTTGAACCATCCTCTGATGTTGGAAGGGGAGGGAGGCCTGGAATCAATCCTCTGGATACCAAGGGATGACTGTGCTGCTTATGTCTTCATGGAGTTAAAGACTAATGGAGGAGACAAAGTAAAAATAATTATAAATTTTAGTAATTTCAGTGATGGAAATAATACTGTTTTTAAGAGATTGACAAAATCACCTTTGGTAGAGGTAGAGTTCTACCTGGTATAGGATGTAGAAAGCCTCAGGGGAATGCCAGTTCTACCTGGAAGAGGATGTAGAAAGCCTCAAGAGGTACAGTAGTCAAGACTATATGACAGTTTTTTAGGGAATGCCTATCTTAACCAGGAGAAAAAGCTAGATAATTTATGTACTAAGATTGAAGGTGCTGGGAAGAATTGAAGGCAGGAGGAGAAGGGGATGACAGAGTATGAGATGGTTAGTTGGCATCACTGACTCAATGGACATGAGTTTGAGCAAACTCTGGGAGATAGTGAAGGACAGGGAGGCCTGTGTGCTGCAGTCCGTGGAGTCACAAAGAGGCAGACATGAGTGAGCGACTGAACAACAACAACAATCTGTATAATTACAGTTTTTCATGAGCACATCAGACAAGTAAGGTTGCAAAGAAAAGTCAACTGTATCACAAAGTGATAAGCCCTCAAGAGGTGGACCATACCAATTGTTCCATCTTAGAGGTGGCCACTGTACAAGCAGGTAAGAAATCAACTAAGATTTTAACAAATTCTGAAAGGCTAATTATGGGCTAGTGTGTCTATTTGGAAGAACAAAGAGTCTCAAAAAAGAGACATCATACACTCAAGGGCCTACCCCAGTAATTACAGCAAATGGGCAGGACAAGGGACCAGAAAGTCCCTGTCAGTAGTTCAGGCATGCAGGAGACCACTGCTGAGGGATACGTATGAAACCCTGCCCATTTACCCTAGACCCTTCTTTTGAAGGAAGCAAAAGACTTAAGCTGCTGGGGGAAGAGCCACAAATATCACCCCCAAGGCCCCAGAAAAATCCATTATTTCTGGGAGAGGAATAAAAGCAAAACCCATCTGCTTCTGGGAGAAGAAATAGGAAATGCTCTGCCTTCAGGACCCAACCATTATTGCTGGAGAAGGAGTGTAAGCAAGTAACCTCTGATCTCAGGGGGAACAGAAAAACCTGGCCCCGGGATACCACATGGATAACAAAATACGAAGTCTGCTACCACTGGGAGATCAAGTGCATCCAGAACAATCACCAAGATAAAGAATATTCTAGGTCATAAAACAAACCTCAACCAATACGTAAAACACTTCAAGTCATGTGGATTATGTTTTCTGACCATACTAAACTAGCAAAAACCAGTAACAGAAATCTGGGAAATACCCAAATAACCTCTGTTGAAAGAAGTAAAGGGAGCAAATACCATGATCATAGAATGAAAGACCTAAGATATGAATATGGCCTATGGAATATTCCCCAGATTGGCTTACAGAATCAGTGTAATCCCATTCAAATTCCTAGTGCTTTTTTTCATTAGACATTTATAAGATAGGATTCTAAAATATGTGAACTTCCAAAGAATCTAGAATAGCCAAAACAATTTGGAAAAAGAGTAAAGTTGGAGGACTCAAAATACCTGACTTCAAAACTTAGCCTAGAGGTACAGTAGTCAAGACTATATGACAATTTTTTAGAATAGACATGTCATAGAGTCCAAGCTTGCTCTGCTCACCACACAACAGACCAATAAGTCTATAGATGAGATGTTGAGGCAAGGAATAAGACTTTATTTAGAAAGCTGGCAGACGGAGAAGATAGCAGTGTCTTAAAATAGCTATCTTATCTGGGTCTAGGTGCAAGGTTCTATTACAGAACAGAGTGGGAAGGTGAAGAAGTAAAGTAAAAAGGCCATTTACTCTTGAAAATATTTCCTGGAATGACCAGCTCTGGGGAAGGGATGTGTCAATTTTTTCCTTCTTGCTTCCACCCATCCACAGGTAGACAGGTTCCTGAACAAAGGCATGTTGGCTTAACATTTAGGCAGAAGAGCAGGGTTCCCTGAGGCAGGCCACTGTATGAACAGTATCCTTTTGGTGAACAAAAACAAAGCTTAAAGAAACAGATCCAACATGGAGTCAAAATTGGCTCTTCCCTGTAACAGACATACAGATCAATGGAACATAATAGTAAATCAAGAAAGAGACCTACAAATCTACCTTGAACAAAGATGCAAACATAATTAAATGGAGAAATGATAGTCTTTTTTTGTGATATTAAAAAAATTTTTTATTGAAGTACAGTTGATTTACTATGTTGTGTTGTACAAAAATGTGACCAGAAAGTTGGTATATATATCAACTTTAAAAAGTAGTCACAACCTAGAAGTTGAGGGTTATGTTTTATTTGGTGAAAATTTTTAGATCTTCAAGCCCAGGAGACAGCATCTCAAATAACCTTGAGAGAACTGTTCTAAAGAGGTGAGGGGAGGAGTCAGTTTATATAGAAGCTTGCAACAAGGGGTAGGTAGTCTGAACATCAAAAGATTATTGTTAATTAAGGAAAAACATATCTCAAGGAGTTTAGTGCTTTTCAACATATGGGAAGATGCAAGCGTCTGGGCCTACTGAAATCCTTCCTTTCATATGCACCTCAGCTATCTGGGGCCAGCATCCTGCAATTTGATTTTTCACATCTTTTTAGTTCCTTGCTCACAGTAGGGAGTGGCGGCAGCTCGTGGCAGCTGCCAGAAAGCAGGCATTGTTCTTCCTGGGTTCAGAAATTCACATTTGGAGGGCCAATATCCCTGATGGCTGTGTCATTCTTGTTTATCCTTACTGCAGGAAACACTCCGTTTCGCAGTCCCTCTCCATAGTCAGAAATTTGATCAGTATTTGGGAGACATTTCATGACCATTTTTTGTCCCACAGCACTGGGAGGCTCATATCAGATCAAGTGAAAGTTCTTGTTAATATGTCACTCCAGGTGTTAATTTCCAGATTAAGCCCATTGATAGGTAAGAAAAGATTCTCTGGATCTTCTATCTTCTTACCTGTTAGGATCCAGGAGATATTTCGCTTATTGCTTTTTCCCATACCTAGAATCACACTATTATAATTATTGATGTCATACAGAACTATATCTCTGTTAGTTGTTTCAAGTTGCCTAGTCACCATTACATTTATTGGTGATGTGATTATATACTGTAAGAGACAATGATCTTATAAAATAGATATAAGTAATATAGCTCCTTATTGCCAAATTCAGACATAAATTGAAGAAAGTAGGGAAAACCACTAGACCATTCAGGTATGACCTAAATCAAATCCCTTATGATTATACAGTGGAAGTGAGAAATAGATTTAAGGGCCTAGATCTGATAGAGTGCCTGATGAACTATGGAATGAGGTTAGTGACATTGTAGAGGAGACAGGGATCAAGACCATCCCCATGGAAAAGAAATGCAAAAAAGCAAAATGGCTGTCTGGGGAGGCCTTACAAATAGCTGTGAAAAGAAGAGAAGCGAAAAGCAAAGGAGAAAAGGAAAGATATAAACATCTGAATGCAGAGTTCCAAAGAATAGCAAGAAGAGATAAGAAAGCCTTCTTTGGTGATCAATGCAAAGAAATAGAGGAAAACAACAGAATGGGAAAGACGAGATCTCTTCAAGAAAATCAGAGATACCAAAGGAACATTTCATGCAAAGATGGGCTCGATAAAGGACAGAAATGGTATGGACCTAACAGAAGCAGAAGATATTAAGAAGAGATGGCAAGAATACACAGAAGAACTGTGCAGAAAAGATCTTCATGACCCAGATAATCACGATGGTGTGATCACTGACCTAGAGCCAGACATCCTGGAATGTGAAGTCAAGTGGGCCTTGGAAAGCATCACTACGAACAAAGCTAGTGGAGGTGATGGAATTCCAGTGGAGCTATTTCAAAACGTGCTGCACTCAATATGCCAGCAAATTTGGAAAACTCAGCAGTGGCCACAGGACTGGAAAAGGTCAGTTTTCATTCCAATCCCAAAGAAAGGCAATGCCAAAGAATGCTTAAACTACCGCACAATTGCACTCATCTCACATGCTAGTAAAGTAATGCTCAAAATTCTCCAAGCCAGGCTTCAGCAATACGTGAACCGTGAACTTCCAGATGTTCAAGCTGGCTTTAGAAAAGGCAGAGGAACCAGAGATCAAATTGCCAACATCCGCTGGATCATGGAAAAAGCAAGAGAGTTCCAAAAAAACATCTATTTCTGCTTTATTGACTATGCCAAAGCCTTTGACTGTGTGGATCATAATAAACTGTGGAAAATTCTGAAAGAGATGGGGATACCAGACCACCTGACCTGCCTCTTGAGAAATCTGTATGCAGGTCAGGAAGCAACAGTTAGAACTGGACATGGAACAACAGACTGGTTCCAAATACGAAAAGGAGTACACCAAGGCTGTATATTGTCACCCTGTTTATTTAACTTATATGCAGAGTACATCATGAGAAACGCTGGACTGGAAGAAACACAAGCTGGAATCAAGATTGCTGGGAGAAATGTGAATAACCTCAGATATGCAGATGACACCACCCTTATGGCAGAAAGTGAAGAGGAACTAAAAAGCCTCTTGATGAAAGTGAAAGTGGAGAGTGAAAAAGTTGGCTTAAAGCTCAACATTCAGAAAATGAAGATCATGGCATCCGGTTCCATCACTTCATGGGAAATAGATTGGGAAACAATGGAAACAGTGTCAGACTTTATTTTTATGTGCTCCAAAATCACTGCAGATGGTGACTGCAGCCATGAAATTAAAAGACGCTTACTCTTTGGAAGGAAAGTTATGACCAACCTAGATAGCATATGCAAAAGCAGAGACATTACTTTGCCAACAAAGGTTCATTTAGTCAAGGCTATGGTTTTTCCTGTGGTCATGTATGGATGTGAGAGTTGGACTGTGAAGAAGGCTGAGCATGGAAGAATTGATGCTTTTGAACTGTGGTGTTGGAGAAGACTCTTGAGAGTCCCTTGGACTGCAAGGAGATCCAACCAGTCCATTCTGAAGGAGATCAGCCCTGGGATTTCTTTGGAAGAAATGATGCTAAAGCTGAAACTCCAGTACTTTGGCCACCTCATGCGAAGAGTTGACTCATTGGAAAAGACTCTGATGGTGGGAGGGATTGGGGGCAGGAGGAGAAGGGGACAACAGACGATGAGGTGGCTGGATGGCATCACTGACTCGAAGGACGTGAGTCTGAGTGAACTCCGGGAGTTGGTGATGGACAGGGAGGCCTGGCGTGCTGCGATTCATGGGGTCGCAAAGAGTCGGACATGACTGAGTGACTGATCTGAATGTAGCTAGTAATGTTGACGAAGTGTAGCAGAGAGACAATGGCATGCACAATTTGGAAACAAATTAAAATAACGATTAGTATAACTGCTGGTGCTGCTGCTGCTAAGTTGCTTCAGTTGTGTCTGACTCGGTGTGACCCCATACATGGCAGCTCACCAGGCTCAAGCGATCACCAGGAATACATGCTGGGGAGCTAGTGCCCCATGAAACATGTCTATCCTGCAATGTAGTTACTAAGCCCATTTAAATATACCGATTTATATACTTTTATCAAAATTCTGTTAACTTTTACACCTTTAACTTTAGTTTTATTAGGATCCCATCAACAAGCTTTGGTCTCTAAGAGCAGTTTTAGTTTTGTTCCCTGTCCATTTTACTTTACATAAAAAGCTCTGGAATCCCCAGAGGTTGAGCCAAGAAGTTCAGGCCCTTTGGCCTAACTGTCTCAAATAGTCAAATAGTGTAAAATTTTTGAGCCCTTTAAATATATAACTTAAAATTGGCGTAAATAGAACAGACTTGTTTGGCTTTTAATGTTGGGGAACAGTAGGGTGTCCTTTTTGGCCCATTTAACCTTAGGTAGGGGGCACAAGTGGTCTCTGATGGTACCAAGGCTCCAGATCCTTGTAGAGTTCAGGTAGAAGAGGGGAATCTGCTTTGAGTCCCTTCATGGGTCAACAAACTGTTGACTTTAAAAAGTAGTCACAACCTAGAAGTTGAGAGTATGTTTTATTTGGTGGGAATTTTTAGGACTTCAAGCCCAGGAGACAGCATCTCATGTAACCTTGAGAGAATTGTTCTGAAGAGGTAGGGGGAGGAGTCAGGATATATAGAAGCTTACAAAAGGGGGAGGTAGTCTGAAGATAAAAAGATTATTGTTAATTAAGGAAAAACAGATATCTCAAGTTAACAAATTTAGTGTTTTTCTATGTATGGGAAGATGCAAGAGTCTGGGTCTACTGAAATCCTTTCAGTTATCTGGGGCCAGCACCCTGTGGTTTGATTTTTCACATCCTAGGGAACGGCAGCAGCTTCTGGTGGCAGCTCTGTGGGGCTGGGTAGCAGGCATTGTCCTTCCTGGGCTCAGAAATTCACACTTGGGGGCTAGGATCCGTGATGTCCCTGACATCCTTGTTTATTGATACGACAGAAAATGCTCCATTTCTCTCTCTCTCTCTCTCTCTCTCACTCACACACACACACACACACACTGTCTTTCAGATTCTTCCCTGTGCTATACAGTAGGTCTTTGTTATTTATCTGTCTTATATGAAATGAAGTCTTTTCAACAAATGACTCTGGAACAATAAGACATACACAGGCGAAAAAATACTTAGCCTTATCTCATACCATGTACAGAAATTAAGTCATAGACATCAATGTAAATCTAAAATGGTGAAAGGAAACAAAAATTTAAAAATACTTAGCCTTATCTCATACCATGTACAGAAATTAAGTCATAGACATCAATGTAAATCTAAAATGGTGAAAGGAAACAAAAATCTTTGTGACTTTACGTAGGCCAAGACTTCTTCAATAAAACACAAAAAGCACTGAACATAAACAGAAAAAAATGATAAAATGACCTTCATTAAAATGAAAAACTACTCTTTGAAAGACATTGTTGAGGATATCAATAGATAACCCACATACTGGAGAAAATATTTGTAAGACAATTATCTGACCAAAGGACTTACATCTAGAATATATAAAGAATTCAACTCAATAATAAGATAAATGCTCCAACCAAAAAAGTATGGGTAGTAAATAAGTATATGAAATGATGCTAAAAAAACATCAGTTATGGGACTTCCTAATGGTCCAGTGGTTAAGAATCCACCTTCCAATGCAGGGGATGTGGGTACTAAGATCCCACATGCTGTGGGGCAATGAAGCTCTTGTGTTGCAACTAGAAAAGCCTGAGCGCCACAACAAGAAGCCCCCATGCCTCAAACTAGAGAAAGCCCATGCACCACAGCAAAGACCCAGGATAGCCAAACTTATTAAAAAAAAAAATCAGTTATTAGGCAAATACAAATGAAAACTTCAATGAGATATCATTATGCTTATTATAATAGAGTCTGGAAACTACTCTGAGGACTTGGCACTTTGGGCTAAAACCTGAAGGATGAAGATAATTTAGCTATGTGATTTGTTTGGGGGTGGGAAGAGCTTTTTAAGAGAGGAACAGTATGAGAAGAGTCCTCCAGGGAAGCGAGACTGGCAAATTCATGGAAGTGGAGAGACCTGGGTTGTTTGAACACAAAGTGAGGTTAAAGAGATTAAGTCCAGATCATTTAGGAGTTTACAGTTCATGTTTAAGGAGGACAGATTTCAATGCAGTGAGAAACAATGAAAAGTATAGATGCAAGTGATCTGATTTATATTTTACTTTAGCTGTGACATGGGGATTGGTTGAAGGTGTGAAGAGGCAAAGCAGAGAATCAATTGAGGCTGTAGCAGTAAGACAGGTGAGGGGTTGATGCCATCTGAACTAGGGTTATACTGTGGAGAGACCTATAAAAATCAAAATGAAGTCTAATATACACCTTCTATTTCTGTAACTCAGCTTGGTCCTTGCATTATCACATTGATCACGTAGTTTCAGGGAAATGGAAACTTACAACAATGTTAAGAACTGAAGCTTATTTTGCCCCTGCTTTGCAACCACTCAGCCCCTGCAATCTTGATTAGCCATGCTTGTCTGTGAAGGTCAGGCAGTTCCCCGACCCCTCCCCATCCTGCATGTCTAAAGTATCCAATAGAAGATATAGAATGCAAACCTGTAATTGGGACCCTTTAAAAGAGCTGTATACCCAACAGTCTGGGCTCAGAACTTGGAGTGTTAACTCCTTTGGGCCCACTGGCTTAATAAACTTGAGTTCTCCAACTCTCTGAGTGTTGCTTGGTTTCTCCACAGCCAGTTTCTGCAATACCACCAGTGCATATTAAGAAAAATGGACTCAAAGTTGAATTTATTGGGTTTTATAAAGAACAAAATGGGGGAATTAGGGAGGATGTTTAAGTTTTTGTCTTGACTGAGTAGGGAGATATTAGTGCTATGACATGTGATGGGGACAGAAAGGAGGGACAAGTTTAGAGGAATGAAATTTCTGTTTGAACACTTGAGATATGGAATGCCTAAGAGAAGTCCAAGTGGAAATTCTTAATGCGTATTTTAATGAGTAATGAAATCTGTAGCTCAAAAGTTGTCCGAGCTGGAAATCAGGGGTGTTATCACCAATATAGATAACATTTAAAGTCATAGCAATGAACGAGATCACGTTGAGAATTTTTAAAGGAAATTAAGAAGGCCTTCAGAGAGGGGGAAAGACCAGCCAGTAAGTAGGTAGAAATCAGGGGAGAGTGGTGGAAGTCAAGGGAAGAGCAGAATGTTTAAAGGAAGGAGCTATCATCTGTGTGGAATGCTGTCAAGGGAGCTATTGATAGTAAGGACAGGGGTTTCTAATGGAAGCATGGAGGTATAGCTGGTTTTGATAGCTTCGGGGGAGTGATGATGGCACAAGCCAGCGTGGACTGTGAAGATCAGATATGGCGATGATAGAGCTTTCAGCAAAACTGCTTTTACAGAAATGGGTTGGTAGCTGTGGTGTTGTGGAGACAGTCATGTTTCTGTCTATGCGAATAGTCCAGTAATCAGACTGGTGATTCAGGAGAGGATGCAACTAGTGGAGCAATCAGTGTTATTGTAAATGCAGCAATTTAAAGAAAGCCTCATGCTTTATACTTACTCACTTATCAGCCATTTCTTTTGTAAAGAATGACTAAGTCTACCAAAATAAGGTTCCAGATAACACTGGCTCCAGAAACCAGGAATTATCTAGTTTCTTTCCTTACATGCTTAACTACATAGCTTCCCTCAGGCATTTAGAGAACATCAAAGGCTTTCCCTAATCTTTCCTAGGAGTGTGAACTCAGCTGTCCCTAAAATGTGATACTCCTATAGCTGTGAGGCCCGTTATTGCTTTGGGGCTGTGCTGAGTTGCACTGTAACTATCAGATCAGGTGATGCATCTGGGAAATCTGCCTGTGCTGGTGTCATCTCTACACATCTTTAGGCCTGGATTTTCCTATTCAGGGTGTATTTAGGGCACTGGCAGAAAAACACCTGTTTGACTGTAAGGGCTGGACTAGTGTTACGTGACAGCTGTCTCTGTGGGTATGGGATTTGACTTTGTCAGAGATAGAAACAAAAGTCCATTACAGCAAATACCACCCCTGTCTTGGTTTGGGTTTTCTCCAAAGCATAGCCTGAAACCAGCGCTAAGATGTGGGTAGTTGGGAGGTGATCTCAGGAAGAACAAATAGGGAGAAGATGGAGAAAGGGAGATAAGGGAGGCCAGGCAAAATGAGGTGTAATGAATGGGTAGGTTTCCTCTTGCTGGAGACTTCTGAGATGCTTTGTGGGACATGTCTTAGATTGTCCTAGCACAGGAGAAGGGCCTGGGCATGTATCATCCCAAGTTCCTGGGCCTGGCTCCAGGTAATAGGTCCCCCCTTAAGTGCCACATCTTAGCACATAGGCGCACACATACACAACCACACACACACACAAACACACACACACAAGCAAGCAAGAAAGGGCTTAGGGAGAGATGCTGTCTGCAAGCCAGGATGTCTGCCACTGGCATAGGTGGATTGAGGTGGGCCAAAGAATATGAGATGGGGCATCAACTGCTGCTGCTGCTAAGTCACTTCAGTCGTGTCCAACTCTGTGTGACCCCATAGATGGCAGCCCACCAGGCTCTTCCATCCCTGGAATTCTCCAGGCAAGAACGCTGGAGTGGGTTGCCATTTCCTTCTCCAATGCATGAAAGTGAAACGTGAAAGTGAAGTCGCTCAGTCGTGTCCGACTCTTAGCGACCCCATGGACTGCAGCCTACCAGGCTCCTCCATCCATGGGATTTTTCAGGCAAGAGTACTGGAGTGCGGTGCCATTGCCTTCTCCGGGGCCTCAACAGCCCTTGTTAAAACCCTCCAAATTCATGTAGTGCAAACTTACTCCCCCGAAGACATAAGGAGAAGAGTATTGTTTTTATCTGGCCCAACTCTGTGCACTCCTGAACTGAAATTGTTTCTTTGTCCTGTCCATATAACTGTTCCTTTATCAGCCAGCTGTGTTGTAATTGATCAAGGGACTACTGGACAGTAAGTATCCCTGAAGAGGGTTGATAAGATGGCAAACAATTACTCTTTAGTTCTTTTTCCTCCTTTAAATGATCATATGTCTCCCCAAAGAGACTTTGAAAAGTGTGAACACCACCACTAAAATTAAAGCAAAGCAATATAGGGCTTGTGAAAAAGAAAACTGATATCCATTTCCCTGCTGAGCCTGGGTTCTCAACCATGCACCCACAGTCAGTGGCTGAACTTCTGCTCTACATAACTCCCCTAGAATTGAAGGCAACTTTTCTGCATGTGGGCCTACGGAGAGAGGCTCTATGACAATTATAGTCTCAAAATAAAATAAGAATCGCTATACTCATTGGCTTGCCAAGGCACTGTTCCTACTTCACTTATTTATTTCATGTGAAGGATTCAAGAAAGGCAAGAATACCCATCAGATGGAGAGAAGAAGCCTGGCTGTGCAGACAAATCCCCACAGGGAGACCTAACCCTGAGGAGCACCTCTCCGGCTCCAGTCCAGCCTTTCAGTTTCACAGTTTCAAGGTCTGACTTCTGTCCACTCAGAGGGTGGACAGCTCCCTGGGCACAGTAGATTATAATGGAGAAGGCTGCTTGATAAGCAAGAAACCAGAGCAAAAGAATAAAGTTCAGGATTTGCACAATCAGTGGCCCCATGTTCTCACAAGTATGATGGGGATGTAGCTGGTTTAGGCAGAATTCATGCACCCAAACCACATCTTACTTGCTCTATGATTAAATGGGCTTTACCAACATTGCCTCAGACTTTTTTTTTTTGGCCTTTAGGATGAATCAGTCTGAGGAACTGGCTTTGCTTCCCTCTCCCCCTTTCTCCTTCCCCAATATATTAAAACATTCAATCTTGATATCTTAACGTCTTTTAGGTCTTTCTCTTTGAAATCACCAGGAATGCATATCTCAGGTCTGATAGTTTCTGTCTTAATATCATGCATTATCACTCAGAGGTCTGTCTCGTTTTTCATTCCCTCAAGGCTACCTTTGTAGAGCACCCTGAATACAGTTTTCTTAGAGACCCTCTAAAGGCTGTTTTTCTTTTAGCTCTTGCTAAGGGGAGGATGAAATTCAACAAGGCACACATGAAATTTCATTTAAAAGATGTCCGCTGGAGCAGCAATGGAGACATGGACATTGAGAACAGATTTACGGACATGGCTGGGGTAGTGGGGAAGAAGAAGACGGTGGGATGTATGAAGAGAGTAACATGGAAACATACATTACCAAATGTAAAATAGATAGCCAATGGGAATTTGCTGTATGACTCAGGGAACTCAAACTGGGGCTCGGTAACAACCTAGAGGGTGGGATGAGGAGGGAGGTGGAGGGATGTTCAAGTGGGAGGGAACATGGGTAAACCTATGGCAGATTCATGTTGATGTTTGGTAGAAACCAATATAATACTGTAAAGCAATTATTCTTCAATTAAAAGTAAATATGTTTTTTTAAATGCTAAAAAGAACAAAAAATTTAATATAGGAAAAGCGGTATGCTAAGAGCTAATTTGCAATTATTTTATTACACAAAACTGTATACAAGTGCAATTGTTAACCACTTAGTTTCTTAGTCAAAAATTGCCAGTGAGAGTCCTCTGTTTTTATGTAGTGGGTTGGAGTGTTTTCATTACTCTCTTCCATGACATTCTTTCAAAATGAATTGGATTTTTTTTTCCACACACAAAAAAGTCCAATTCTGAAACAGCTGAAAAGCTGCTCTGTCTTCCATCCACCTTATATTCATTGTCTTGATTTTCTGCCAAAACCTCCCTATATCTCTTGGGCCTCTACATTGTTATATATTTCTGACAGTTTCTAGGATCTCTCTAGTTCAGCCCTGATGGAAGACAAAGGCTTTTTGCCACTTTCCCTCAATGGAAAATGAACAGAAATATATTTACTCTCTCCATTATATTTTCCACCTTTACAGGTGAGGATAGGGATTGATGTTATGCAAAGGAAAACAAAACAAAACAAAAATCACATGCTTTTTATAGATTAAGGTAATTTTTAAAAAATTAAACACTATTAATTAGAGAGATCTACAAAAGGATCCTGATTTCTAGAACTGAGGTCACTTGAAAGATAAATTTGGGGGATAAGCATATAAAAAAGTGAATGCAACCACTTTAAAACATTTTACAACTTGATTACATTTTAAGTCTAATTTTATTCTGAGTATCAATTACAATAAGAGTGTTTTAAGCCACAGAATTTTTCATAAATAAGTAAGCTCCATAAAAGTTCAGTAGCTGCATTAGAGATGTATTACAAAGCAAATACAGTGAGGAGCTGGATTCACAACTGAAGAAAATTATACACATTACAGTGACTATAATTACCATTATAAAGGCCAGAGGATGATTGGAATTACTTCTTCTTTGATGGTATTTCTAAAATGCATTATTCATAGTGATGGTAGTAACTATCCACAGGTTTTCAAAAACTATAGAGGGAGAGATACTTTCTTTCATTTATTTTATTCTTTTTTTTTTTTTTAAACACAGAGCTTATATCTGGGCAAAAATTACTACCAAAATTGTATAAATATAGAACCAGATATTTGATTATTCTATATTTATTTGTATACCCTAAAGAGAAATAAATCTAAATTACTTGGTATCATATAGATAAAGAGTAAAATTTTCCTCTATAAATAGCCGTAAACATTAGGACAAATTAAAAGAAGAGAAAAAATATTGAGACAAATTTCACAAAACCTCTGAATTCTGAATTTAAAAATAGTTTTTCATTGTACTGAAATGATTTAAACTTAATGAAAGGAGATAAGATACAGAAAAAGCTAGAAGGAAACAACTAGGAAATATTTAGTATACTTAAGGAGAATTTGGGGGGCAGGAGGAAAAGGGGACGATAGAGGATGAGATGGCTGGATGGCATCACCGACTCAGTGGACATGAGTTTGAGTGAACTCCGGGAGTTGGTGATGGACAGGGAGGCCTGGAGTGCTATGATCCATGGGGTCGCAAAGAGTCAGACACGACTGAGCGACTGAACTGAACTGAACTCAACTGAAAAGAGTATAAGTATCTACGGACTTATCTTCAGGAAGGTTACAAAAAACTACCCAGAAAAAGATGCATTTTTTTCTGGTCCCCAAGTCACCTCTATAATATAGCCAAGATATTTTCAATTTTGCTATAATATCTAATTTATTGCTGATGTGCAATATACATGAAAGAACTACTCAATTTTACAAAGAGGCTGCTTCTGTTCAAGTTGACTTTATCTTCTGCTGGGATTTTACAATCACTGCTTCATTTTTATATTTTCCATCTCATATTCGAATCTTGTGTTTTATGTATATGTGTGATATTTACTTTTAAACATTTTATGATTAAAGTGCCATATATTATGTAAGTATATAATACACTAGGACTTCCCTGGTGGCTCAGACGGTAAAGCATCTGCCTACACTGCGGGAGACCTGTGTTCGATCCCTGGGTCAGGAAGATCCTCTGGAGAAGGAAGTGGCAACCCACTCCAGTACTCTTGCCTGGAAAATCCCATGGACGGAGGAGAGTAATATGCTACTGTCCATGGGGTCACAAAGAGTCAGACACGACTGAGTGACTTCACATAATACACTTAAAATTTGCAACAGTTTCATATCACTATATTGTTTGATTGTTTTAGTACATTATAAGATTAACTGTAACTAATAAACAGGTTAGAAGTTTCAAAAAAGAAAAGCTGCCCGCTGGACTTTCCTCTTAGTATCAGTTCAGTTCAGTAGCTCAGTCATGTCCGACTCCTTACAACCCCATGAACCGCAGCATGCCAAGGCCTCCATGTCCATCACCAACTCCTGGAGTTCACTCAAACTCACGTCCATTGGGTCGGTGATGTCATCCAGCCATCTCATCCTCTGTCATCCCCTTCTCCCTCCTTCAATCTTTCCCAGCCTCAGGGTCTTTTTAAATGAGTCAGCTCTTTGTATCAGGTGGCCAAAGTATTGGAGTTTCAGCTTCAACATCAGTCCTTCCAATGAACACCCAGGACTGATCTCCTTTAGGATGGACTGGTTGGATCGCCTTGCAGTCCAAGGGACTCTCAAGAGTCTTCTCCAACACCACAGTTCAAAAGCAGCAATTCTTCGGTGCTCAGCTTTCTTTATAGTCCAACTCTCATATCCATACCTGACTACTGGAAAAACAATAGCCTTGACTAGATGGACCTTTGTTGACAAGGTAATGTCTCTGCTTTTTAATATGCTGTCTAGGTTGGTCAAAACTTTTCTTCCAAGGAGTAAGTGTCTTTTAATTCAATGGCTGCAGTCACCATCTGCAGTGATTTTGGAGACCCCAATAATAAAGTCAGCCACTGTTTCCACTGTTTTCCCATCTATTTGCCATGAAATGATGGGACCGGATGCCATGATCTTCATTTTCTGAATGTTGGGCTTTAACCCAACTATTTCACTCTCCTCTTTCACTTTCATCAAGAGGCTCTTTAGTTCCTCTTCACTTTCTGCTGTAAGGGTGGTGTCATCTGCATATCTGAGGTTATTGATATTTCTCCTGGCAATCTTGATTCCAGCTTGTGCTTCTTCCAGCTCAGCATTTCTCATGATGTACTCTGCGTACAAGTTAACTAAGCAGGGTGACAATATACAGCCTTGACGTACTCCTTTTCCTATCTGGAACCAGTCTGTTGTTCCATGTTCAGTTCTTACTGTTGCTTCCTGACCTGCATACAAATTTCTCAAGAGGCAGGTCAGGTGGTCTGATATTCCCATCTCTTTCAGAATTTTCCAGTTTATTATGATCCACACAGTCAAAGGCTTTGGCACAGTCAATAAAGCAGAAACAGATTTTTTTCTTGAACTCTCTTGCTTTTTCCATGATCCAGTGGATGTTGGCAATTTGATCTCTAGTTCCTCTGCCTTTTCTAAAGCCAGCTTGAACATCTGGAAGTTCATGGTTCACATATTACTGAAACCTGGCTTGGAGAATTTTAAGCATTACTTTACTAGCGTGTGAGATGAGTGCAATTGTGCGCTAGTTTGAGCATTCTTTGGCATTGCCTTTCTTTGGGATTGGAATGAAAACTGACCTTTTCCAGTCCTGTGGCCAGTGCTGAGTTTTCCAAATTTGCTGGCATATTGAATCCAGCACTTTCACAGCATCATCTTTTAGAGTTTGAAATAGCTCAACTGGAATTCCATCACCTCCACTAGCTTTGTTCATAGTGATGTTTCCTAAGGCCCACCTGACCTCACATTCCAGGATGTCTGGCTCTAGGTGAGTGGTCACACCATTGTGATTATCTGGGTCATGAAGATCTTTTTTGTACAGTTCTTCTGTGTATTCTTGCCACCTCTTCTTAATATCTTCTGCTTCTGTTAGGTCCATACCATTTCTGTCCTTTATTGAGCCCATCTTTGCATGAAGTGCTCCCTTGGTATCTCTAATTTTCTTGAAGAGATCTCTAGTCTTTCCCATTCTATTGTTTTCCCTCATGGCCTATTGGATAAGAATCCGCCTGCCAATGCAGGAGACACAGGTTGGATCTCTGGTTTGGGAAGATTCCACATGCCACAGAGCACCTAAGCTGGTGTGCCACAACTACTGAGCCCACAGTAACTAAAGCCTGTGCTCTGCAACAAGAGAAGCCCATGCACCGCAATTAAGAGTAGCTCTCTCATGCCACAACTAGAGAAAGTCTGAGCACAGCAAAGAGTAGCCAGTGCAACCTAAATTAATTAATTAATAATAATTTTAAAATGCTACCTGCTTGTCAACCCTAGCAGGACAGGTGTACAGAGAGGCTGTGCAGGAGTGCATCATGCAGCCTGAGGAGCTGGTAGCCTCTGCATTGTGCAGTGGAGAATCAGGAGAATTGGCTGTCCATAGCAAGCAAAATGGACAAGATGCAGTAGTGCTTTGATGCTAAATTTATTCATTCATTAGCACTTCCTTTGTGTCCTGGCACTGTGCTTGGTGCTGGAGATGTGAAGGCAAATAACATAGGTTCCATGCCCTGTACGGACTCTTATGTAGATGGGAGGAACAGCAAATTAGAGCATATTATGCCAAGTGTTAAAATAGAGGTAAGAATCAGGTGACTTGGGAGTACTGTGTGTTGGGAGAAAGAAGGGGAAAAGGATGAGCAGGGAGCAGGAGTCTTGCAGGAAGACAAGGTGGCAAATGCAATGAGTTCAGGAACTACTGTCTCTTAAGCTTGGGGCCTCGCATGTCAGAGAAAGGGAAGAAATGAGACCATGAAGGAAGGGTGTAGGTGGTGAGGACCCACGTGTGTTAGTTTCCTGGGGTTGCTATAACAAATTATTACAAATTTGATGGCTTAAAACAGTAGAAATTTATTCTCTCACACGTAGAAGGGATCCCTCTTACACCATTGGTGGGAATTTAAATTTGTAGAGCCACTATGGAGAACATATGGAGGTTCCTTAAAAAAACTAAAAATAGAGCTACCATATGACCCTGCAATCGCACCCCTGGGCATATATCTGGAGAAAAACATAATCTGAAAGGATACATGCACCACAGCGCTCATTGCAGCACTGTTTACAATAGTCAAGACATGAAAACAGCCTAAATGTCCCTTGACAGAGGAATGGATAAAGAAGATGTGGTTCATATACACAGTGGAATATTATTCAGACAGTAAAAAGAATGAAATAATGCCATATGCAGCAACATGGATGGACCTAGAGATTGTCATACTAAGTGAATTAAGTTAGTGAGAGAAGGAGAAATATTGTATGAAATCCCTTATATGTGAAACGATACAAATGAACTTACAAAATAGCAAGAGACTCACAGACTTAAAGAATGAATTTATGGTTGCCAGTGGGGAAGGGATAGTTAGGGAGTTTAGGATGGAAAAGTACACCCTGCTGTATTAAAACATACAATTCAGGTCAAGGCACTGTGAATAGAGTTGTGGATGGCCACAGATATTTGCTAAGAATATTTTTAAAATATCTACCTTTTCTATCACTATCATTTCAGAAAATTATAAGTAATTATAGAGAAAACAACAATTCTCCCCAGGAAGTATGGATATTATACCACCACATATACATGACACTTTGTCGTATACTGCATAGTAAATGTCTTGTAAGTGCATACATATATCGTGTGGGTACTGTTTTGCTGTTAAAGACTTTTTTCATTTCCCTATTAAAATGGTCAAAACCTCATCACGTGTAACTTCATCCCCTTTGAGATGAGGAACTGCATATTTCTTACTTGGCACATAGCATTCTATAAATGTTTTTAAAATAAATAACAAATGATTTAAAAAATGAATCAGCAACCATGAAAACAAGGTGGGGGAGGAAGTTACTTTTAAGATATTTTAAGGTATCTTGTATTTTAAAACAGTGTTCCTCAAGCATTACATGACCATTGCTTGCACTGTGGGAGAGCTAGTAATATAGGGCTATTGTACAGATTGTAATATTCTGCCTCCCTTCTCTTTCTTATGGGTCCTGCAATTAACTCAAAGTGCTTCCTTCCTCTTTCCAGCAGGAGAGGAGGTTGGTCTCTAAAGTTCTCTGAAGGCAGGGATAATGTTTCTTTAATTTTGCATTTGTATGTCAAGCACCTGACTGTGTGTGTGGTATATAGACCTGTTGTTCAGTCACTCAGTTGTGTCCAACTCTGCAATCCCATGGACTGAAGCACACCAAGCTTCCCTGTTCTTCACTATCTCCTGGAGTTTCCTCAAACTCATGTCCATTGAGTCAGTGATGCCATCCAACCATCCCATCCTCTATCGGCCTCTTTCCTCCTGCCCTTAATTTTTGCCAGCATCAGGATCGTTTCCAGTGAGTGGGCTCTTTGCATCAGGTGGCCAAATATTGGAGCTTCAGCTTCAGCATCAGTCCTTCCAGTGAATATTCAGGGTTGATTTCCTTTAGGACTGACTGGTTTGAACTCCTTGCTGTCCAAGGGACTGACAACAGTCTTCTCCAGCACCACAGTGTGAAAGCATCTCTTCTTGGTGGACAGCCTTCTTTATGGTCCAACTCTCACATCGGCACATGACTACTAGAAAAACAATAGCTTTGACTATCGAACCATTGTTGGCAAAGTGATGTCTCTGCTTTTTAGTAAGTTGTCTATGTATGTAATAGGTGCTCAATAAATGTGAAAGGATTGAAGGCCATGAGGCTAATCAATGTGGAACAAGGAGGCTGCCTTGGAGAGGATAGAGGGATTTTTGAGGGAAGAGACTGACCTCTTGGAGGAGTTCGCCATTAGCCCTACCATAGAGCCATCGGGTGGGCAACCCACAAACTGGAGAACAATCATACCATAGAAGTTCTCGCACTGTTGGGAAGGTCCTAGACCCCACATCAGACTTCTCAACCTGGGATCCAGCCAAGAGACTGGGAATCCCCAGGTCTGAAGCTCAGTGGAGGTTGATTATGGAACTTTCACAAAACTGAGGGAAACAGAGACTCTTGGAGGGCCCAAACAAAACCCCGTGAGCATCAGAACCCAGGGGAAAGGAACAGTGAGTGCACATGAGACTGAGCCAGACTTGCCTGTGAGTGTTTGGGAGTCTCTTGCAGAGGTGTGGGCCTGCCACAGGGTTGGGGGCACTGGCAGCAGCCATCCTGGGAGGCACAGCATGTTGGCATAGGTCCTCTTTAAAGAGGTTGCCATTGGCCTTACCATAGCCTGTGGCCCTATCATAGCGACTGCAGATTCCAGGACTGGGCTGCCTTGGGCCAAACTACAGCAAGGGATCACAGCCACACCAATAAGCAGAAAATTGGTATAAAGATTTACTGAGCATGGCTCTGCCCAACAGAAGAAGACCCAGTTTTCCCCACAGATAGTCCCTCACATCAGGAAGTTGCACAAACTTCTTATCCTTATTCATTAGAGAGAAGACAATAGATCAAATAACTACAATCCCTTGGCCTTCAGAATGAAACAAAAGACAACAAACCTAAATGATCACATGGATAACAGCCTTGTGAAACTTAATGAAACTATGAGCCATGCTGTGCAGCGTTACTGAAGTTAGATGGGTCATGGTGGAGAGTTCTGACAAAACGTGGTCCACAGGAGAAGGGGATGGCAAGCCACTTCAGATTCTTGCCTTGAGAACCCCACAAGGAGTTTGAAAAGGCAAAATGATATGAAATTGGAATATGAGCACCTCCCCCCCGCCCAGGTCGGTAGGTGTCCGATATGCTATGGGCAAAAGTGGAGAAATAGCTACAGAAAGAATGAAGAGGCTGAGTCAAAGTGGAAATAGAACCCAGTTGTGGATGTTTCAGGTGGAGAATGTAAAATCTGATTCTGTAAAGAATAATATTGCACAGAAACCTGAAATGTTAGGTCCACGAGTCAAGGAAAAGTCTGTTCAGTTCAGTTGAATTGCTCAGTCATATCCAACTCCCTGCCACCCCATGGACTGCAGCATGCCAGGCTTCCCCCTCCATCACCAACACCCGGAGCTTCCTCAAACTCATGTCCATGGAGTCAGTGCTGCCATCCAACCATCTCATCCTCCATCGTCCCCTTCTTCTCTGCCTTCAGTTGTTCTCAGCATCAGGGTTTTTTCAAATGAGTCAGTTTTTTGCATCAGGGGACCATAGAATTGGAGCTTCAGCTTCACCATCAGTCATTCCAATGAACATTCAGGATTGATGTCCTTTAAGACTAACTGGTTTAATCTCCTCCAGTCCAAGGGACTCTTAAGAGCCTTCTCCAACACCATGGTTCAAAAGCATCAATTCTTAGGCACTCACCTTTCTTTATGGTTCAACTCTCATATCCATACATGACTACTGGAAAAACTATAGCTTTGACTAGATAGAACTTTGTCAGCAAAGTAATGTCTCTGGCTTTTTAATATGCTGTCTAGGTTGGTCACAGCTTTTCTTTCAAGGAGCAAGTGCCTTTTAATTTCATGGCTAAAGTCACAATCTGCAAAGATTTTGGAGCCCAAGAAAATAAAGTCTGTCACTGTTTCCATTGTTTTCCCATCTATTTGCCATGAAGTGATGGGACTGGGTGCCATGATCTTTGTTTTTTGAATGTTGAGGTATTTAAGAAAATTAATTAATTTATTTTAATTAGAGGCTAATTACTTTACAATATTGTAGTGGTTTTTGCCATACATTGACATGAATCAGCCATGGGTGTACATGTGTTCCCCATTCTGAAGCCCCCTCCCACATCCCCCCCCATCCCATGCCTCAGGGTCATCCCAGTGTTCTGGTCCTGAGCACCCTGTCTCATGCATCAAACCTGGACTGGTGATCTATTTCACATATGGTAATATACATGTTTCAATGGATTTCTCAAATTATCCCACCCTTGCCTTCTCCCACAGAAAGCTGAGTTTTAAGCCAGCCTTTTCACTCTCTTTCACTTTCATCAAGAGGCTCTTTAGTTCCTCTTCACTTTCTGACATAAGGGTGGTGTCATCTGAACATCTGAGGTTATTGATATTTCTCCTTGCACTCTTGATTCCAGCTTGTGTTTCATCCAGCCTGGCATTTTGCATGATGTACTCTGCATATAAGTTAAATAAACAGGGTGACAATGTACAGCCTTGACATACTCCTTTCCCAATTTGGAACCAGTCTGTTTTTCATGTCCGGTTCTAATTGTTGCTTTTGACCTGCATACAGATTTCGCAGGAGGCAGGTAAGGTGGTCTAGTATTCCCATCTTTTTAAGATTTTTCCACAGTTTGTTGTGATCCACACAGTCAAAGGCTTTGGTGTAGTTAGTAAAGCGAAGGCAATGGCACCCCACTCCAGTACTCTTGCCTGGAAAATCCCATGGACGGAGGAGCCTGGTAGGCTGCAGTCCATGGGGTCGCTAGGAGTAGGACTGACTGAGCGACTTCCCTTTCACTTTTCACTTTCATGCATTGGAGAGGGAAATGGCAATGCACTCCAGTGTTCTTGCCTGGAGAGTCCCAGGGATGGGGGAGCCTGGTGGACTGCCGTCAATGGGGTCGCACAGAACTGGACATGACTGAAGTGACTTAGCAGCAGTAAAGCAGAAGTAGATGTTTTTCTGGAACTCTCTTGCTTTCTCTATGATTCAATGGATGTTGGCAATTTGACCTATGGCTCCCCTGCCTTTTCTAAATCCAACTTAAACATCTGGAAGTTCTCTGTTCAGTTCAGTTACTCAGTCCTTTCTGACTCTGCGACCCCATGAACTGCAGCATGCCAGGCCTCTCTGTCCATCACCAACTCCTGGAGTTTACCCAAACTCATGTTCATTGAGCTGGTGATGCCATCTAACCATCTCATCCTCTGTCGTCCCCTTCTCCTCCTGCCCTCAGTCTTTCCCAGCATCAGGATCTTTTCAAATGAGTCAGCTCTTCACATCAGGTGGCCAAAGTATTGGAATTTCAGCTTCAGCATCAGTCCTTCCAATGAACACTCAGGATCTCCTTGCAGTCCAAGGGACTCTCAAGAGTCTTCTCCAACACCACAGTTCAAAAGCATCAATTCTTCAGCGCTCAGCTTTCTGTATAGTCCAACTCTTACATCCATACATGACTACTGGAAAAACCATAGCCTCGACTAGACAGACCTTTGATGACAAAGTAAAGTCTCTGCCCTTCACGTGCTATTAAAGCCTCACTTTGAGAATTTTGAGTATTACTTTGCTAGCGTGTGATATGACTGCAATTGTGCAGTAGTTTGAGCATTCTTTGGCATTGCCTTTCTTTGGGATTGGAATGAAAACCGACCTTTTCCGGTCCTGTGGACACTGCTGAGTTTTCCAAATTTGCTGGCATATTGAGTGCAGCACTTTCACAGCATTATCTTTTAGGATTTGAAATAGCTCAGCTGGAACTCCATCACCTCCACTAGCTTTGTTCATAATGATGTCTCTGAGGCTCTCTTAACTTCTCATTCCAGAATGCCTGGCTCTAGGTGAGTGATCACATCTTCATGGCTATCTGCATCTTGAAGATATTTTTTGTATAGTTCTTCTGTGTATTGCCACCTCTTCTTAGTATCTTCTGCTTCTGTTAGGTCCATAATGTTTCTGTCCTTTACTGTGCCCATCTTTGCATGAAATGTTCCTTTAGTATCTCTAATTTTCTTGAAGAGATCTCTGCTGCTACTGCTAAGTCGCTTCAGTCGTGTCCAACTCTGTGCAACCCCATAGACGGCAGCCCACCAGGCCCCGCCATCCCTGGGGTTCTCCAGGCATGAATACTTGAGTGGGTTGCCATTTCCTTCTCCAATGCATGAAAGTGAAAAGTGAAAGTGAGGTCACTCAGTCGTGTCCGACTCTTAGCGACCCCATGGACTGCAGCCTACCAGGCTCCTCCATCCATGGGATTTTCCAGGCAAGAGTACTGGAGTGGGGTGCCATTGCCTTCTCTGAAGAGATCTCTAGCCATTCCCATTCTATTGTTTTCCTGTATTTCTTTGCATTGATCTGACAAAGGCTTTCTTATCTCTACTTGCCATTCTTTGGAACTCTGCATTCAGATGGATATATCTTTCCTTTTCTCCTGTGACTTTCGCTTCTCTTCTTTTCTCACTTGTTTGTAAGGCCTCCTCAGACAACCATTTTGCCTTTTTGCATTTCTTTTTCTTGGGGATGGTCTTGATCACTGCCTCCTGTACAATGTCTTGAACCTCCATCCCTAGTTCTTCAGGCACTCTGTCTATCAGATCTAATCCTTTGAATCTATTTATCACTTCCACTGTATAATTGTAAGGAGTTTGATTAGGTCATACCTGAGTGCTCTAGTGGTTTCCCCTACTTTCTTCAATTTAAGTCTGAATTTGGGAATAAGGAGTTCATAATGTTAGCCAGACTCAGCTCCTGGTTTTGATTTTGCTGACTGTATAGAGCTTCTTCATCTTCCGCTGCAAAAAATATAATCAATCTGATTTCAGTATTGACCATCTGGTGATGTCCATGTGTAGAGTCATCTCTTGTGTTGTTGGAAGAAGATGTTAGCTATAACCAGTGCATTCTCTTGGCAAAAATCGGTTAGCCTTTGCCCTGCTTCATTTTGTACTCCAAGGCCAAACTTGCCTTTTACTCTAGGTATCTCTTGACTTGTAATTTTGCATTCCAGTCCTCTGTGATGAAGGACAGGATTTTTTGGTGTTAATTCTAGAAGGTCTTGTAGGTCATCATAGAACCATTCAACTTCAGGTTCTTCAGCATTAGTAGTTGGGACATAGATATGGATTACTGTGATAGTGAATGGTTTGCCTTGGAAATGAACAGATACCATTCTGTTGTTTTTGAGATTGCACTAAAGTACTGAATTTCTGACTTTTTTGTTTACTATGAGGGCAATTCCATTTCTTCTAAGAGATTCTTGCCACAGTATTAGATATAATGGTCATTTGAATTAAATTTGTCCTTTTTGGTCCATTTTAGTTCACCAATTCCTGAAATGTCAATGTTCATTCTTGCCATCACCTGTTTGACCGCTTACAATTTACCTTGATTCATGGACAAAACATTCCAGGTTCCTATGCAGTATTGTTCTTTATAGCATCAGACTTTACTTTCATCACCAGTCACATCCACAGCTGGGTGTTGTTTTCACTTAGGCTCTATGTCTTCATTATTTCTGGAGTTATTTCTCCACTCTTCTCCAGTAGCCTCTTGGGCACCTACTGACTTGGGGGTTCATCTTTCAGTGTCCTATCTTTTTGCCTTTTCATACTGTTCATGGGGTTCTCAAGGCAAAAATACTGAAGTGGTTTACCATTCCCTTCTCCAGTGGGCCACTCTTTGTCAGAACCCTCCACCATACCCGTCCATCTTGGGTGATCCTACAAGGCATGGCTCATATTTTCATTGAGTTAGACAAGGCTGTGATCAGTTTGGTTAGTTTTGTGTGACTGTGGTTTTCATTCTGTCTGCCCTCTGATGTATAAGGATAAGAGGCTTATGGAAGCTTCCTGATGGGAGAGCCTGACTGAGGGGGAAACTGGGTCTTATAATGATGGGTGGGGCATGCTCAGTCAGTTCAGTTGCTCAGTTGTGTCTGACTCTTTGTGACCCCACGGACTGTCACACGCCTGGCTTCCCTGTCCATCACCTACTCCCAGAGCATACTCAAACTCATGTCCATAGAGTTGGTGATGCCATCCAACAATCTTGTTCTCTGTTGTCCCCTTCTCTTCCCGCTTTCAATCTTTCCCAGCATTGAGATCTTTTTCAATGAGTCAGTTCATCACATCAGGTGATTTGATGGGAGTTTCAGCTTCAGCATCAGTCCTTCCAATGAATATTCAAGACTGATTTCATTTAGGATTGACTGGTTGGATTTCCTTGCTGTCCAAGAGACTCTCAAGAGTCTTCTCCAACACCACAGCTCAAAAGCAGCAATTCTTCGGCACTCAGCTTTCTTTGCAGTCCAATTCTCACATCCATACATGACTACTGGAAAAACCACAGCCTTGACTAGATGGACCTTTGTTAGCAAAGTAATGTCTCTGCTTTTTAATATGCTGTCTAGGTTGGTCATAACTTTTCTTCCAAGAGGCAAGTGTTTCTTAATTTCATGGCTGCAGTCACCATGTTCAAAGATTTTGGAGCCCAAGAAAATAAAGTCTGTCACTGTTTCTATTGTTTCCCCATCTATTTTCCACGAAGTAATGGGACTGGATGCCATGATCTTAGTTTTCTGAATGTTGAGTTTTAAGCCAACTTTTTCACTCACCTCTTTCACTTCCATCAAAAGGCTCTTTAGTTCTTCTTCGCTTTTGGCCATAAGGATGCTGTCATCTGCATATCTGAGGTTATTGACATTTCTCCTGGCAATCTTGATTCCAGCTTGTGCTTCATCCATCCTGGCATTTCTCATGATGTACTCTGCATATAAGTTAAATAAGCAGGGTGACAATATACAGCTTTGACATACTCATTTCCCAATTTAGAACCAGTCTATTTTCCATGTCCAGTTCTTTTTGTTTTCTTTTTAAAATTAATTTAATTGGAGGCTAATTACTTTACAATATTGTGGTGGGTTTTGCCATATATTGACCCATGTCCAGTTCTAACTGTTATTTCTTGACATGCATATAGCTTTCTTAGGAGGCAGGTCAGGTGGTTTGGTATTCCTTTGACTGTGTTGATCACAACAAACTGGAAAATTCTTAAAGAGATGGTAAATCTTTAATCCACTTTTCTGTTGATGGGTGGGGCTGTATTTCCTCCCTATTATTTGGCCTAAGGCCAAACTGTCCATGCTCCTCCACCTTGTCCAGACTTCTGAACACTAACAGGAAAGTATGTGTGTTCAAACAGGAGATGACAACAGTGCATACTGGATTTAAGGAATCACTGAGCTGAAATGGATGGAAAAGGGTGAATCTGACTCAGATGACCTTTATATCTACTACTGTGGGCAAGAATCCCTTAGAAGAAATGGAGTAGCCCTCATGGTCAGGAAAAGTGTCTGAAATGCAGTACTTTGCTGCAATCTTAAAAATGACAGAATGATCTTAGCTCATTTCTTAGGCAAACTATTCAATATCACAGTAATCCAAATCTGTGCCCTAACCACTAATGCTGAAGAAGCTGAAGTTGAACCGTTCTATGATACCTACAAGACCTTCTAGAACTAACACCAGAAAAGATGTCCTTTAAATCATAGGGGACTGTATGCAGAAATAGGAAGTCAGGAGGTACCTGGAGTAACAGCAAGTTTGGCCTTGGAATACAAAATGAAGCAAGGCAAGGCTAACAGAGTTTTTGCCAAGAGAAAGCACTGGTCATAGCAAATACCCTCTTCAAGCAACACAAGAGAAGGCTCTACACATGGTCATTACCAGATGGTCAATACTGAAATCAGATTATATTCTTTGCAGTGGAAGATGGAGAAGCTCTATACAGTCAGCAAAAACAAGACCAGGTGCTGACTGTGGCTCACATCAAGAGCACCTTATTGCCAAATTCAGAGTTAAATTGAAGGAAGTAGGGGAAACCACTAGAACATTCAGATATGACCTAAATCGAACCCCTTACCGACTACACAGTGGAAGTGATAAATAGATTCAAAGGACTGGATCTGATAGACTTCCTGAAGACCTATGGATGCAGGTTCATGACTTTTACAGGAGGTGGTGATCAACACCATTCCCAAGAAAAAGAAATGCAAAAAGGCAAAATGGTTGTCTGAGGAGGCCTTACAAACAGCTGAGAAAAGAAGAGAAGCAAAAGGCACAGGATAAAAAGAAAGATACCCATTTGAATGCAGAGTTCCAAAGAATAGCAATGAGAGATAAGAAAGCCTTCCTCAGTGATCAATGCAAAGAAATACAGGAAAACAAGAGAATGGGAAAGACCTGAGACCTCTTCAAGAAAATTAGATACCAAGGGACCATTTCATGAAAAGTTAGACACAGTAAACTACAGAAATGGTATGGACCTAACAGAAGCAGAAGATTCTAAGAAAAGGTGGGAAGAATACACAGAACTATACAAAAAATATCATCATGACCTAAATAAACACGATGGTGATCACTCACTTAAAGCCAGATATCCTGGAATGAGAAGTCAAGTGGGCCTCAGGAAGCATCATTATGAACAAAGTTAGTGGAGATGATGGAGTCCCAGCTGAGCTATTTCAAATCCTAAAAGATGATGCTGTAAAAGTGCTGCACTCAAGATGTCAGCAAATTTGGAAAACTCAGCAGTGTCCACAGGACTGGAAAAGGTCAGTTTTCATTCCAATTCCAAAGGAGGGGAGTGCCAATGAAAGTTCAAAGTACCACACATTTGTGCTCATTTTATGTGCTAGCGAGGTAATGCTCAACATCCTTCAAGCTAGGCATCAACAGTACTTAAACTGAGAACTTACAGATGTACAACCTGGGTTTAAAAAGGCAGAGGAACCTGACATTTCCAACATCCATTGGATCATAGAAAAGGCAGGAGAATTCCAGAAAAACAACTACTTCTTTTTCATTGATTAAACAAAATCCTTTGACTGTGTGGATCACAACAAACTATGGAAAAATCTTAAAGAGATGGGAATACCAGGCCACCTAAACTGCCTCCTGAGAAATTTGTATGCAGATCTAGAAGCAACAGTTATAACCAGACATGGAACAGGAGACTGGTTCATAATTGGGAAAGAAGTATATCAAGGCTGTCACCTTGCTTATTTAACTAATATGCAGAGTACATCATGTGAACTGCCAGGCTAGATGAATCACAAACTGGAATCAAGATTTCTGGGAGAAATATAAACAACCTCAAATATGCAGATAATACCACCCTTATGGCAGAAAGTGAAGAGCAACCAAAGAGCTTCTTAATGAAAGTGAAAAAGCTTTCTTAAAACTCAACCTTCAGAAAACTAAGATCATGGCATCCAGTCTCATCACTTTATGGCAAATAGATGGGGAAACAATGGAAACAGTGAAGGACTTTATTTTCTTGGACTCCAAAATCACTGTTGACAGTGACCGCAGCCATGAAAATAAGACACTTGCTTCTTGGTAAAAAAAAAAGCTATGACAAACAGACTGTTAAGAAGAGACATCACTTTGCTGACAAAGGACAAAAAGTCAAAACTATCATTTTTCCAGTAGTCATGTATGGATGTAAGGGTTGGGCCATAAAGAAGGCTGAGCGTGGAAGCGCTGATGCTTTCAAATTGTGGGGCTAGAGAAGACTCTTGAGAGTCCTTTAGACAGCAAGGAGATTAAACCAGTCCATCCTAAAGGCGATCAACTCTGAATTTGGAGTTGGAAGGACTGATGCTGAAGCTGAAGCTCCATTACTTTGGCCACCTGTTGTGAAGAACAGACTCCTTGGGAAAGACCCTGATGCTGGGAAAGATTGAGGGCAGCAGGAGAAGAAGAGGACAGATGATGAGATGGTTGGATGGCATCACTGACTCAATGGACATGAGTTTGAGCAAATTCCAGGAGATAGTGAAGGATAGGGAAGGCTAGTATCCTGCAGTCCATGGGGTCGCAGAGTCGGACATGACTTAAGGGCTAAACAACAACAACAGATTGACCAGGCTTTTTCTCGGGTAAGGGCCCCTGCTCCAGTCCTGCTGGAGATGGGTACCTAGCCTGTTTGCCTCAGGATGAGATTCTGTTACGAGCTTTGCTCTAGATGAGGCTGTCTGGATCATAAGAGTTATAATATCCTGCTTCAGGTAATTTTATCACTGCTTGAACATAAAGCTTGTACACTGATGCCTTAATAGCAGGTTTCCCCCCATTCCCCATTTTATTTTATTTTTTATTTTATTTTTAAACTTTACATAATTGTATTAGTTTTGCCAAATATCAAAATGAATCTGCCACAGGTATATATGTGTTCCCCATCCTGAACCCTCCTCCCTCCTCCCTCCCCATACCATCCCTCTGGGTCGTCCCAGTGCACCAGCCCCAAGCATCCAGTATCATGCATTCTTAGATAGAATGGCTATCATCAAAAAACCCACAAAAAAGAAATGCTGGAGTGGGTGTGAAGAGAAGGGAACTCTTCTACACTATAGCTGGGAATGTAAACTAGTATAGCCACTATGGAGAACAGTATGGAGATTCCTTAAAAAGTGAAAAATAGAGCTACCATATGACTCTGCAATCCCACTCCTGGGCATATATCTGGAGAAAGCATGATTGAAAAGATACATGCACACCAATGTTCATTGCCTGACTATTTACACTAACTAAGACATGGAAGCAATCTAAATGCCCATTGACAGAGGAATGGATAAAGAAGATGTGGTTCATATATACAATGGAATATTACTCAGCCATTAAAGAATGAATGATGCCATTTGAAGCAACATGGATGGATATAGAGAGTGTCATACTGAGTCAAGTAAGTTAGACAGAGAAGGAGAAATATCACATAACCTCCCTTATACATGAAATCTAAGAAAAAATGATACATATGAACTTACTTCCAAAACAGAGAGACTCGCAGACTTAGAAAATGAACTTATCGTTGTTAGGAAAGGATAGTTAGGGACTTTGGGAGAGTCATGTATACACTGCTACCCATTTAAAATGGGTAACCAAGAGGACCTATGATATAGCACACGGAACTCTGCTCAATGTTGTGTGCCAGCCTGGGTGGGAGGGGTGTTTGAGAGAGAATGAATACATGGATGTGGATGGTGAATGTCTTCCCCATTCACTTGAAGCTGACACAACACTGTTAATCAGCTATATCCCAGTACAAAATAAAAAAAAGTTTTTTGGGAAAAAAAAGATAACCATCAAGGATACTGTATAGCATGGATAACATAGTGGTGAATGGTGAACGGTGCAGCTGGATTCATGGTCTCCAAAGGAGAAGCTTTAACTCTGGGACCAAAGACAGTCTCAGTCACTCATAACTTTGTGTAGATTTTTATTTAAAGTGAAAGTGACGGAAAAAGCTTCTGACATAGACATCAGAAGGGGTTAGGTGAGTATCCACCTCACTAGTTTAAGCCTTACATATTTCTTAACTGGCTGCTGAGAATAGATAAAAAGAACACCTCAAGGTTGTAAGAGTTCCACCAGACCCTTTCCCAAGGCATACATCCTGAGATAATTTTTGGCACAAAATTAGCCAGGGAGAAAGTGTTCTGGGCAACGTCTCTGGGCAAGGTATACTGTTGCTATGTAATCTGGGGTACAAGTCTTGAGAAACAGGTTCCCAGGTAATATTTGTTACAGTTACACATAGAGCCTAAGAAAAAACAGGTAAGGTAGGAATACCAGACCACCTTACCTGCCTCCTGAGAAATCTGTATGCAGGTCAGGAAGCAACAGTTAGAACTGGACATGGAACAACAGACTGGTTCCAAATAGGAAAAGGAGTACATCAAGGCTGTATATTGTCACCCTGCTTCTTTAACTTATACACAGAGTACATCATGTGAAATGCTGGTTTGGATGAAGCACAAGCTGAAATCAAGATTGCCAGGAGAAATATCAATAACCTCAGATATGCAGATGGCATCACCCTTATGGCAGAAAGTGAAGAAGAACTAAAGAGCCTCTTGATGAAAGTGAAAGAGGTGAGTGAAAAAGCTGGCTTAAAGCTCAACATTCAGAAAACTAAGATCATGGTATCTGGCCCCATCACTTCATGGCAAATAGATGGGGAAACAGTGACAGACTATTTTCTTGGACTCCAAAATCACTGTAGCTGGTGACTGCAGCTGTGAAAATAAAAGATGCTTGCCCCTTGGAAGAAAAGCTATGATCAACCTAGGCAGCATATTAAAAAGCAGAGACATTATTTTGCCAACAAATGTCTGTCTAGTCAAAGCCATGGTTTTTCCAGTAGTCATGTATGGATGTGAGAGTTGGATAATAAAGAAACCTAAGCACCAAAGAACTGATGCTTTTGATGTGTTGGAGAAGACTCTAAGTCCCTTGGACTGCAAGGGGGTCAAACCAGTCAATCCTAAAAGAAATCAGTCCTGAATATTCATTTGAAGGACTGATGTTGAAGCTCCAATATTTTCGCCACCTGATAGGAAGAAGTGACTCATGGGAAAAGAACCTGATGCTGGTAAAGATTGCAGGCAGGAGGAGAAGGGGACAACAGTAGATGAGATGGTTGTATGGCAACAACGACTTGATGGACATGAGTTTGAGCAAGCTCTGGGAGTTGGTGATGGACAGGGAAGCTTGGCCTGCTGGAGTCCATGGGGTCACAAAGAGTCGGACATGACTGAGTGAACTGAACTGAAGAAAAGCATTTCCATGAATAATATACTGTGCTGTGTGTGTGTGTAATCATTTTCCAGGCCTGAAGAAAGGCCAGATCTTGGGCAAGATACATTGTTGCACAAGGCTTAAGGGAAGCATGAGCAAGAATGTTCACCTTCTTCTTAAAGGGGCCTAAGCTTTAACTCTCTCATTCCCTCCTTTTTCTTTTAGGAGAATATGGTTGTCAGGGAAAGGGGTGGAGAAATCATATGTAATTTCTTCCTGTTGGTAAGTGGCGCAGACCCTAAATTGTTAAGGCAACATATTCTCCTTACCCTCAGGGTCTCTGATCTAGAGGCCCCAGGTAACAGTTGGAGGAGGCTGTGGCAATTGTAGGAGCTTGAACCAGTGTAACTTAGAAGTCTCAAGCTGCTTAGATACAAAATTCATTATACAATTACTGATACAAGGGACAAACCACATGAATAAGATGATTACAATGATCAAACTTATCCATTTTTTCAAGATGCAATTTAGTGGGTAATACTGGCACTTTGTGAGGCTCCCATCTGTAAGACAAAGAAAGAGATGATGTTCAGCGACTGTTCTTTCTCACTGTGGAAGCACCCCTCCCCCAGGTCTCTGCTGGGTGATGGGTAGAGTATCTAGCCTCTCCTTGCCTGGCTGGTGAGAGTCTGCCCATTCATCTGGTGCAGGTGCCCATCTTTCTCTCAGCTTGCTCTGAGGGAAAGGTGAGGACTGGTTGGGAAAGTCCCTGGCCATGTCCCAAACTCGTTGCCAGTCCCTGTCAAAAATGATCACCCCACGGCTTCCTTTTTGTCTCATATCAAATGCTGGGTGGAGCAGTGTAGCTTGCTCCAAGGCTCCTATGGTCAAATCCTGAAGAGTGGGTACCCCTCTCATTATTGTTTTCATTTGTGCTCTTATGATATGAGACAGTGCTATGTGTTCTGAGTGACTTTTCTATACACCAATGGGTCAGAGTTGAAACCCAAAGTGGCTTCCCCTGGTGACTTTACACCACTTCTTTAGTTACCTCCCAGGCTTTCCAAGATACAGTCTAAAGGGATGGGACTGAAATGGTGTGAAGCTCCCATCTGTAAGAGAGAAAAAGTGGCATCTGACGCCCTAGTTTTTCTACCAGAGGTGTATCTCTCTGTTCTAGATGCGGGTGGAGACAAGTTTTCCACCTAAGTGTCCCTTCCCTGATTGGATTTAACTCGTCTCCTATTGGTGTGGGTGTACTATCTGTTCTCTTTGACCCTACTCATTCCACCGTCAGGGAGGGGTGGAGATGCACCAGGAGCAGACCTGGTAGCATCCCACATTGACCTCTAGTCCCTTACCATCAAAGCCTTCATTTCGTTTCCCCTTTTTCTCGGACGCCACCCAGGGTGCCACAGGATAGTCTTCTGGAATGCGCCCCATGCCAAAGTCGCAAGGGGACCATGAGTACTGTATGTGTTTGTGCCCTGTTGCAGGAAAAGTGGTAAGTCCAAAGGGACAAATGTGAAACCCAAACGTCTCTTCTGAGAAAAGCCATGCCAGTCTATGGAATTTCCAAGGAGGCAATGAAGAGTCGGCCAGCAGTGAAAAGATAGTCTATCCTGTTCATGGACTGTCAAGGTCAGCCTTTCTATTCCTGTCCCGCAGATTGTACAGAAAGATTATTTAAGGAGCTGAGACCAGAGCCACCAGGCATTCTCTGGTCTGCTAAGAGCTAGCATTACCAAGGGAAGAAGCGTGCTGCTTTTCCAATTTGCCCCAAACTGAGGTGCCCCAATCTATATCCTCAGGAATCTCATGCTCACCAGCAATGTCTCTGTCCATATAGTCCAGAGGCATAGTGGTGACAAGAACTCACCTCTGGGTCTCTGAAGTCAGGATGGTTATTTCCAGTCTGAGAGATGTCCCTGGAGCTAGAGCTCTAGCTAGCTCCCTAATGTGTCTGTGCCTGCAGTGTCTGTAAAACTTGAAATGGGGGTCTGGCTAGAAAAACACAATAGAAGCATGGATTGAAGATCCCCTGAAAGTCTATAATCTGGCACACTAGGTTCAGTTCCGTCAGTTCAGTTGCTCAGTCGTGTCCAACTCCTTGCGACCATGTCCATCAAGTCGGTGATGCCATCCAACCATCTCACCCTCTGTTGATCCCTTCTCCTCCTGCCTTCAATCTTTCCCAGCATCAGGGTCTTTTCCAATAAGTCACTTCTTCCCATCAGGTGGCCATAGTATTGGAACTTCAGCTTCACCATCAGTCCTTCCAATGAGTATTCAGGACTTATTTCCTTTAGGATTGACTGGTGTGATCTCCACAATTCAAAAGCATCTATTCTTCAGTGCTCAGCTTTCTTTATGATCCAACTCTCACATCCATACATGACTACTGGAAAAACCATCACTTTGACTAGACTGACTTTTGTCAGCAAAGTGATGTCTCTGCTTTTTATTTATTTATTTATTTATTTTGATGTCTCTGCTTTTTAATACACTGTCTAGGTTGATCATAGCTTTTCTTCCAAGGGGCAAGTGTCATTTAATTTCATGGCTGCAGTTACCATCTGCAAAGATTTTGGAGTCCAAGAGAATCAAGTCTGTCACTGTTTCCATTGTTTCCCCATCTATTTGACATGAAGTGATGGGACTGGATGCTATGATCTTCATCTTTTGAATGCTGAGTTTTAAGCCAGCTTTTTCACTCTCCTCTTTCACTTTCATCAAGAGGCTCTTTAGTTCCTCTTCAGTTTCTGCCATAAGGGTGGTGTCATCTGCATATCTGAGGTTATTGATATTTCTCCTGGCAATCTTGATTCCAGCTTGTGCTTCATCCAGCCTGGCATTTCACATGATGTACTCTGCAATAAGCAGGGTGGCAATATACAGCCTTAATGTACTCCTTTCCCAAATTGAAGCCAGTCCATTGTTCCACATCTAGTTCTAGCTGTTGCTACTTGACATGCATACAGAGTTCTCAGGAGGCAGGTAAGATGGTCTGGTATTCCCATCTCTTTAAGAATTTTCCACAGTTTGTTGTTATCCACACAGTCAAAGGCTTTGGCATAGTCAATAAAGCAGAAGTAGATGTTTTTCTGGAACTCTCTCACTTTCTCTATGATCCAGTGGATATTGGCAGTTTGATCTCTCTGGTTCCTCTGCCTTTTCTAAATCCAGCTTGAACATCTTAAAGTTCTTAGTTCACGTACTGTTGAAGCCTGGCTTGGAAATTTTGCACAGTATTTTGTTAGCTTGTGAGATAATCGACCTTTTTCAGTCTTGTGGCCACTGCTGAGTTTTCCAAATTTGCTGGCATATTGACTGCAGCACTTTCATTGCATCGTCTTTTAGGATTTGAAATAGCTCAACTGGAATTCCAACATCTTCACTATCTTTGTTTGTAGTGATGCTTTCTGAGGTCCACTTGACTTCGCTTTCCAGGATGTCTGGTTCTAGGTGAGTGATCACATCACTGTGGTTATCTGGGTCATTAAGACCTTTTTTGTATAGTTCTTCTGTGTATTCTTGCCACCTCTTCTTAATATCTTCTGCTTCTGTTAGGCCCATACCATTTCTATCCATTACTGTGACCATGTTTGTATGAAATGTTCCCTTAGTATCTCTAATTTTCTTGAAGAGATCTCTAATCTTTCCCAAACAATAGAAATTGTTTTCCTGTATTTCTTTCATTGATCATTGAGGAAGGCTTTCTTATCTCTCCATGCTATTCTTTGGAACTCTGCATTCAGATGGGTTTATCTCTCCTTTTCTCCTGTGCCTTTCTCTTTTCTTCTTTTCTCAGTTGTTTGCAAGGCCTCCTCAGACAACTGTTTTGGCTTTTTGCATTTCTTTTTCTTGGGGATGGTCTTCATCATTGCCTCCTGTACAATGTCACTAACTGCCGTCCATAGCTCTTCAGGCACTCTATCAGATCTAATCCTTTGAATCTATTTGTCACTGTCACTGTGTAATCATAAGGGGTTCGATTTAGGTCATACCTGAATGTTCTAATGGTTTTCCTTACTTTCTTCAATTTAAGTTGATTTTGGCAATAAAGAGTTCATGATCTGAGCCACAGTCAGCTCCCAGTCTTATTTTTGCAGACTATATTGAGCTTCTCCATCTTTGGCTGCAAAACATATAATCAATCTGATATTGACCATCTGGTGATGTCCACGTGTAGAGTCATCTCTTGTGTTGTTGGAAGAGGGTGTTTGCTATGACCAATGCGTTCTCTTTGTAAACCTCTGTTAGCCTTTGCCTTGCTTCATTTTGTACTCCAAGGCCAAACTTACCTTTTACTCCAGGTATCTCTTGACTTTCTACATTTGCATTACAGTCCCCTATGACTTAAAGGACCTTTTTTTGGTGTTAGTTCTAGGAGGTCTTGTAGGTCATCAAAGAACCGTTCAACTTCAGCTTCTTCAGCATTAGTGGTTGGGGCATAGACTTGGATTGCTATAACATTGAATGGTTTGCCTGGGAAATGAACAGAGTTCATTCTGTCTTTCTTGATGTTGCACTGAAGTACTACATTTCAGACTCTTTTGTTGACTATGAGGGTTACTCCATTTCTTCTAAGGGATTCTTGCCCACAGTATTTAGATATAATGGTCATCTGAATTAAATTTGCCCAGTCTGGTCCATTTTTAGTTCACTGATTTGTAACATGTTGATGTTCACTTTTGCCATCTCCTGTTTGACCACTTCCAATTTAGCCTGATTCATGGACCTAACACTCCAGGTTTCTATATATTGCTCTTTATATATCAGACTTTACTTCCATCACCAGTCACATCCCCAATTGGGTGTTGTTTTTGCTTTAGTTCTGTCTCTTCATTGTTTCTGGAGTTATTTCTCCACTCTTCTTCAGTAGCATATTGGGCACCTACTGATCTGGAGAGTTAATCTTTCAGTGTCCTATCTTTTTGCCTTTTCATACTGCTCATATGGTTCTCAAGGCAAGAGTACTGAAGTGATTGGCACACTAGGTTAGTAGCTTCAAATTCCCCAAGCAGTTACAAAATGGTCAGAGAGACCAGGAAAAGCTGATTGGGCAAAAGAACTTCAGTCCATATGCTTTTGAGTTAGCAAAATAGAGCCTTTACAGTAAAAGAGTAAAAGAGTTCCAGCTATGAGTATTCTTACCTTGCTTTGAAGACCCTGGATGAGCCCCCAAGATGATAGCTTAGCAGTGACTGGTGAACAGTGCCACCGGATTTGTGGTCTCCAAAGGAGAAGCTTTAACTCTGAAACCAAAAACAGTCTCGGTCACTCAGAGTTTTGTGTAGATTTTCCTTTAAAGTAAAAGTGACAGAAAAAGCTTCTGACATAGACATCAGAAGTGGGTAGCAGAGAACCCACCTCCCTATTTTAAGCAAGGCCTAATTTACTTCTCAGCTGGTTGCTGAGAATAGATAAAAAGAATACCTTAAGGTATAAGACTTTCACCAGACCATTACCCAAAGCATACATTCTGAGATAACTTTGGCACTAGATTAGCCAGGGAGGAAGGATTCTAGGAAAGGTCTCTGGGAAAGATACACTGTTGCTCTATTATCAGGGGTACAAGTCTTGAGAAACAGGTTCCCAGGCAAGATTTGTTACAGTTACAATCATTAACATAGAGCCTAAGAAAAGCATTTCCATGAGCAAGACCTTGTGAGTGTGATCATTAGTTCCTTAGTTCCTGATCTAAAGAAAGGCTAGTTCTGAGGCTGGGTACATTGTTGCACAAGGCTTAAGGAAATCATGAGACAGAATGTTCACCTCCTCCTTAAAGGGCCCTAAGCTTTAACTGTCTCAGCACAGGGAACTCTACTCAATATTCTGTCATAACCTATATAGGAAAAGAATTTGAAAAAGAATATTATATATATACAACAGAACAACTTTGATGTATACGTGAAAGTAATACAACATTGTAAATCAATTAATATAAAATAAAGAAACTAAAAATGAAACAGAAAGTCTTTGTACTTTTATATCTGAACCCATCTAGCATTTCCCCTCAGACAACTCAAAAGTCCTTTGACTGGACCACTTCCAGGTAAGTGTTCCCCTAAGATTTTCAGGGCCTGAGAAACTGTACAAATGGAAGTCCATATGTCTAAATACTATTTTAAAAGCCATTGGAATATATTATAACAACATAAATTCAATTTTCAAATAAAATTGTCACTTTTTTTATGTTTTCAAGAGTAACTTTTCTAAAATGTTCAAAATCAAAAGTTAAAGGGAAGAAATATAATTTATGATTAATAAACATTAAGAATTGAATATCAAGTATTTAAATAAAGTTGAAACTTTTTACTTGACATTTTGAAAATGTAATGAAATTTTATTAAATAAAGTTATTTATGATTCTAGTGTTCAATATCAAGTTAGAGTCATGTTTCACATACTTTATGTGTATTCATATTAAAGAGTAATATGAATTGCTTAATTTTGCAAAATACTTGCCAGCCTCCATGTGAACTGCTGCAAATACTGAATTAATTTATGGGTACCTCTGGGATCTTAAATTAGAGCATGCAGAAAAACAAGAAAATGGTTATTTGGTAGTGCTGGGAGATGGTATGTTCTTATACAAGAATCTATTGCATTCAAGGAATCTTAGTGGAGGGATCTGACAAGTGGACTTAGCTTTCTTCCATTGCCTAAGCTCTTCCATTGTTTGTATTCACTGGCGAAGCAGTCTCTGTCTGCACGGGTAGTGGCACCACCGAGGAACTTCACAGCATTCAGATGCTGTTGCCTTTCGTTTCAAGGACACTGGCCAGAAAACATGGATAAGCAGCTCCCTGGGACCTGAGCAGTGTTAACCACGAGAACGGGCTGTCACAGTGTTGAGAGTGAGATCCCAAATAACCACAGTGTCCTGTGTTCTTTAATGCATGTGTGCGTGTGTTTGTGGTTTTCAGGCTCCCTTGCCAGCCTGGGCTAAGAGCAGTCTATCTCTACCCAGTTGAAAGGGAAATACTAATCTTAGGCATGAGGTGAGATTACAAGTATGGTCTTTCTTATCAAAATCTTACTGACTCTGATGAATGCAGAATGGAGGTGGAGGTGGAGGGCAGACCAGTGGGTCTCACTTTGCTAACAAAAATAGGCTTTCTCTGCTGAGTTACATAGCATGGCCATTTAAATGTCACCATATCTGCCAATCTGGCTGTTAAATTCACTGAATTGCAAAAGACAGAGGCAAAGTTTCTCATTCATTCATTCACTCACTCAATGTGAATTTACTGAGCACCTGTTTTGTGGGTCTTCTCTGGGTTCAGGGAATAAAGAGATGAGTGGCACTGTGAGGGTCTCCCAATGTAGAGGAGACAGGCGTGTAATAAAGGTAATACTGTGAGGTGAGTATTTACGGTGTGCTTAAGGGGCTCCGGGAACACAGAGGAAAGAGCAACTGCCATGTCAGTATGGCCTAGAGCAGGCTTACAGGATGAGGCAGAGTAATGCTGGCTCCCATTAGTTGCTAACTGAATGCCTGCCATGTTCCAGACTTTCTATAAACTGCCATGTTTACTGCCCACAGTCACTTGCAGAGGTGGTCATTTGTGTCCATTTTATGCATGAGAAATGTTAAGTGAATTGCTCAATGTTACACAGCTAGTAAGTGACGGTAAGATGTTTCACACCCATTTCTTCTAATTCCACTATGGATGGACTTTTCACTGTGTCCTTATACTTGAAGAGTCTTGAAAGATGTGTAGGAATTTACTTGAGTGAAACAAGAGGGTAAAGAGCATCCAGGCAAGAGCAATAGCATTTGTTATTCAAGATCTCAGGTGTAAACTAAAATTATAAAGCATAGCCTATCCATAAAGATGAAATCACATAAACATGTAATTACAGCCATTTGACTGATTTGCATAGGGTCCTGTGCAAATCCCTTTGCTTAGTTGATTTACAATACTTTCTAAAGGTCAAGTTCTTGGTAACATCTAAATCCTCTCCATTCAGACACAGCATTTCTACTCTTTCATGAATGTTCTCCTGTGTGTGTGTGTTCATGGTGGAGAAAGAGGGTATAGGAAGATTCTCTAGTGGGTGCTCCTGGTACTCTCCCTGTGGATTTCTTTTTTCTAAGCCTTTTTAAACTTGAAATTAGTTTTCCAGACATTTCCCAGCAAGCAGTTTGAGATGTGAGACCATGTCCTGTCTATGGCACCATCTGAAGGTAACATGGATTCTCCAACATAGAATCATTAGCACTGGAGTCTGGTTTCAGTACAACAAACCAAGGTGAAATGAAATATTTTCTGCCATATGGTGAGCAAGAAATGTCACAGCCATCAGTGATTTCAGGCCTCCAAATGTGAATGAAGGCTCCCAAAATGGAACACAATGCCTGAAAACCAGCAGATGCCACCAACCCCCCACGCCCTCTCCCCCACCCCACACAGATTGCTGAGGAGCTGGGGGTGGGGGAATGCAAGAAGCAGCCATCTGTTACATCTGCCACCCCTTACGGTGAATAAGAAATTAAGAAGGTAAACAATCTAGAAACAGGATTTGGCCCCATATAGTTGGCAGCGGCGGCTGAGTGGCTTTAGTCGTGTCTGACTCTTTGTGACCCTATGGACTGTAGCCTGCCAGGCTCCTCTGTCCATGGGATTCTCCAGGGAAGAATACTGGAGTGGGTTGCCATGCCCTCCTCCAGGGGATCTTCCCAACCCAGGGATCAAACCGCATCTCTTATGTCTCCAGCATCCGTAGGTGATTTCTTTACCACTAGCGCCACCTGGGAAGCCCCCCAGATAGCTGAGAGAGAGAGAGAGAGAGAGAGAGAGAGAGAGAGAGAGAGATCAGTCGCTCAGTCGTGTCTGACTCTTTGCGACCCCATGAATCGCAGCATGCCAGGCCTCCCTGTCCATCACCAACTCCCGGAGTTCACTCAGACTGACGTCCATCGAGTCAGTGATGCCATCCAGCCATCTCATCCTCTGTCGTCCCCTTCTCCTCTTGCCCCCAATCCCTCCCAGCATCAGAGTCTTTTCCAATGAGTCAACTCTTCGCATGAGGTGGCTAAAGTACTGGAGGTACATGTAAATGGAATGAGTTCAGTGAGCCCCGAGGCTTGCATCTTCCCATACATAGAAGAACACTAAATTTCTTAGCTTGACATCTGGCTTTCCTTACTACTTAACAATACCTTTGATGTTCAGACTGCCTGCCCGCTTTGTTACAAACGTGTATATAAGCCTGACTCCCTTTCCTGCCTCCTCAGAACAGTTTTCTCAGGGTTACTGAGACACTATTTTCCAGGCTCAGTCTTCCAGGCTCAGAGTCGTTAACATTCCCACGAAATAAAATAACTCTCTACTTTCAGGTAGTGACTAATTTTTTAGTCAACACCAAAAAACACAAAACAATCTAATATAGATTGCACTCCCTCAAGCAAGTTCTACTCCTTTCTGCCAAAATCAGTCTTCTGGATGCATTTCCAGTTGGAATTACAGTAGTGTTTTTGTTTGTTAATTTTTCCATAAAGCTTATTAAATTTACTCCAGTTGGCCTCAAGTGATTTTTAAACAGTTGTTTACACTGTAACTAGGGCAAGAATGCAGATTCCTCACAGCATTTGTTTATAAGTTTGCACCCACACCAGAGGGAGTGTGAGGCACAGGAAGGTGGGTTCCAGGCGTCAGTCTTGTTTCTGCAGTGCCTTTCATGTGCTAGGGACTCCGCGTTTGTTCACTGAACCCCGGAAGGGAGGGCTGCCGCTTGGAGTGTGTAATGCAGCGTTGGACGCACAACCGCGACTTCTCCTAGCTCGGCAGACCTTAAACCCAGCTCTTCCTGCCCACCCCTCCTTCCCAGATCAAAATCAGCCGGAGAAAGTGGGCGGGGCGTAGGCGGGCTGTGGGCGGTGGCCTCGCTGGGCGCCTGCGTGGGTCGGAGCCAGGTGGGCAAGTACCTGGGCGGGGCGCGCTGTGGTTGGCGACGGCTGGGGCAGCACCCGGAAGAAACTGCGACTTAGCCAGCGCAACAGGCGGCTGGAGGGGCAGCCGAGTGGACCCGTCCCGCCATGGACAAGCTGAAGAAGGTGCTGAGCGGGCAGGACTCTGAGGATCGGGGCGGCCTGTCTGAGGTGAGTGCACCTTGGCGTCCCACCCTCCTGGTCGCACTCACCTCCGCCCCGCGGCTGCCGCTCCCCTGCAGCGGTGGTAGGTCCTTCGGGGGCCTCGGAGAGCACCAAGCCCGCCCCCCAGCTCCGTCGGCTCTTGTTGCTGGCTGGTGAGAAAAGCATGCTGGACTTCTAGGGTTTCTTGGAAAGCAACTCTGCCTCTGCCCCTTTCTCCTCCCCCGCAGGCTCAAGACCTTCGCGTTCCCCTCACTTTCCACCCCAAGTGCCAGGGCCCAGGCACTCTGCATAGGGCGGTTGGCACCTGTTTACTTTTTTTTGTCCTTCACCCTGTCAACCTTCCGCGCCCCATCCCCTCAACAAAGGGAGGGAGGGCCACGCTGGAGCAAAACCGAGAAACATCTGCGAAAGGAAGGGTGGCCGTCGGCGACCCCGTTCCTGCCGGCCAGGGAAGAGGCTTTAGCGCCGAGCTAGGCTGAGGCCTCTGAGAACCCGGCGGAGGGAGTCCTCGTATAGATTGCCTGGGCTAGGCCCTGGTGAGGGTCCCTGCTCGATGCCCACTGCGCGACGGGGCTTGTGGCCGCGCCCTGGTACCCCCGGCTGCGTTCTTGCTCGGTTTAAGTTGTGGGGTGTGACATGCCCACCCGACGTTTGCGTACACTGCTGCTGCAAATTGTTTCCAGGAAAACCGTGAATTCCTGGAGCTTTGGGACCACATCTTGTTTCTCTGCCGACACGTAGGCGTCTTAGACTTCATCGACGCCCAAAACCTCTTGAGGCCGTCTGCTTGTGTGTTTACTTTATTAGAAAGGTTTGGTTGAGCTGAAACGTGGGCAGTATTACCCACTATGTTCTAGAGCTACACAGTATGTTTATTGCCTATTTCAAATGCTTTGAGCTTTTGTTATTTTTTTTCCTTTGTTGATGACAAAATGACATTTCTCTTTATTCTTTTTTGTATTTCATGGGCCTTGGTTTCCTCAATTATAAAAAGAAGCCGTTGCACAAGATAATATAGCTTCTTTCAACTCTGTACCTAAGTTTTTCCTCAGATTTTCATCAGTGTCTTTAGTGGTTATCTCAGCATGCTGCTTTCAATTGGTTTTGCAGTTGCTGATTTTATGTTGAGTGACCCTGATACCTCCACCCCTCCTTCAATCTCAGAACCCTAAAATTTGCTGTCTGACTCTTCACCTTGAAGAAGTAACACTATAGATGTTGAGTGTTATAGGAATTGGGGTTTAACATTTTTTGGACAGTTCATTGCAGCCTCTGGCTTCTTTTAAATCGATTGCCTTTATTAATTGGTCAAGGCTCAGAAGTAATTTCATTAGTTCCTGTTCTTGATTTCTGGCTTCTAATATGAACCCTTAAGCCCAACCTCAGACTAGGCCTAAGAAAATTTAGATGGTTGACAGTCATGCTTATCTTAAGTTTTTGCTGCACAGACTGTCAATAAAGTTTTAAAGCAGCTGGGGTTCAAAAGGGAGATGTTTTCTTTTCCTGAGAATTCTTGGGGGGACAGTGGGAATTATGCAGTTATTTTGATTTGGAAAACCATCATGAAGTGGTAGACAGACCCTCAAGAGTGAATGATGGTAGTACAGATTGAAAATATAAATGCTGAGTTTGTTTTTACCTAAGATAGTGAATGCCTATGTTGGATACAATGAAGGGCTTTAAAGAGTTGTAAGCTCAGGCATGTAAAGTCTGTTTTAGGAAGACGAGGTGCTTCTCTCTTGTTCTAAAACACTGTTGTCAGTTTCCTCTCTCTTGAGTGTGAGATTCCTGATTACATACATCACTGCGTGGCACTTCCTGAGTCCTCACTCCCAGGAAGCATTTTGCATCTAGCTGAATCACTCTCAGGGTTGCTTTTGGCTTAGTTTTTACTTATTAGGTCCAGGCCACCTTGAAAATGTTGGTCCTGACTTGTCCCACATTTCCTATGCTTTTAAGGCTTAAGAATGCTGGTGAAATTTCTGTGTTTGTGTGTGTGAAGTTAGACTTGGTGACCTTAAAGTCTCTTTTAGTTCACTTCAGTCGCTCAGTCGTGTCCAACTCTTTGTGACCCCATGAACCGCAGCACGCCAGGCCTCCCTGTCCATCACCAACTCACGGAGTCCACCCAAACCCATGTGCATTGAGTTGGTGATGCCATCCAACCATCTCATCCTCTGTTGTCCCCTTCTCTTCCTGCCTTCAATCTTTCCCAGTATCAGGGTCTTTTCCAATGAGTCAGCTCTTTGCATCAGGTGGCCAAAGTATTGGAGTTTCAGCTTCAGCATCAGTCCTTCCAATGAACACTCGGGACTGATCTCTTTAGGATGGACCGGTTGGATCTCCTTGCAGTCCAAGGGACTCTCAAGAGTCTTCTCCAACACCACAGTTCAAAAGCAGCAATTCTTCGATGCTCAGCTTTCTTTATAGTCCTACTCTCACATCCATACATGACCACTGGAAAAACCGTAGTCTTGACTAGATGGACCTTTGTTGGCAAAGTAATGTCTCTGCTTTTTAATAAGCTCTCTAGGTTGGTCATAACTTTCCTTCCAAGGAATAAGCGTCTTTTAATTTCATGGCTGCAGTCACCATCTGCAGTGATTTTGGAGCCCAGAAAAATAAAGTCAGCCACTGTTTCCACTGTTTCTCCATCTATTTGCCATACAGTGATGGGACCAGATGCCATGATCTTCATTTTCTGAATGTTGAGCTTTAAGCCAACTTTTTCACTCTCCTCATTCACTTTCATCAAGAGGCTCTTTAGTTCTTCATTTTCTGCAGTAAGAGTGGTGTCATCTGCATATTGAGGTTATTGATATTTCTTCCGGCAAACTTGACTCCAGCTTGTGCTTCCTCTAGCCCAGCGTTTCTCATGATGTACTCTGAATATAAGTAAAATAAGCAGGGTGACAATATACTGTACTCCTTTTCCTGTTTGGAACTAGTCTGTTGTTCCATGTCCAGTTCTAGCTGTTGTTTCCTGACCTGCATACAGGTTTTTCAAGAGTTTACATTCAATTATAAAAGCTGTTAGATGTCACCAGAAATGAGTGCTTAAAAAAAAATGTCATTCTTTTAATGCAAACAATAGAAGTATGATTAGTTCTGTTTCTCCTATACATGAAACTGCAGAATTATAAAACTTGCCTGGTAATGTCTAGTCACAGATGGCTTCTTGATGAGTTTTCTAACTGATAACCTGGTCTTCATAAATCCAACTTCAACCTTTATTTTCTGTGGGCTTTCTGAAAATAGAGGCTTTGTGTTTTCTCTACAGGATTGTAGGGACGAGGAAGGTCTGAATGGTACCTGGTTTGAAAGCACAGGAATGAAGCAGTGTTCCTTTCTCACCTTCTTCTAGTTACCAGTCCTGTTTTCCTGAATGATTATCAGTTTTTCTTATTTTGGCAAGAGCCCCTCTTCTCTCCACATCCTAGAGTCAAAGGGACCTTTGTGCATAACTACCAGACAGCCTGGGAGCTGTTTGCCTACAGCTTCTATCCAGGTGCTATTCCAACTACTCTAATTTCCAAAAAGTGCACCAGCAGTTTCTAGAAACCATGAATTTAAGGAGTTATTTTGCATCCACACGGTTGATCTTCACAAACAGACAAAAAGAAGTGTTTCGTTTTCACTGGGTCTAGTTGGAAGTGGAACAACAGCAACAGCTTCCTCTGGCCTGTGACCAAGCACGGGTGTGAAAGAACCTGCCATTTCATGGATGAAAAATTATGGCCCCTCCCCCATTTTGCCAAATAGGGTGACATCTGGATGGTAGTCAGCTTGAGAGACGTGTAGAACCAACGCATTACTTTCCTTTCTGAAGGCAGAAACCAGAACTGCTTCCTATAACAAATGATTTTAATTTTTACAAGAGCTGGCATCTCATCATCCTTTTGAAACTATTGTGGCTTATCTTCTTTAAAAAACAGATGACTCTTAAAATGTCTCTAGATGCCAAGCAATCCTATCCAATCTCGCTACCACACTTTTTTTTTTTCTCACGGAGCTCTGTTCCTTTTTCCACCTTGACAAGCACCTTCTTTGGTGCTTGCATGAGTAGCAAGAGTGGTAGCTTTTGATTTTTTTCCTCTGTCCTTGGTAGGAGGTTGAAAAAGGGTCTAACCTGATTCTCTGGGATGCCAGTAAAGCCTGGTAACAGAGCATCACAAGGCTCATTTCAGGGGAGAGTGTGGAATCAGGTGGCTCCGCTGTCAGCTCCTGACTCCTGCTCCCCTTGCACGTCACCATCTCTGATCGTGCCGTTCGTGCATTCTGTGGCCATGTGTGTCTGCAGGGGCTCTTTGTGTGTTTGTGTACGTGTGTGTGTGTGAGGGGGTTTGCAATGTCATGAGCCCACTTTCAATATGTGTGAATAGATGGGACAGGAGAGCCCCTTTTGATAAGCTGCCCTAAATACTTTTCTTGTGGGTGGAGAGAAAGCCATGCTGTAGCAAAGCTTGCCATGCCTGGGGGAGCCTCTGGTCCTGTTCTTCTGGCTTCTGGTTTGACAGGGAGTTTGGAGACAGGGTTGAGAACAGGCTCCTAAGCTGGGAGCAGTCAAGGCGGTGCCCATCTAGTGACTTTCGCAGCCTCTACCACACTACCTTCTTCCATTAGGTAATGGGATGTGGAGTCTGTAAGCTCTTACCACATGGCCTGGTGGAGACTGTGCTGTCCACTTGAGGTGAAGCCTGGGTGAATGAATATACGTGGGGCCTGGCTGCCTCAGCTGGGCTGGAGGAAAGGCCTTTGGTCTCCCTGGCAGCTACTTGTGCAACTTGGAACAGCTGTGGCCAGTGCATAAGGTGAACAGGCCTCATGTCTCTGGTGCAGACACCTGACTGTCATCTTTGACATGGGGAAAAATAGCCTCAAGAGCTACTCATAGGCTCCCTTGTTTTAGCAGAGTTTTTCTGGAAATCTTGGCCCCTTCTGAACTTTGCTCTTGGGAAGGATCAATCGTGGTGGCAGAGAGGGATGAGTAGGACAGTCATTAATTAACTAGGATCCATCTCACATGAGGGTGGCTTGGCTGATGCCAACACCCTGAAGAACAGTTTCTACCAAGAGTGAATAGACTTGGATAAGAATCCTGATTAGGGTGAGAGTCAGACTCCTCCTGGGTCCTGGAAGGGCCAGCAAAAACAGTGCATGACAAAACTTGACTGAATTAGGAGATGGTGCCCCAGGGACCCCACTGCCTGAGTGCCACCCCTGTCTCTTCCCCTTTTCCTGGGCCTCTACAAGCAGAGCTCATGCCTTTCCAGGTGTCCTCATCTTGCTTGGGCTGCTTTAAGGGCTCAGGCTATTCTAGGATCTTCTGCAGTCTTGCCTTTCTGTTTGTGAAGTGCATTGTGCTTAAAGCAGAGAGTTTTCACCTTCGCAGATATTCAGCCAGAAGTTGGTAGCCTCTAATTAGCTACAGGAGATGAGATTCATGGGACGGATAAGGAGCTGGATTCAGTGACTCGTGAGGGCTGTTGTAGACATGACCAGTTAGGAGTCCGTGTTCCTGCCTTCCTCAGTACAAATTCTAAATTTAATTATGTGTATCCTTTGTTTTGGTGATTAAATATGCATACACATGTATGTAATTAGTTTTTTTATTTTATTTTTTAACTATTTTAGGTTGTTGAGGCAACTTCATTAAGCTCGGGCACCAGAATAAAAGGCTTCATTGCCTGTTTTGCTGCAGGAATTCTCTGCTCACTTCTGGTAAGACCTCTCTCCCCTCCTCCAGTCTTTCCTGCTGCCTTTCTTCTCTCCTCTTTCTACTTTCATCAACCCCCTTTTCTCTTTTGTTTTTCACTGAAATGCATGGATAAGAGGAGGGGGAGGTAGGTAACAGGGGTGGAGAGGGAGCTGAGGGGTGCGGGGAGGGAACAGGTTCCTCTGTGAACTCCTGGTTCTGTGGCTGTGGTAGAAGGGGTTCCTCATGTGCAAATGTCCTGTGCCTTGTCTTACAGGGAACTCTTTTGCTCTGGGTGCCCAGGAAGGGACTATATCTCTTCGCAGTGTTTTATACCTTTGGTAACATCGCATCTCTTGGGAGGTAACAGTTTTGTTTTTTTTTAAATCTAACCTTAGCCAATTATTAGATGGGGAAATGGATGTAGATTGTGTTTAGAGGGAGGTGAAGGAGGATTCTTCAGTAATTATAAGGATTTGGAGAGTAAAGAAGTCATTAAAACACATCACTTTTATATCCTACCACTTCTATATATACATATGTATTTTTAACTTCAGCATGTATTTATATCTTAGTTCATCTTTGAAGTACCCCTGGGAGGAGGCAAGAACCACTTGTAAAAATTACCACTGTAATTTTACATGGTGCAGAGCAGTTGAATGACTTCTTCAAGATTTGCAACTCCACCGTCTCCAACACCATCTTCTCCATTGCTCTAGTCTTACTGCTCTGCTTCTCGCTGAGTGACTTACATGCTCCCACCTTGTGCTGCACTCAGCGGATTCACAGACAAACAGAGTTTGGATCCTTACTGGTTGGCCAGGCAGACAGACATACAGGATATGGAGAGAGTGATGCCTGGGAGAGGGGCAGGTGGGCTGAGCTGATCTGACCCGACTTGGGGAGCCAAGAGGACCTTCTGTGGAGAAGGTGCTATTTGAGCTGCTTAGAGCTCTGGCATCTATCACTGCTTCTCTGAATACTGTGTGAGTTTCCTGTTGGGCTTCCCTGCCTCTTTTATGGACCCCTCGCCAGGCCATTTTCCACAGAACTGTGGAGTCGCTCCTTTTGTAGCCCAACTTACCCCCTTAGTGGCCCCCCCATTCCCTCTAAACAGGTGAAGTCCAAACCCCTCAGCATGCATGTGGGGCAGACCCTTCCAGCCTTCCTCCTCAACCAGGCTCAACTTGCATTTCCCCCAAACGTTTTTGTTCTTTGCTGGGACTATTCTCTGCCTGGGGTCCTGGCCCATGTGCACCCCATATTTGACGGGTACTTGCTTATTTGTCAGTACCTGACTCAAAAGTCACCTCTTCTATGAAACTTCTCTTAGTTCCATTTTCCCCTTCGGAATCACTGACCTCCTCCTTTAAAACGGGCTCTGTCTATCCCATATATATTTATGTGACAACACAGATAGCGTTTTATTACACTGACTTGTTGCAGGCGTGTAAACCACTTGACAAGGGCTGCACTTCTGTCTTACTTGTCTCCACATGTCCCCCAATGTAGGTCTTTTTCTGGCTGGAAATGCTAACCAAATGATTAAGTATAATGCACTGGACACCTTCCTGAAGCTTCGTTTATTAATTCTTATGATAGTATAATGCTGGACCTTGGAGATGTCTAATCTGGCTCTAAAGCTCTCTCAAAGACTAACTTTTGGGGAGTTTTGCTTTGGGTAGGCAGCATAGGTTATAATGTAGAGTCTAGATTGAGCAGAAATATATAGGTGTGTTAGTTCAAAAGACCTATTTAACAAATCCTAATGGAACTGACCCTTCATGGCATTGCTTGGGGAGATAATAAAGGGAGTGAATTATTTCGGCGTGTGTCTAGGAGTTTGTGACTTTACCTGTAATCTTTTATATTTTTGTATACATGCTGCATTTAATTTTGAAAGCTACCTTTGGCTCTTGCTTCTTGTTCAGTGTAGGCTTAAGAGTGCACTCAGCTCAAACACTTGACCTGGCAGCCTTGAATTCAAGTGGAAACTTAATGGCACTTCAAAGAGAGGTAGAGTTATTTAGCTTTTTTTTTTTTTTAATAGAACACTTAGTAGCTCATGTCATCTGCTGGTTGGCTTGTGTTAAACACTGACTATAACCAGCTACTCCTGGAGCGATGCTTCTTGTGGCATTTCTGTCAGAGGAGTCGGGAAGCATGACTTACAGCTGGCCCTGGCTCTTGCTGTGTTAGGCATGTCTGATTCATTTGTATTTACTCTTTCTTATTAGCCACCTCCGGAGAAGGCAATGGCAACCCACTCCAGTACTCTTGCCTGGAAAATCCCATGGACGGAGGAGCCTGGTGGGCTTCCGTCTATGGGGTCACACAGAGTCAGACATGACTGAGGTGACTTAGCAGCAGCAGCAGCATTAGCCACCTCTCAAATTTCATCCCTGCAGAAGACATGCTGAACCTGTCCTTTGGAGCTTGGTAATCCAATAGATGTGGGCTGGAATGCCAGCTTGTTTAAATGCCTAGCTGTGTGATCTTGGATAAGTAAATTAACCTTTCTGAACTTCATTTTCTCAACTCCAAAATAAGTGTAATAATACCTAACTGCCAGAGTAGTTGAGAGGATGAAATGGAATCATGTACGTGATATCTGCTGCTGCTGCTGCTAAATCGCTTCAGTCATGTCCGACTCTGTGCGACCCCATGGACTGCAGCCTACCAGGCTCCCCCGTCCCTGGGATTCTCCAGGCAAGAACACTGGAGTGGGTTGCCGTTTCCTTCTCCAGTGCAGGAAAGTGGAAAGTGAAAGTGAAGTCGCTAGCATTTAGCAAATAGTCCACACGTCACGGATGCCACTACTATCATCATTAGAATTATTCTCTGGAGATTATGGAAGAAAATGGAATTCTCTACTTATTAACATAAACTACCTAAGCCTGTAAGATATGTTTTTTCTTTTTTCAATTTCCTGAGTCTTTTTGTCTCCATGGGTAGGTTGTTAAGCAGGCCAAGGTAGCACCTGTGAGAGAGGGGTCCTCTAGCCTAGTGGTTTTGGGGGTAATTCTGGAGTCAGGCCTACATGCATCTGCAGCCTCCCTGTACCATTTTCTAGTTGGATGGCCTTGGATAAGTAAGAAGTACTTCTGGATTTAAGTTTCTTCACCTGCAAAATAAGTATGGTAACTGTTCTGTGATCACTTCATAAACTGTTAATGGATTGAGTAAGAATAAGGCACAAAGGCCCTGAGCACAGCACCTGGCCCAGAGCTTTCCGAGTGTGGCCACTGTTCCCGCTCGCATTGCCACAGGTGAGCTGCAGCGGGCGATGAGGAGGCACCTTGGTGTCCCCAGTGTGGTTTTGTTCTGGTCTGAACGGCTTGTCTGTGTTTGCTTCTTAGCACTGTCTTCCTCATGGGACCAATGACACAGCTGAAGCGAATGTTTGAGCCTACGCGTTTGATTGCAACTGTCTTGGTGCTGGTAAGGTCTGCCTGTCAGGTAACAGAAGTTACCTGTTAATTATTATTTTTAAAATTTTTTTATTTTATTTTATTTTTTAACTTTACAATATTGTATTGGTTTTGCCATATATCAACATGAATCTGCCACAGGTATACACGTGTTCCCCATCCTGAACCCTCCTCCCTCTTCCCTCCCCGTACCATCCCTCTGGGTCGTCCGATTGCACCAGCCCCAAGCATCCAGTATCGTGCATCAAACCTGGACTGGCAGCTCGTTTCATATATGATATTATACATGTTTCAATGCCATTCTCCCAAATCATCGCACCCTTTCCCTCTCCCACAGAGTCCAAAAGACTGTTCTATACATCAGTGTCTCTTTTGCTGTCTCGTATACAAGGTTATTGTTACCATCTTTCTAAATTCCATATATATATATGTTAGTATACTGTATTGGTGTTTTTCTTTCTGGCTTCACTCTGTATAGAGTTTTTGTTTCTGCTGTTTGGAGTTTTTTTCCTCTTAAATCTGTGGACTTCTAACCTTTTCTCTTTCATCTTCACTTACAACCCAATGTCTGCACCCCCTGTGGCAGAAGGGGGTATCCCTTTTTTAAAATTTATTTTTATTTATTTATTTGGCTGTGCTGGGTCTTAGTTGTGGCATGCAGGATCTAGTTCCCACATCAGGGATCGAACCTGGGCCCCTTGCGTTGGGGGTGAGGAGCCTTAACCACAGGACTACCAGGGAAGTCCCAGGAGCATTCTTTATCTAATAATTTTTCTCTTCCCTTTGACTTGTGTTTTAGTTGGTATTAAGGTATTGCCAGTTCTATAAAGACCTCCCAGAAGGTGTTGCTTGTCAGTTTAGCCAAACTCATGTGGTAAAGGGCTTCCCAGGTGGCGCTTGGAGTAAAGAACCTGCCTGCCAATGCAGGAGACATGAGACGTGAGTTCGATCCCTGGGTTGGGAAGATCCCCTGGAGGAGGGCATGGCAACCCACTCCAGTATTCTTACCTGGGGAATCCCATGGACAGAGGAGCCTGGCAGGCTACAGCCCATAGAGTCACAAAGAGTCAGACTTGACTGAAGCGACATAGCATGCATGCAGGCATGTGGTAATAAGAGAGCTGTAACATCCTTCGGGTAACGGGTGATGCCACATACAAGCAGAGCTTGGAGGGCATTACTCAGGAATACAGGGTTCATTCTCTAGAGTGGGTATCCAGTCTAACATGGTCTCTTTTTCTCCTTGTCATTATCTGACTTTGGAATCTTGTTTGTTTTTGTCAGTTTTCCTGCGGTGGGTCTGGTCTCCCTCTGGCTCAGCACCCCTGTTCCCTGCTGGTCACCACAGTGCCTTAAGTCTTGTCCTCTCTTTCTGTCCCTACTGGGGAATGCCTCTCTCTTCCTTGGGCCATTTCGTTCCCTTGGACCATCCCATCATTCCAGACCATATTCTCTGGACTTCTGTTATAATTACTGGTATTACAGTATTGTAACTTGATCCATATACTTCTGTTTTTAGTTTTGTGTACATCTCATTTGTTCAGATAGTTACCTATTGCAACTATTTTGTGTTCTTTGAGAGCATCGGGTAGAATGCTGGACACCAGTTTATTTCCATCATATTTATTGAGCAATTACTGATACAGCAGGGTAGAGAGGACAAGCGTGACTGACAGCTGGATTAATTGTTGTTGGCCAGCCCTGGAGGTAAATGAGCTGGAGAAGTCTCTTGCAGAAAGAACTTTCTAAGAAAGGATGCAGTGCTGAGGGGAAGGCGTGGGAGTGCCTGGCAGTCCAGTGGTTAGGACTTTGTGCTTTCATTCTCATGGCTTGAGTCCAGTCCCTGGTCAGGGAACTAAGATCCCACAAGCTGTGTGGCGCAGCCAGAAAAAAAGAAGATTAGAAAGGACTCGGGTAAAGTGTTAGGTATAAACAGATACAAACGGATAACTGACTCATGGGCTCTGAGAGTGCCATCTCATGTTAACCTTTGTCCTTTCTACTCCAGAGACTATAAAGAAGTGTGTTAAACCCACTTTCGCACATTTGAATGGAAAGATGGACGGATGGGTAGACCAGAAATGTGCTTGTATTTGCTGGGCAGAGATTTTGAGAAGATTTGAAAGTAGAAGAGGATCCTCCTTCTCTTTTTAATCTACATGAATCCTTACTGACAGTTTCATTTGAACTCTTCTGCCAAAACATGGGTTCTGAGGTAGCTTAGATGCTTTGAAATAATGGATGCATTTGGTTGCTGTGATAATCACAGAATCTGGTTACTGCAGTTTGATGTGCTGTTGTAAGTTTGTCAAGAATGACGTCTTTACAGTTTTTCCCCTCCCTGTTGTCATTGTCACTATATTAATTAACGTTTCCATTCTCTCTCTAGTTGTGTTTTACACTTACCCTGTGCTCTGCCTTTTGGGTAAGTGTTTCTTTTAATTTTCCGTAACCTTTTTGGTGTGTGCCTCTTGTCATACACATTCCTGTAACCGAATCATTTTTCTTCCAGTGGCACAACAAAGGGCTTGCTCTCATCTTCTGCATTTTGCAGTCTCTGGCCCTGACGTGGTAAGTAACCTTTTCAGCCGTCCCCTCCCACATCAGTCTCTGACTAATGCAGCTGACAGAGATAAAATCCCACATGATTTGGGTAGGAGGATTAGGAAAACAGAAGCTTTTCAATTTAAAAATCCTTAATGATGCAAGTCAAGTACACTGTCGAGCCAAAACCTGTCAACTCAGCGCACTGCCAATAGGTGGCATTAGTGGTCTTGAGTGGTCATGGGAGGCTGTTTGCCCACTGCGGTATTCTTGCTGGGCTCAGGATTGATTTTGAGATGTTGCTAGCATTATTCAACCATTCACGTCCGGTAAGGACAAGGACAATGAAGTATTGTAGGGGCTGGTAAAAAGAGGCTTGTGAGTCAAATAGACATTAAAGAAAAGGGAAACTGGCAAAAAAAATCATGAGTGTTATATTTATGGTTGGATGAATCATTTAACAGAAGGACAAAAAGTGTCACTGTCCAGAAACAGTGACTGATGAAATGGAAAACCGTGTGGCTGTGGGCTGTAGCACGACAGAGAATGGTGGCCCGGAGCCCAAGCATAGAGAAAGGACCATTGGAGACGTTCAAAACCATGGATGGTGCTGTAGGTTCATGGCCATTTCACACCTGCCCAGGCACATATGGAGACAACAGCTCCTGAGACATTTCCGTAATATGTCCACAGTTTATCAAAGGATGGTATCTGCCAGGACAGTTTCATAAAAATGTGACTAGATCTACTTTGGGAAAAAAATGTTGGCTCTAATGCAAAGAAAGGAGGACTGAAAGTTTTAAAACTTCCAGGGATCAAGTATAGTCTTATTGGATAGAATTCAATCTTGAGACTGCGTGCTTAACATCCATTCTTCCTTTTAGTAATTTTGGACTTTTGAATAAATGTACTTTCAAAATTCCCTTGGGAATTTACTCTGTTCCAAGTAAGTGAGCTTCTGTACACGGTGAGTGTCAGATTCAGAGAAGGATGGCCTGATTTTCATATGGCACATGCAGTGCGTCAATGTATTGAAAGGGCCTGGTGTAATGGCTTATGTTTATATTTTGGTTTTCTTCTGGAGGCACAAATCAGTCCTCACATGCACATGCCTTTCTTTGCTTATCGACTGAATATGAAGCCAGTGTTTAAAGGTTTGGCATTCATATGGGCAGAAGCAAATGGCCCTGTTACAATGCTGATGTGTTCCAACTATATATGCCTTCTTAGGGCTGATTGACTTCCGGCCTGCCTGACACCCAGGTCTGGTCTTTTAGGGTGTGACCACCTTCCTCCCTGTGTGGTTCCCTCCTGGGGAAGGGGATGAGTTAACTGAGACCACCAAGAAATCTGTGGGCTTGGGTTCTTAAAGAATCATAGTTAAAAAAAAAAAAGAATCATAGCTTGCTTATACTTTCATCCATAGAGCAGTTGGTAGTGTGTTTCCCCAACTTTACCTATTCTCTTTTCACTTCTTTTACAATTAATAGGCACAGACCAGAAAATTTATCCCAGTTGGGTAGAAGGTACATTCTGTTGAGGATTTGTAAAATATTAGGGGACAAATGATCTGGATCTTATTTAGTGTTCTTTAAGAATAGGGCTTCTAGGATATCTGGAATCTGTATGCTGTAGGTGATGTTGCTGGCTCATTTGGTTAAAGATGAACTCCGTGAGGCTGAGGTGACACTTACCACCACATGGGCCTTTTGCCCTCTAACTTTGATTACAGATGATACTTGCTTCCCTGTTATACACATGACACAGTGTGTGTGTATGTGCTTGTGTGTGTGTATATGTGTGTATAGGTGTGTGTGTGTTCATGCACCCTCCACACATTGCAGATGTTCAGAAGCCCAGTTCACTCTATAACCTTCCACTCACTTCATCTGACTCGATCTTTTGTTTGTTTTTCATTGTAGGTACAGTCTTTCCTACATACCATTTGCAAGGTAAGACTGACTCTCCTTAGGACTGTAACATCAATTATTTGGGGATGAGGATATGTTTGCACAGGTCCTTTTAGTTTAGGGTGGTTTTATAGAGCTCATGCTATTATATGGTTACGAAAAATCCTTGAGACAAATAGGCAGATGTTATACATCTGTTTTATGATTTTTATACATTTGTAAGCTGAGGCTCATCCCCAGCCCCACCTATAACACAACCAGTGATGGTCATTGACCCAGGTCTACCAATTCCTGATGCTGGGAACATTCTGCTGTGATAGATAGATAGATAGATAGATAGATGGATTCTTTATCGCTTTTTTAACCTGTAACTTTGTGGATATTTTCTTAAAGGTGATTATCACCTTAATAATCACTGAGCAAAGCATGGAAGGTTCATGCTTGTTTTCTTGCCCTATCCCACTGATGGAACATTTCAGAAAAGAATTCATAAAGGGAAGTAAGCAGGGCCAGAACTCTGGAGGACTGCAGTTTCCTAATGAAAGCAGTATGACCTTGGGCAACTCACTTGACCCCACCTTGGCCTGAAAGGACTCATGATAACTAAGAATAATTTCACCTCTTCTCACTCTGAGCTTCTGACCTCAAGACCTTCTTAAATTAGCACTTTCAGTGATCTCTATCTCTGACTCTGTTCTCATGTCACTCTTTAATGTCCATTCTTTTATAACCTGTGAACTAAAAAGGGGCTTTTCCTTAACTGTGTTAAGGAAATGAGAAGTGTGGGAGAGTTGAGAATGAGGAAGAACAGGCTTAAGTTTCAACGCCTTCCAAGGCTGTGTCTGACAGTGACCAGAAGATGCTGGGGAGTGACTGATTAGACAGGAAGTTAACCAGCTCATTGTGTTAAAGGCTGTGTGAATAGACTTTCCAAGTCTTTTAATATGTTATGTATATTGTGAGCTGCCATGAGGGATTTTGGTCATAAAACACTTTCTCGTGGATCTGCTGGGACTTCAGTGTGGAGCGTATCTTAAAAAATGTAGTCCTAGAATTATCCTGATAGTAAAATACAGTGTCTGTTCATGTGAATGCATTCTCTCATGCTCCCTCCCTCAGGTGACTGTAGCGTCCTTAGCACAAGAACACAGAGAATAGAGCTTGGGTGAGAAGTCTTAGATGTGGAGGTGGGATGGACATGCCTGCTTGGAGAGCATAGTAATTTGCTGAGCCCTCACTCTTTTCTTGCATGCTCTGCACTGAATTCCAAGGAGTAAGTGCCTGAGTTAGGGCTCATACAGCAGGGTCACAAGTGCTCAGTCCTCATAGAGAGCTCCATGTGCTAGGGAACTGCACGATGTCTCTTAACAAGTTTCTGCTGCCTACTTAGAAGGAAGAAAGGCCCTAGTGCCTATTTTATTTAATGTTTTTAGTGCATTCTGTGCTTCTGGTTGATATTAAAGTACACAGTCCTGACTAATTTTTTGGTTTCAGAAAGTTTCTGCTTTCTTCCTATTTTTTCCTCTAATTGTCAAGATAGCTGTTGTTTATTAAATACCTCCTCTGTTCAGTGCATTAATCCCTGAACTGGTCAGTAGGATTGGTGGGAACATGTCCTTTTACAGATGAGGAATTTGAAATTCAAATAAGGCAAGTAACTTGCCCAGTATAACATTCCTAATAGATGTTGAAGCTGAAGTCGATGCCATGTAGGTCTGACCTCATAGTCTAGGTGCTTTCTGCTCTGCAGCATGCTACTCTGGGTGCCCGGAAAATCTCAAGGAGGGCCTTTACCACTTCCAGGAGGCTTTGGGGTGATGATCTCCTGTTTTTCTTTGTGTTTTTTTTCTCCCAGGGACGCTGTAAAGAAGTGTTTTACCGTGTGTCTTGCATAACACACAGCCAGTTTTGCAAAGCTCTGGAGAACACCGTGGATGGATGTGGGTGGACCATGTTGTAAATATCTTCTAAACCTCTGTCTCACAGACATGTGCCTTTGATCTTGCAAGCAACATGTGGCTTGCATTTTGAACCTTTGAGGATTGCTTCTGGAGGCAACTGTGTGTTCCCAAACCCAAATGTCTGCCGCATGATACAAGAAATGGGTTCTATATCTGACAGAGTGGAATCTTCCTCATATACCTTTGATGGTGTTCCACTGAGTTTTTATGGGTAAAAACCTTGTTAGCAGCAGCAGATAAGCCTTGGGAGCCAGTGATTCCCAGTTGATGACAATGGCCCCATTGGATACTCAGGTGCAACAGGAAGGGATAGAGTTTGGGAATCAATGGGACTTTGTAGATTTGTCCCTCAGCGTGTCACGCCTGCCCCATACAACATGGATGTACTTCTACTTTGGTGTCCAGGAACAAGCTGCCATCCTGACATTTGAACGTGAGCCTGTGAAGAGCCTGGCTGTGGAATGAGGTAGAAAAGCACTTTCTGATGATGTGTGTTGTTTTTAAACCTGAACAGCTCTCTTCTGATTCCACACCTGTGAATGTATTTTCTTTCCTTTTTTTTTCTTTTATTGGAGTTTAGTTGCTTTACAGTGTTGGGTGGGAATGTATTTTCTAATGCTCATTGCATACTCTTCTTCTTGGGTTTTCATTTCTTTCTTTCTGCCTCCCCAACGTATCTTTATTCTTGACCTCCTGGAACAAGATTGAAAGAGAACAAAGCTGCGGCAGTAAATACTAGTGTTTCCTTTTGGACAGGAGCCAGTAGGAGGTGGAAAACCGTGTTGCTCTCTGCTGTGTTCCGCCCCCACCACCATTATTTGTAAATGTTTGCTTTTAAACCGATTTTATTTTCCATTCTCCCCTGGAATGGGGCCAGGGGAGAGTAGGTGGGAAGACAGAGCCCAATCATGGAGCCAGCAGAAATCAGGCACGCCTACCCAGTGACCTTTAAACAGTCCCAGTGTTTTGCACTGGAGCCTGTGCTGGAAACAGTGGGAGAAGACACCGGGGGCTGCAAAGTGGCCACATCACAGCCTGAAGCCTGATCACAGACAGACTGCTTTCGTGTCCCTGATTTTGTCTAGTACTGGTAAGAGCCTTGTGATGAAGCAGAGATTGTTAACCCACTTGGCAGGCCAAAAAAATCAAGGCTCAGAGAAGTTACTAACCCTAACCCAAAATCAGAGTTGATGGCAGAACTGAGTCCTGAGCCTGGGTGCCCCCGCTTCAGTCCCCTTTGTAACCCACATTTCTGGATGTGGCTCTGGTGATATCTCCTGTAACTATTTTCCCCGTTTTCATCAGCAAGCTTCTTCCTTTTCTGGCCCAGTCCTCTATATCACTGTATCTTCTCTTGCTTAGTCTCCCTGTGGGAAGCTTTCTCCTGGATCTGTGGCCTCTTCATCAGTTCTTATGTGCCCGTTTGCCCTTCCTTGCTGCATGACCATCAGAATGTCCTGTATTGATCATCAGAGCTCTTGGCATTGCAGGGCCTCCAAAGTCTCCTTCAAAGCCAGTCTATTTGTGTTTGCCTTTCTTTTCTTCTTCCAGGTCTGGCCTGTCCACTCAGGCTCTTGCTCTGGGAGCCTCCAAACCAAACGCAGTGTTCCACCTCTTGTCTCCTTGCCTGCTAATTGCTGAATTCTTTCTTCTGCTGTAGCTGAGACCTCAGACTGGCAAGGCTTTTCTTCTGATCTGGGGAAGGTATGAACAGGCCTGATGGTGCCAGAGTGAGGAACCTATGTTACTGGGTCCTTTCTAGGCTGTTGAGGGCATCCTGTCTTCTCCTGAGACCCCTAATATTCATTCAGCTAGAAGTGGAAAGTATATACTATCATCTGGTTACCATCACATGCCAGGTGCTTCCAAGAGACTGCTCAGGTCTCAAAAGGGCCCTGAATGGGGCCAGAAGGAAGTCAGGAGTCTTCATTGTTTCTTCTCTTTAAAGCTAATGTGAAACTAACCTGGTCTCACTGTGAGCTTCAACTAGCCTGGAGGCCACAAACAGCCACAGGATTTCTGTGGCTGACCCCTCTGTACCTGTTTCAGAGGCTGGACTTGGACTTTGTGAGACATGAGGTTAAGGGGTCACCTGGCCTGTGTGATGTAGTGGTGGTTAACGTGGGCTATGAAGTTAAACAGGTCCGGGTGAGTTGTGGCTCAATCACATGCTAGTGTCAGGTTGAACAAGCTCCTTAACCTCTGGTCCTCATGTTGCTCATCTGTTTAAAAATAATGGGGATAATTGCTGCTGGATCATTGCAGGATGTCAATGAGAAATATGTCAAGTGCTTAGCAGGGGGCCCAGCATAGGTAAATATCTCAGTAAAAGGTGGGTATTATTATTTAAGCCTGACAATAATGGATGACCATTGAAGGTGACAGGGTGAATGTCTCTGGTCATTAATTTATCTAAAAAAATTTATTTTGTGCTATGTGTCTGGCACTATAGACATCACCATGCAACATCTCACTGAATATTCACAATAACTTTGCTAGACTAGCAGTGTATGCTAGTTACTGGGTTGTGTCTGGCTCTTAGCGACCTTACATACTGTAGCTCACCAGGCTTCTCTGTCCATAGGATATTCTAGGCAAGGATACTAGAGTGAGTTTATAATGGCCAGGACATGGAAGCAACCTAGATGTTCATCAGCAGATGAATGGATAAGAAAGCTATTGTACATATACACAATGGAGTATTACTCAGCCATTAAAAAGAATACATTTGAATCAGTTCTAATGAGGTGGATGAAACTGGAGCCTATTATACAGAGTGAAGTAAGCCAGAAAGAAAAACACCAATACAGTATACTAACGCATATATATGGAATTTAGAAAGATGGTAACAGTAACCCTGTGTACGAGACAGCAAAAGAGACACTGATGTATAGAACAGTCTTATGGACTCTGTGAGAGAGGGAGAAGGTGGGAAGATTTGGGAGAATGGCATTGAAACATGTAAAATATCATGTATGAAATGAGTTGCCAGTCCAGGTTCGATGCACGATACTGGATGCTTGGGGCTGGTGCACTGGGACGACCCAGAGGGATGGAATGGGGAGGGAAGAGGGAGGAGGGTTCAGGATGGGGAACACATATATACCTGTGGCGGATTCATTTTGATATTTGGCAAAACTAATACAATTATGTAAAGTTTAAAAATAAAATAAAATTTAAAAAAAAAAAAAAAAAGGATACTAGAGTGAGTTACCATAGACTAGCAGTCTTGTCTCTATTATTAGACAAGAAACAGCCTCGGAAAGGGTAAAGGGTCTGTACCAGATCTCACCGGCAGAGGACGCCAGTTCTTAGATAAAAGCTCCTACTTTGTCCACTCTTGAGTCCTGTGGCCTGTTTGCTCAGACAGGTCCATTCCAACACCTTAGCAGCTCGTGGGTGATCTTGCCTTCCAGGATCTTCCCAGACTCCTACATTTTTCTTTCTGCTGCCTTACCTTTTGGTTGCTTCCCTACCTGTTTTTGTCTGCCGGATTGTAGGTGCCCTTTTCGAATGTACTGAAATCTGTTACCAAGCAACAGTGCTGGTTAAAAGGCAACCCCATGGATGAGACAAGGAGTGGAGAGTTGGGGTTTTAGATCCCATGGCTGTTCGGGGTCTGTTTCCCTGCTCCTCTGCCTTCTACCTACCTGTTCATTGCTGGGTTAGATTTTTGCATTTTGGAATGAAGGGAGCCATTGAGGTGGCTCTTTTGTAGACAAGAAATGTGTTTGTTCAAGGTGGTGCTTCCAGCAGCTGGCTGGGAGGCTGGCCTGAACGCTCTTCCTTGGCTGTTGGCCTGTGACCGCTGTGCTGGAAGCAGCACTGCTCTCCAGTCCTGGAGGCCTGGCTTCTTCTTAAGTTTCCCCGCCCCTTAGAAACTGCTTGTCTGGTGCTGGGCTAGTGTATTTACTAACTCATTGCCTCCCATCTCCCGTCTCAGAGTTCTTTGCTTTTGCCTGATGTGTTCAGGGTGGCCTCTGGCTCTCCAACTTCTCTGCGTGGCTGTGCCCATGGCTATGGGCTGCTGAGACCTGGCCCAAGGTTTCCTCTTTCTCTTCCACAGACTGTCTTGTCTCTGGGAAGGAGCAAAACACTCTATCTGGCTGAGCATTCTCATTGGCCTCATTATCAGTGCTTGGAGCTTTTGTGCATCACTCCTGTGTGGTGATTGTGGATTATCCACCTGAGTGCTACCCTAATCAGTATATGCTGAGAAGCAAGAAATATAATCATGAAATGCATCTAAAATTACTTTTGGATACTTCCATTAGGAAAGATAATTAAGAAGAGGGTCATACCTTAAAAAAAAATGGTGTGGGGGCACTGGTTTGGCTGCTTTTGCTTTTGGTATCTCCATGAGCGTGACCCGTGTTACGACACACGTGATGAGACTTGGTGGAATGAATTAGAAAATAAAACTGCAGCCCTGTGACTTCGGTATTCTTTTTGTATGGGGTTGCCTATACAAGGCTTGTCTTCTCATCTCTTTCCTCAGATAACTTCTGACTAGAGTCGGCTACAGAATTACAGATACTTCAGAGTTCACAACCCATCCTTAAACTTCATTTTAAGCAAATAAAAACAACAAAATCAGTGTTTAAGGTTTATAAAGCCATTTTGCTAGATAGTAGGCATCATTCTTTTGATTTTAAAATCCAAGACTTAAGTTTTTAGATATGAAGTAGTTTCTTTGCAGTTAGCATTTTTAAAAAAGTGGAAAAAGACTCTACACCTGATGTGTAGCTCTTGAAAAGATTAACAAAAGAATTTACATTTAAAAGTCTACATTTTTTTTTTTTTTACCAATTTTTATTTAAAAAGTTGGAAAGTTAAATCATGTGACTTTAACGTACGTTCTCATTTATAATTTTATGAAATTCTGAGACCTTGAGGGTGTTTTGGTCAAGTGAAGAGGAGAGTGCCCTGCGGTGTAGGTGCCCAGTTTACTTGGGGTAGGGCATTTAGTCTTTCCAGTTATCTAGTTCTACCCTGAATGCCTTGATAACACTCCTAAGGCCCTGGTATGCTTACGCTTTGCTGTTTTTGGCTCAAATTTCTGCCCCTTGGCTTCACAAAGCACTTCACAAAGCAGAGATCTCGCTGCAGAGCTTGTGAGCAGAGCCCAGGGACCATCAGTGCCTTTGTTGATGTAAACTGACAGAATAACATTATGTTCTTTTTTAGCTGGAGCTGATAAACTGATGATGAGCTTGAAAATATACACAGCGTTTTCTATAGATGGAATGAACTGAAAGCAGGGAAGAGTATGTTCACTAGGCAGAAGGAGCACGGCTATTTGAAGTGAAGGTCAATCCATAGCATTGTAATAAACGATCCACAGCATCATAGTAACTACTACTACTGATGTGTATATTCAGAACAATATCACTACATTTTTTTAGTGGAGTGTAATTGCTACAGTGGTCATTACATTTAATAAATAGCACCAAAAAACAGACATAGTGTAGGCAAAAATTCCCTGATATAAATGGCTGCCTAGATTTAATATCATTGTGGATCCGTCCGTGGGAGCCATCCTTTGAGACCAAATGGAGACTCAAACTGGGCAGAATGTTGCTTTCTGCCTGTTGAACTTCCAAACTGCAGGAAGAGGTTAGTGCACCTTAAGCACAGATGAACATTATACTTGTTTAGTGTCTTAAAGGAAAAACACAGTTTGCATGCAATCTTGTGGTCTTAATGCTATGAAAAGTGCTTTCTTTGCCTTTTTCAATATATTTGCTTGACTTAGCCACTTTGAACAAGGAAAAACAATTAAAACCTGAACTATGATCTTTTGCTGCTTTGTACATTCTGATTGTGCAGTTGAGACGACGGATTTTTAAAAGCCCCTGGGGAGTTCATATGCCTACAGAACATTGTGCCTGTTCTAATATGATAAGCTTTTAAGACACTTGGTTAAAAATTCGATTTTTATAATTGTATAGATACTCAGCCAATTCTGAATGCTGCTGATGTCATACCTAAATTTTTATGTCAAAAATATATTGTGTGTTGTTTTTCCTACCTTGAGATCCTATTTCATACAATGAATATTGTTTTCTTTTTACTAACTCCTTTCAAAGAGAAAGAATTTTACTGTTAAGGAAGCTGTTTTTCCCCCAAATATCACAAAACTTTTTTTTTTCTCTAATAAATGAGAGCATTATGATCTTTAATAAATCTTGTGCTGTCTCTTATTCATGTTTGTTTTTCCAGGAGTCACTAAGCCAAATGAAGACTGCATGACTATGAGAAAAGAGCATGTCTTTAAGATGAACCTTTAATGGTAGCACATGTCATAGGTACTTAAAGATGTGTTTTGAGATAAACTGATATGTTTATCCTTTTTTCAAATGACTTAGGATAAATACAGATCTAAGGACAGTTTTAAAGGTTTTGAAATGTAAGAAATTTCAAGTGGTTATTCTGGATTATTCCTGTATACCTAGCTAGTTTAGTTACTTTGTGTAAACCAGATTGTCAAATTAATTACTGTAAGGTTTTTAATAATAATATTTCCTTATTCTTTTAATGTCTGTAGCACTTGTACAGACATTACACTTGTACAGACTTGTAGCACTTGTACAGACTTGTACAGACATTGAAAGAACTTGTCAGTTCTTTCATTGCTGATACTGATTATTTGTGTCTGTATTGATTGTTTCAAAAGACAACTCAGTTAAAAAGATTTGAACAGACATTTAACTTAAGAAAATATGTGACTAGCAAGCAAACACATCTAATAATAATATATCATCATTATATGAAGTTAATAAAAACAGGTAAAACTCAATCCTAGATTTTGAGGATGTATTCTTAAGTGGTAAAATTATAATGAAAGCAAGGAAGTTATTTGCATAAAAGTTTGGATAGTGATTGCTTTGAGAAGGATGGAGAGGTTAACGATTGAGAAGAATCAGAATGTGTAGGGAGACCCTGGGTGCTGATTGTATTTCTTGATCAAGTGGTCCTTACAGGGTGTTCATGAGTAAATCATCGCACTTTGTATTTTTCGTGTATGTGCTCTTTTAAAAGAATATTTATTTCTTTTGGCTGCACTGGATCTTAGTTGCAGCACACAGGTTCATCATTGCAGCATGCGGGTGGGATCCTCCGTGGGAGTGCACAGGCTTCTCTCTAGGTGCACTGTGCTGGCTTCGTAGTTGAGGCACATGGGCTTCATGGCATGTGGGATCTTAGTTTCCCAGGCAGGGATTGAACCTATGTCCCCTGTGTTGGAAGGTGGATTCTTAATCACTGAACCACCAGGGAAGTCCCTGCATGTGCACTTTTGTGATGTGTTGTATTTTATAATAAAAGAACCAGCTTTAGTTTCATTGGTTGTCTGTTTTCTATTTAATTAATTTCTTACATTTCTTCTTTCCTTTCTTATACTTACTTTGGGTTTATATTACTTTTCTGGCTTTTTAAAAGTTAAGACATTTAAATAGTTGACTTTAGATCTTTCTCTTGTAATATAATTTAATACTGTAAATTTCTCTAAAGACTATTTTAGCTACATCTCACAAATTTTGATATATTGTGTTTTCATTTTCAGTCCAATATATTTTTTATTTCTCTGATTTTTTTCTTTGGTCCATTGATTATATACAAGTGTGTTTAATATTCAGATATTTGGAGATTTTCTTGATTTATAATTTAATTCTGTTGTAGTCAGAGAATATAGTCTACATTATCTTAATGTGTTTAAGTATATTGGGACTTGTTTTATGGCCCAGCATATAGTCTGTCTTGATGGATGTTCCATGTATATTTGAAAAGAATTGCATTTAGCACTGGTTGTGTGGAGTACTCTATAAATACCAGGTCAAATTGGTTAATAGTATTATTTAAATTCTGACCTTACTAATTTTGCCTACTTCTATAAATTGAGTGAGATGGTGTAAATTATAATTGAATTTAATTATTCATTCAATTAGCTTTTTAAAAATAGCTTATTTAAAGCATTAAAAAATAAAATACATGTGGAGAAACAAAATATGAGACAAAAATGTTTAGCTCAATGAATTATTACAGAATGATTGTCTAACCACCACCCAGGTCAAGAAATAGAACATTGCCATCACCCCAAAGTTCTCTTATGCTCCTTTCCAGGTATCATTTCCTATATCTCTCCTTCAGAAAGGGGACCAGTATTCTGATTTTATAGTGTCACTTCTTTGGTTTTCTTCAGAGTTTTTTCTTTGAGTTTTATTGAGATATAATTGACATAACAGCACTGTATAAGTTTAAGGCATATAGCATAATGACTTATATACATCTTGAATTGATTGCCACAAGAAGTTAACATCTATAATCTCATATGTATACAAAAAAAGAAAAAGAAAAATATTTTTTTTCCTTTGTGATGAGAACTTCTAGGATTTACTTTTCTTAACTTTCAGATATACAGAGTTTTAACTATAGTTATCATGTTGTACATTATATCCCCAACACTTATTTATCTTCTAATTGGAAGTTTGTAACTTTTACCCACCTTCATCCAATTTTCCCATCTTCCAATCCCTGTCTATAAATCTATAAATAGTAACTATAAATCTGAATCTTTTTCTGTGAGTTTTATTTTTAAGATTCACATAAAAGTGAGATCATATGGTATTTGTCTTTTTCTCTCTGCCTTCACTTATCCACCCATGCTGTCATAAATGGCAGGATTTCCTTTTTTATGGCTGCACAGTATTCCTGTGTTTGTGTTTCAGTATGATGCTGAATTTGGTTTCCTGGGGCTTTTTTTGTTTTGCTTGTTTTGAGCACTTCTGCATCAATGTTCATAAGGAATATTGGTCTCTAGTTTTTTAAATAGTATGTTTGGCATCATAGAATAATTTAGGAAGTCTTCCTTCCTCTTCAAGTTTTGGGAAAAGTCTGTGAAGGATTAGTTTTTCTTTAAATGTTTGGTAGAATTGTAGTGTCTCTATCATGTCCAGGGTTTTTCTTTGTGGGAATGTTTTTGATTACTGATTCAACATCCTTACTAGTTATAGGTCTATTGAGATTTTGTATTGGTTTGTGACTTAATCTTGGTAGAGGAATACCAAGTGTTGTGTTTCTAGGAATGTGTTCATTTAAACTAGGTTATCCAATAATTGTTCATAGTACTCTCTTAATCCTTTTTATTTCTGTAGAATTGGTAGTAATGCTCCTACTTTCATATCTCATTTTAATATTTTGAGTTGTCTCTCTTTTTTTCATAGTTCATCTAACTAAAGATTTGTTGATCTTATTGATCTTTATTTGTTGTTGATCTTTTTGTCAGTCTTTTGTAGATCTATTGACCTGTTGTTTTTGTTTCATTGAGTTTTTTCTATTGTTTTTCTATTCTCTGTTTATCTCTGCTCTAACCTTTATTATATTAAGTTTACTTTATTACTTTACTACTAGCTAGCTTTGAGTTTAGTTCTTTTTTCCCCTAGTCCTTAAGTTGTAAAGTTAGGCTGTTGGTTTTAGATCTTTTTCATTTTTTAATGTAAGAGTTTATATAGCTATATATTTCTTCCAGGATTGCGTTTGCTGCATCCCATAAGTTTTGGTATGTTGTGTTTTCATTTTTGTTCAACTATTTTCTTTCTTTTTAAAAAATTGTTTTTAATTAGAGGATAATTGCTTTACAATACTGTGTTGGTTTCTGCCATATAGCAACATGAGTCAGCCATAGGTATACATATGTCCCCTCCCTCTTGAACCTTTCTCCTACCTCCTTCCCCACCCCACCCCTTTAGGTTGTCACAGAGCACCACATTTGAGCTCCCTGCATCATACAGCAAATTCCCACTGACTATGTTACATATAGTAATGTATTTGTTTCAGTGCTACTCTCTCAATTCGTCTCACCCTCTCCTTCCACTGTGTCCACAAGCCTCTTCTTTATATTTCCTAGTGATTTTTTGGGTTTAATTTCCACAATCTGTGAATTTTCCAGTTTTCTTTATGCTGTTGATTTCTAACTTAATCCTGTTCTGGTCAGAGAAGATCTTCTGTATGATATCTGTCTTTTAAAATCTATTGAGACTTAATTCATAGCTGAATATACAGACTATCTTGGAAGATGTCCTGTGCATTTGAGAAGAATGTTTATGCTGTTGTTGGTTGGTGTTCTGTATATGTCTGTTAGATCTCATTAGTTTATTGTGTTAAGTCCTCTATTTCCTTATCTTCTGGCTGGTGGTTCTGTTCATTACTGAGTGAGATATTAAAATCCCCAACTATTATAGTAGACCTGTTTATTCTTTTTTTCAATTCTGTCAGTTTTTGTTTCATAGATATTCATTCTGTCATTATGTGCATAAATGTTTATGGTTGTTATATCTCTTGCTGTATTAATCTTTCATTAATATATAATGTAATTTTTTGTCTTTTTGCTTTAAAGTCTGTTTTGTCTGCTATGAGTATAGCCATTCCTGCTTTCTTCTTATTACCATTTGCATGAAATACCGTTTTTCATCTTTTTACTTTTGACTTGTTTGTGACTTTGGTTTTCAGGTGAGTCTCTTGTAGATAGCGTGTAGTTGAATCATATTTTTTTTTTTTTTTAATCCATTCTACCAAATTTTGTCTTTTGATTGGAAAGTTTAGTAGATTTACATTTAAAGTATTCATTCTACCAAATTTTGTCTTTTGATTGGAAGGTTTAGTAGATTTACATTTAAAGTATTCATAATTGTTTATCAGGGAAGACTTTCATTGTACTATTTCTTTTCTATATGCTCTATAGCTTTATTGTCCCTCATTTTCTGCATGTTCATCTTCTTTTGTGTTTAACTGATATTTTTTGGAGTGAAATATTTAAATATCTTCTTAATTTCCTTTGGTGCTTATTCTGGGCCGTTTTATTTGTGGTTACCCATGGAAATTATGTTTAACATCCTAAAGGTATAAATTTGAATATATTCTAATTTGAGTGTATAGCAGCTTACCTTCAATAACAAATAAAAACTGTATTTCTTTATAGTTCTTATCCACACTTCTTTTGGTTGTCAGTGTCATAAAATTACACCTTTATTTTTGTGTGCCTGAAAACATAAACTAATAATTTTTAAAAATGTATTACTCTCCTAAATTTTGTAGAAAACAAAATTTGGAGTTACAAACCAAAGTCATAATAATATAGTCTTTTATACTTTGTTGATCATTGCTTTTTTTCTTTAAATGAATTAGTCTCTAAAGTCATGTAGAAAATAAGTACAATTACAAACTGTTGTTACAATAAAACTACCTTTTATAATTGCCTAGGTATTTACTTTTATTGAGATCTTTATTTTTCCATATGGGTTTGAGGTGTTGTCTAGTATCTTTTCAGGTCTCCTTGCAGGACTCCTTTGAGCACTTTTTGTAGGCAGGTCTAATAGTTTTGAACTCTCTCGGGTTTTGTTTATCTGTGGGTGTTTTGATTTTTTCCTCACTTTTGAAGGACAGTTTTTCTGAACATGATTCTTAAATGGCAGTTTTTTCTTTTAGTACTTTAACTATCTTGGCCTACTGTCTTCGGGCCTTCCAAGTTTCAGATGAGAAATCTCATTGAGGATCTTATTGAGAATCCCTTGTGATGATTAGCTTCTCTCTTGCTGCTTTCAATATTTGCTCTTTGTTTTGGCTTTTGAAAGTTTGATTATCCTGTGTGTTGGTGTGGGTTTCTTTGAATTCACTTTACTTGGAGTTTTTGGGCTTGGATGTTTCATGTATTTCATGAAATTTGGGAAGATTTCAGTCATTATTTTTTCAAATATTTTCTCTTTCCCTTTGTCTGTCTTTTTTCCTTCTGAGAAACCCACAATGCATATGTTGGCCCACTTGCTGCTATCCCAAATGTTCCTTAGACTCTGGTCACTTTTCTTCGATCTTTTTTCTTCCTGTCCCAGCCTTGATAATTTCCATTGTCCTACATTCAGTTCACTGTTTCTTCTGTCTGCTCAAATCCACATTTAAGTCCTTTTTACTACCCTAGCTCCCATAAGCTGTGTGCAGACTGTTTCAGGAACACTGCACAGCTGCCTTCCAGTTGGGTGGGGATGGGTGATGGGTAGGTGCTACTGAGCTTAGAGCTGGAATTGACCACAATTTATTGTCCAAGCCTTTTCCTCAAAGTTGCAAGCCTTCAACAGACCCCAGAATTCCAAAATAGTTATATCAGACACATTCTGCCAAATGTAGTTGTCTAGTGGGGAGGCAGATTCTTGGTGCTTTTTACTCTGCCAACCTTCTTAGAATTTTCATTGTCTGTTACTTTCATTGTGTCCATTAAGTGCTTGGGGCTGGTGCACTGGGACGACCCAGAGGGATGGAATGGGGAGGGAGGAGGGAGGAGGGTTCAGGATGGGGAACACATGTAAACCTGTGGCGGATTCATTTTGATATTTGGCAAATCTAATACAGTTATGTAAAGTTTAAAAATAAAATAAAATTTAAAAAAAAAAAAAAAAAAAAAAAAAAAAAAAGAAGTCAGTTTTATGATAATCTGTATGTCTTTGAAGGCAATCTATTTTTTCCACCCGCTATCTGTACTCAGTATTTTACTATGACATTCTTAGATGTTCATTTCTTTTTATGTTTTTAGAATTTTAAGGCTTCATGAACTGTTAGCTCAATGTCTTTCATTAGTTTTGGAAAAATATTAGCTTTTATCTCTTTCATTATTTTTCTCCTTTCCTTCTGGGACTGTAATCAAGGTGATAGTTTCACTTTATGTCTCTTGCCCTGTTTTCTGTGTGCTTTTAGTTCTTTTGTTTCTTCACATTTAATTCTAGATATTATCTTATGACTTCTTCCAGTACATTTGCTCTTCAGCTCTCCTATGTTGAACTTATCCACACTGAATTCTTAATTTCAGTTGTATTTTTAGTTTTAAAGTTTCTATTTAGTACTTAAATAGTTTCCAGTTTTCTGCTGAAAAATCCCCATACTATCTGTTATCTCCCTGAAAATGGTCAGCATGTATCTGTTGAATCCGTGCATCTATTATTTGAAGGTCCCGATAGTTCCCTTTCTAGTGTCTTGGGTTTTATGGGTTTTGTTCATGTCGTCACGTTTCCCTTATTTGTCTGACTATTGCACGCTAGGAAGAACTTTACAGAAAGCTCTGTGGAAATAATTTGAAGCCTATATCTTCCACAGATAATTTATATTCGCTTCTGTCTAGTAGCTGGGAATACTAGCACTCAGGGTAATTTCAAGGTGATTGATAGATAAGTTACTCCTGGTTTACTCTGTTTCCCAGTGCACAGATCTTCAGGGCCAAACCCAAGAAAAGGAGGATCTCTTCCCTGTGTCCTAGTCTCCCTGCCCTGACCTAGATTCAGGAAGCCTTCAGAAGTGTTTGCTAGACCCCTTTGGAATCATCAAAACCTTCCTAGAAAAAGCACTCCAAACAGTTATATCACTTTTCCAGTCTCTGTCTTCTTTCCTATCTTGACTTTATAAATCCTTACCATTTTGTTGGCTCTTTAATGCTTTCAAGTAGATAATTACATTTTGTTCAGATTTTCTATTTGTCCTCAGGATGAAGGCTAGTTCAGATTATTTGGTTTGCTATGAATGGAAGCAAAAAGGTCTTCCTGTTAACTTTTGTGATTCTATCATAGTCACAAATGACCTTTTCATGCTTTTTATGGTGCTTAAGCTTTTGACTAATAAGAATAATGACCTTATTTAGCTTCCTTCCCTTTGTTTTTTTGTTGTTGTTGGCTTTTTTGCTCACCCTCAACGTTTATTTTTTCATTTGGCATCTTTTCTCAAGTTATTTCAAAGCTGCATGCAACAACAACAAAAAACTTGTGTGTTGTGAATATATCTATATATGCAAGGTAAAATTTGTTTTCATTCTTCCTCATAAAAAGAGTAGTTGTTGGGCCTTAGAATTCTTTTGCTTGGGAATTTAGTATTAGAAGATACCATAATATTTAGTAACTTAGATAAAATGCTTGAGCTGTACATTTTAAAAACATCTTTTAGTTATATATATATATAAATTTAAAATTTTCATTAGACATATATATATATACACATAAGTGGGTAATTAATAAAAATCTACTTTTAATTTATTTTCTTCTGAACTATTTCATGGAAGTCATACTTCTGTTTTCTGGAGTATACTTATCCTAAACCTAATTTAGGAAAAAGGGAGAGAATGTTGGCCTCTAGATAGAACATCAAATAACTTGATTTAGGGGGTAGATAAGCTAACCAACTGGTGGGGGATACTTCCAAAAACCACTCATAAGTTTCTATATAGAAATGTTTTATTTTCCAAACAAGCAAGTAAAACTCTTCTGTTATAAGTTATCATTGTATTTTGGGAATTAAAGTAAGAAATAGGGGAATATGTCAAATGATGAGGTCCATTGAGGATCAAAGTTGAGGTTGCTTCTATTTTAGTATTCTCTTAAATATTCCTCAAGAGTGATTACATATAAAATTAAGAAATTTATAGATGAGGTAAAGTTCACCTAAAAAGTAAAATTCTGAGCTGATATAAAGTGCAGGAAAATCCAACCAGATCTTAAGAATGGTCAGAAAAGTGGTAGAAGACTAAGCACAGAGTGTAAAGCAACCCAAATTGTGTTTATGATCATGGGCTTCAACTTGCCTATTGCAACCTTGAGAGGAACTTTGGAATCCTTATGGGTATTGGTGGGAAGGTATTATAAACAAAACAGAGAAAATCTTCCCTTGGATTTTTTTTTGTACCAAAACACTGGATACAGTTCTGTCAGCACATTTCACAAAAGCTGTGATACACCCGGAAATGGTTCACAAAGTCCTGGGTTTCTGAATAAAGTGAGAATAAAAATGTGAGGTCCTTAGGATAGAAAAATGAAGCCAGCTAACTGGCTATAAATGGAGATTCTATAATTATAGAAAGAATGGTAGTCATTGAAGAAAACACAAGTTGGTGTCACAAATCCTTGAGTCCCAGAACTGGAGGTACTCCTTGAAAATTAAAGGAGACCATTTTAGATTCAAATCACCACTATGTAGCAGGGGAATGAGAGCTGGATGATAAAAAAGGCTGAGCACTGAAGAAGTGATGCCTTTGAACTGTAGTGCTGGAGAAGACGCTTCAGAGTCCCTTGGACAACAAGGAGATAAAACCAGTCAATCCTAAAGGAAATCAACCCTGAATATTCATTGGAAAGACTGATGCTGAAGCTGAAGCTCCAGTACTTTGGCCACCTGATGCAAAGAGCTGACTCATTGGAGAAGACTGATTCTGGGAAAGTTTGAAGGCAGGAGGAGAAGGGGATGACAGAGGATGAGATGGTTGAATGGCATCACCAACTCAATGGACATGAATTTGAGCAAAGTCTGGGAGATGGTGAAGGACAGGGAGGCCTGGCGTGTTGCAGTCCATGGGGTCACAAACAGTTGGAAATGACTGTGGCAGGGGAGTAAATGTGATGTTTGTGATTCTGATAAATAATACACGTAGTCCAAGTTAGTGGTGGTTTAGCTGCTAAGTTGTATCCAACTCTTGTGACCAACTCATGGACTGTAGCCTGCCAGGCTCCTCTGTCCATGGGATTCTCCAGACAAGAATACCTGAGTGGGTTACTATACCCTCCTTCAGGGGATCTTCCCAACCCAGGAATTGAACCCGGGTCTCCTGCATTGCAGGCAGATTCTTTACCGACTGAGCTATGAAGGAAGCCCTCAGTTACTAATGGAGCTGTCTACTAATTTGTCTGTTCACATCTATTCTAGCATTCTTCTAATAGTCTCTTTATTGTACAGAGTGATCTTTTAAAAAAAAAAATTATTGGGATATAGTTGTTTTACAATGTTGTGTTAGTTTCTACTGTACAACAGAGTGAATCAGCTATACATATATTCCCTCTGATTTAGACTTCCTTCCCATTCAGCTCACCATGGTGCATTAAAGAGTTTCCTGTGCTATACAGTATGTTCTTATTAGTTATCTATTGTATACATAGTATCAATAGTGCACAATGGTCTTTCAAAAGGGAATTTTCCCATTATTTTTAGGATTACTGAATACTTCATATTTTGACCTATAAGGCTGTATATTGTCCTGTATGGTCTGGCTTCTGCCTACCATTTCATCTTCATTTTGCCTCCATTTGTTTCTCTTTTTGTCATGTTCTCTCTTGTCATGTGGTCTTTGCACATGCTGTTTCATCTGCCTGTGTTCCTCCTGTTAGCCAAGTTATTTCTTCCTTACCTTCTGTATTTCAGAGCAAGCTTTGCTTTCCAAGGGTGCTCTGCCCTGACCTCCTTGACTCAGTGCCATTGTCCTTAGCAGACCGTAGCAGTTGCACAAGAGCATGGGCTGTGTTTCTTTTAGCTGTCCTTTCTCTAGCACTTAGCATACCACCTAACAGAGAATAGACACTTAAGAAATATTTGCTGAAGGAATGAAAATATAAATAGGCATATATGGTCACAAGTGGGTAACGTTGGCTTATAGACATATTTTGTTTATTCCCACACTATGTTTAAAATGTCTTTTGATGCCTCTGGATTGACATGTGCATTTCCATTTCCCTAGTCTCTGATGTGCCTGTCCTTCATTCATGTTAGAGTGTTTATGTTCCTTGGTTTGGCTGCATGAGGGCATGGCAGATGCGCAGTGGGTATCTATGGGGAAGTCAAGGGTCTTTTTACTTTGTCCACATGGAGAACAGTCATATTCCTATCCCAGTGCTATCCCAGTTCCTTCTCATTATTGTTAGAAACTCAATTGAGAATTTAGAATGACATTCTCATGGACACCTAAAAACTCAGGACCCAATTAATTTTTGAGTGAAGTTTTCAGTGAAAAATTGGATATTTAGGGGTCTGACAAATAGGTTGTTAGTGACTTTATAAAATCTAACCTTTCACACATGGAAAAGGATGAGCTGTTGTTATGGAAAGGTATCTTAAAAGGCTCTTATGATTGATTTGGAATTGACTCCAGACACTAATGAAAGAGTAATCTTCCTTAAATCACCCCAAAGCTAGTAATCCCTAGGGCTGCATGTTGGTGATTAAAAAAGAAAAGTAGGAGCAGCTGTCTTTTTGTTCAGTTTAATTATGACCCAATATCTGGGGGAGTGTTAATTTCCTGGTGGCACTGGAGGTGGGTGGAGAAAGGTGTTAGGTTTCTGTACGCTGCAGGGACTGAATGTGCAGACATGGATTCTACCTGGTTTGTGCCCAAGGATGCTGACAATGTTCAGGGGAGCTCATGCTCATGTGCTCAGATTGCATGGCATTCAATTTCTGCCCTTTATGTCCGAGACATGAACCTCTGTGTGCCAGAGGACACAGGAGTGCTATCGGATGTCAGTTAGACTACACACCTTAATTAATAGCCCCTCACCTCCAGCAAGCCATCTGCTGTACCTGTGAGATAGAACTTCTTTGTGTCATCAGGAAGAAGAGGAACATTTAGCCCTCTTAATTCCTTCGGCAGCATTTAAGGCCGGAAGTCACTGAACTGGGCATCTGCTTTCCCAAGTTCCAAGTTTTGAATATTCAAGTTGGTGTCTGAGTGTGTATTCACAGTCTGTGAACTGCTGGCTGTTCTTGAAAATTAACACCCTGCTAGTGGTGCACATGGAACACCATTCCTCCCAACTTTTCTCCTTTTGTATTTGATATATTGAGAATGGCCCTGTCATCTGCCCAGTCATCTAGCCAGATGCTTGGAATCATGTGCCTTCTAAATAGCTATCACATCTACTGTGTCCTCTCCTCCATGGCACCTACCCTGTTCTCCTTCACCACCCCACCTGAGATTTCTGCAGCATTCTCCCTGCCTGCCTGAAATCCCATCACTTTCCTGTCCAGCTTCCACATGGCTACTAAAGCACTCTTCCAGAAGTGTCAATCTCAGGTTGTGTACCTGCTTAAAGTTACAGAGTGGCTCCTAGTCACATGGAGCAGCTTTTGCTAATCGTCAATCTTCTTATCACCTTTGTAATGTTCAAGTTTTACCTTCACTCTTTCTTTATTAGTATTTTAGTTTAAACCACACCACTCCTTTTAGTTTTACTTGTCCTAGGAATGGCCTGGGTTTCACATGCTAGTTAAAGTTCTTTGCTGTAACTAATATAATAATTGATGTTAGTCCATTTGCCACCTAAAATTGTTTCCTTGTGGGAAATACTTAACATCCAAAGCCCTTTATCATTTCCTCTCTAGTCTAATGTTCCACAGGCTTGACTCCTTGATATTACTTGAGTATACAACCTGCCAAGACTGAGCCAAGAAGAAACCATTTGAACAGACTGATCACTATTAGTAGAATTGAATTTGTAATAAAAGCTCTAAGGAAACAAAAGTCCAGGGCTGGATGGTTTCATTGAGGAATAATATCAAACATGTAAAGAACTAATGCCTATTCTTCTCAAACTATTCCAAAAATTTGAAGAGAAGGAAACACTCCCAAATTCATTCTATGAGAACACCATTATTATAATATCAAAACCAGACAAATACCCTAAAAAAAAATGATAGGTCAATATCTTTGATAAATACAGATGTAAAAATACTCAAGAAGATATTAGTAGGGACTTCCCTGGTGGCTCAGTGGTAGGAATCCAGCTGCCAATGAAGGGGAAAACGGGTTTGATCCCTGGTGCAGGAAGATTCCACATGCTATGGAGTGACTAAGCCCCTGTACCACAACAACTGAGCCCGTGCTCTAGAGCCTGCAAGCCACAACTGCTGAAGCACCCATGCTACAACTACTGAAGACTGTGCTCTGAATAAGAAGCCACCACAGTGAGAAGCCCATGTACCACACTGAAGAGTAACTGCTGCTAGTCACAGCTGATGTAAGCCTGTGCAAAATCAACGAAGACCCAGCACCCCCCCAAAAAAAGATATTAACAAACCAAATTCAACAATATATAAAAAGAGTCATATACCATGATCAAATTGGATCTATTTCAGGGACACAAGGATGATTCAACATTCACAAATCAATCATTGTTATGCACCACATTGGGCTTCCCAGGTGGCTCAGTGATAAAGAATCTGCCTGCCAGTGCAGGAGACACAGGAGATGTGGGTTCGACCCCTGGGTTGGGAAGATCCCTTAGAGGAGGAAATGGCAACCCACTCCAGTAATCTCACCTAGAAATTTTCAATGACAGAGGACCCTGGTGGGCTATAGTCCATGGGGCTGCAGGGACTTGAATACAACTGAACTACTAAGTACACACACATGTACCACATTAACAAAAGGAAGAATAAAAATCACATGATCATTTCAATAGACACAGAGAAAGCATTTGACAAGATTCAACATCCATGATAAAAACTCTCCAGAAAGTGAATATAAAAGGAAAATTGTTGTTGTTTAGTCACAGAGTTGTGTCTGATTTTTTGTATCCCCATGGACTGTAAACCTCCAGGCTCCTCTGTCCAGGCAGAAATATTTGGAGTGGGTTGCTGTATCTCAACATAATAAAGGCCATTTTGACAAACCCACAGCTAACATCGTGTTCAATGGTGAAAAGCTGAAAGCCTTTTCTCTAAATTCAGTAACAAGACAAGGATGCCTACTCTCACCAATTCTATTTAACATAGTATTGGAAGTCCTAGTTACAGTACTAAAGAAAAAGAAGGAAAATACATCCAAATTGAAAAGGAAGAAGTAAAACTGTTGCTTTTGCAGTAGACTTGATACTTTATATAGAAAACCCCAAATCCACACCCCCAAACTATTAGAACTAATAAACAAATTCAGCAAAATTTCAGGATACTGGATTTATATACAGAAATCTACTGCTTTTCTATTCACTGATAATGAGCCATCAGAGAACAGATTTTTAAATCTCATTTAAAATCACATCAGAAAGACTGAAATACCCAGGAATAAACTTAACCAGGGACTTCCTTAGCTCAGATGGTAAAGAATCTGACTGCAATGCAGGAGACCTGGGTTTGATCCCTGGGTTAGGAAGATTCCCTGGAGAAGGAAATGGCAATCCATTCCAGTATTCTTGCCTGGAGAATCCCATGGACAGAGGAGCCTGGTGGGCTATAGTCCATGGGGTCACAAAAAGTCAAACATGACTAAGCGACTAACACACAAACTTAACCAAAGAAGTAAAAGACCTATATTCTAAAAACCATAAAAAATTGATGAAATAAATTGAAGATACAAATTAATGGAAAAATACCCTGTGCTCTTGGACTGAAAGAATTAATATTGTTAAGATGGCCATACTTACCCAAAGCAATCTACAGACAATGCAATCCCTATCAAAATATCCCATGACGTTTTTCATAGAAGTAGAACAAATAATCCTAAAATTCTGTGGAATCCCAAACTGAAAAAGACTCTAAATTGTCCAAGGAATCTTGAGAAAAAAAGAATAAAGCTGGAGGTATAAGCCTCCCAGACTTCAGATTATATCACAAAGTTATGGTAATCAAAACACCATGGTACTGGAGCAAAAACAGACACATATATCAACGGAAAAGAATAGAGAACCCAGGAACAAACCCATGTACCTATGGTCAATTAATCTATAACAAAGGGAGCAAGAATATACAATGGAAAAAAGACAGTCTCTTCAATAAGTGGTGCTGGGAAAATTAGAAAGCAACATCTAAAACAATGAGTTTATAAAATTTCCTTATGTGCTGTCACCCCATGGACTGTAGCCCACCAGGCTCCTTTCTCCATGGGGATTCTCCAGGCAAGAATACTGGAGTGGGTTGCCATGCCCTCCTCCAGGGGATCTTCCCAACCCAGGGGTCAAACTGGGGTCTCCTGCATTGCAGGTGGATTCTTTACCAGCTGAGGTACCAGGGAAGCCCAGTATTTCCTTATATAATATACAAAAATAAACTCAAAGTGGATTAAAGACCTAAATGTAAGACCTTAAACCATAAAACTCATAGAAAAGAACAAAGAACACTCTTCAACAGAAATTGTAGCAATATTTTTGGGGAACTGTCTTCAAGGCAAAGTAAACAAATGTGACTTAATTAAACATAAAAGCTTCTGCACAACAAAGGAAGCCGTCAACAAAACAAAAAGACAACCTACAGAATGGGAGAAAATATTTGCAAAATATATAAACAGCTCATATAACTCCACATCAAAAAGATTACCCCCCCACCCCACCCCCAAAATGGCAGAAGACCTGAGCAGACATTTATCTAAAGAAGACATGGCCAATAGGCCCATGAAAAGATCATCAACATTGTGAATAATCAGAGAAAAGCAAATCAAAACAGGATACCTCCTCACACCTGTCAGAATGTCTGTTATAAAAAAGTCTACAAATAAATGTTGACAAGGATGTAGACCAAGGGGGACACTTGTATACTATTAGTGAGACTATAAACTGGCACAGCATTATGGAAAAAAGTATTAGAGTTTCTAAAAAACTGAAAATTGAATTACCATATGATCCAGCAATTCCATACTGGTTATATATAAAGAAAAAAAGGAAACACTAATTTGAAAGGATATATGCACCTCATTATTCATAGCATCTCTGTTTACTATAGCCAAGCTATAGAAGTAAACCAACTGTCCATCAACAGATGAATGGATAGAGATATTAATATATAAAGATAACACACACACACACACAGACATACATATGTACACATAATGGAATATTACTCATTCATAAAAAGAATGAAATCCTGCCATTTGCAGTACTGTGGATGGACCCAGAGAATATTATGTTGCTATTATTGTTTAGTCGCTAAGTTGTGTCTAACTCTGCAACCCCATGGGCTCTAGCCTGCCTGGCTCCTCTTCCCATGGGATTTCCCAGACAAGAGTACTGGAGTGGGTTGTCATTCCTTTTCTAGGGTATTTTCCTGACTCAGGGATCAAAGCTGTGTCTATTGCATTGCAGGTGGATTCTTTACTGCTGAGCCACCAAAGAAGCCCAGAGAATATTATATTAGTGAAATAAATCAGAGAAAGACACATATTGCAGGATATCATTTATATATGGAACCTAAAAAATAATAGAAATGAATGTATAGAAAAACAGAAATAAAACAGATATAAAAAACAAACTAGCGATGAGAACAAGATGGTGGAGGTGTAGGTGGATGTGGAATACATCTCTCTCCATGGATAATCAGGAATACACCTTCAGAAACAAAAGAGTTTGCAGAATACCTGCTGAGAGCAGGCAGGAGTACCTGATCACTGGAAAAGAATATATAGAACCACACAAAACTTGGTAGGATGAAGGAAGTAGGGGGAAAAAGAGGAGAGTTAGTAGGACTGAACCTGCCCTTGGCAGATAGGGGAACTGAAGCAGAGGTCTGATCCCCTCATCGGGGCAATTGTTTGGGACAGAGGAGAAACATTTGAGGCTGAGAGTGAAGCAGGTGAGCTGCAACAATCCTAATGGAATGAGAATCACACAGACAGTCCTTGCCACCACCAGACATACCATGGACAGGAACACGGGTCCCCTAGAAGGCGCAGTGGCTGGGAGCTGGAGTGTAGGGATTGTGGAAGAATCCCAGGATGAGGTCTGCTGCTGACTGTGAGGAGATGGCCCAAGGGACTATGAGAGAGGGGACTGTGGTGGGCAGTGCCTGTGGAGCAAAACCAGGCAGCCATGGAAGCAAGGTGATACTGCTGAGGCATGTGTAGGGGATGGAGTCATCACTGCAGCCTCTCTCTCCCCACATGCCAGCACTGATAGCTGAACAATAGAGAGGCTGGCCCTTTAAGCACCTGACCTCCAAGCAACAGAGTAGGACCCCAGCCAGGGCCTCTTTAAGTGCCTGATGTATTGAGCAACAGAGAAGGACCAGCCAAAAAGGCCTTCTGATCTCCAGCTGCCAGAGGCTAGAAAGATTGTTAGGGCTATAGCTCCTGCAGCTGAGGTAGTTGGTGTCCCTGCACATGTGGCACTGCCAGAGTCCCCACGACCCAAGCAGCTGCACCACCTTCATGTTTAACCCTCACTGGGGCAGAGCTGCACTGGCTAGAAAAAGCCCTAATAGCACCATATATCCTGTGACAATAGTCGCCGGCACTCCTGTGTAGCTGGTGTTGCCAGAGTCTGTGATCCAAGCAACCACGCCACCTCTATGCATGATCCCCAGTGGGACAGAGCTGCCAGAGGCTAGAAAAAATCCTGCACTTGTGCATGTGGTGTTGCTTCAGGCATTTCTGACCCTTTGTGACCCTGTGGACTGTGGCCTGCCAGGCTTCTCTGTCCATGGCATTCTCCAGGCAAGAATAGCGGAGTGGGTTGCTGTACCTTTCTAGAGCACTATATTTCCCGCTGCCCTTGGCACCAGCTCCCCTGAATACCTGGTGCTGCCAGGGCCCCTGCGACCCAAGCAGCTGTGGCACCTCCACACCTGGCCCTCACTGGGGCACACCCAAGGCCTCCAGGGCAGCCTCAGGAGCAAATCCCTGTGGATGACTCACAGAAGAGGAGATAAAACCACAGTTGAAACCTAGAGGCAGTGTGCTTAAGGAAGAGGACCCAAAACCTTCCCAACCAGCTGTACAAGCTACAGATTAAATCCACATGATCAATTAGGCAGACTCTGTGTCTATGGAATATATTAAAGGACAATGAGAGTTCCCACAAAAGAAAATGCACTAGTTCTGACAGTGTGGACCTTGGAGGCAAGAACACACAAGAGTAGGACCAGATTAGAGTCTGAGCTGCCCCCACAGCAGGTCCAGAGACCAGCCCAGTGTTGGAGGGTGTCCTAGGGAAGCGAGGTAGATTGACTCCCAGTGAGGGGAAGGATGCTGACAGCAGAGACTCAAGAAATACGTTTATTATTCTTATATTTTGACATGTTCTATAGTTGCCCTTGGATTTTTTTCTTTTTCTTTTCCTCCTCCCCCTTTCCCTCTAGGTTGTTGCAGTTGTTGATTTTATTAGTACTATTAAATCTATTTAAGTTTTTGAGAATTTTTTTTTTTTAAATCACACTTTCTGTTTCTTTTATATACTTCTGTCTCTATATTGGGCCTTTTGTGGTTCTGTGGGGTTTTCCTTCCTTTTTTTCTTCTTTTTTTTAAATTTTAATTTTTGCATTTTAAAAATCTTTTACTTTTTCTACATTTATTTTTTGTTTGCTTTTCCTACTGTTCTTTTTCCATTGTAATTAATCTTTAATATATGTAAATCTTCTTTATATACCTCTATTTAACTTTGTGTTTCTATTCTTTCTTTTTTCTCTTTTCCTCACCGTGTTTGTTAGTTTGTTTTGTTTTCATTGCTTTATCCCCCAGGTCACATCTTGCTTTAGTTTTGTTTTCCAATTTGTGCTCTAGATAGTTTTGTTTTTAACTGGTGGACATCATTTTTGGTTTCCTTTGTTCACCAGTTCAGTGTATGTTATTATTATTTTTTGTCTGTTTTGGTTTGGTTTATGTATATGTGTATGTATATAGTCCATTATTTTAGTTATTATTGGCCTGATTCTGTAATTGCCATTTGTCTGGGGTGCATCATTTGTTTTTCATATTTGTGTATTTGTTTTAATACCATAAAAACCACCTGTGGAATCTCCATTCTCTGGCCAGAGAACAATCCCTGAGGCTTTGGGGTGGGAGCCCTGACTCCAAGACCCTAGGCTACCAGAGAACTCCTAACCCTAGGGAGAATCAATTAGTGAGAATTCCCATAAAGGCAACCACTTGTACACAAGACCTGGCATCACCCAACTGCCAGCAGCACCATGTACAGGACGCCTCATCCAAACAATAAACAAGAAAAAATAACAAACCCAATCGTCAGAAGACAGGATTACCACCTCACAGAGCTCTGCCCATCAGAGGAAAAAAGAAAAAACAAAAGCCAAAAACAACCTCACCTTTTCCCATCAGATCTCAAGCACAAGTCACACCTATACAGCTTACACAATACACTGGACCAAATTTATGAGGGCAGAAGCCAAAAGGAAGAAATAATTCAACCTCAAAGCCTTAGATTGAAGTGAAAAGTGAAGTGAAAGTTGTTCAGTTGTGTCCGACTCTTTGTGACCCAATGGACTATACAGTCCATGAAATTCTCTAGGCCAGAATACTGGAGTGGTTAGCTGTTCCCTTCTCCAGGGGATCTCCCCAACCAGACCAGGGATTGAACACAGTCTCTCACATTGCAGATGGATTCTTTATCAACTAAGCTATCAGGGAAGCCCTGGAATAGAAGACCTCAAACACAATAAGTTAAAAAGAAAATGAAAAGTCATGGAAATACTGCACAAGTGAAGGAACAATCTAGAAACAGACAAATCCAAGTAAATGAAGATGACATAGGAAAACTACCTGAAAAAGAATTCAGAATAATGATAATAAAGATGATCCAAAACTTCAAAACTAGAATGGAGAAAATGCAAGAGTCAATTAACAAAGTCCTAGAAGACATAAAGAATAAACAAACAGAGAAAAGGCAATTACTGAAATTAAAAATATTCTAGAAGGAATCAATAGCAGAATCTGAGGCAGAGGAATGGATAAGTGAGCTGGAAGCTAGAATGGTGGAAACAACTTCTGAAGAGCAGAATAAAAGAAAATGAATGAAAAGAACTGAGGATAGTCTCAAGGACATCTGGGACAGTATTAAACACAACAACATCCAAATTATAGGGGTCCCAGAAGAAGAAGAAGAAAAAAGAAAAGGTGTGAGAAATTTTTTGAAGAGATTATTGTTGAAAATTTCCCCTACATGGGAAAAGAAATAGTCAATCAATCCTAAAAGCACAGAGAGTCCCATAAAGGATCAACCCAAGGAGAAACATGCCATGACGCATGCAAACAGTCGCTCAGTCGTGTCTGATCTTTGCAACCCCATGAATTGCAGCACGCCAGGCCTCCCTGTCCATCACCAACTCCCAGAGTTCACTCAAACTCACGTCCATCGAGTCGGTGATGCCATCCAGCCATCTCATCCTCTGTCGTCCCCTTCTCCTCCTGCACCCAATCCCTCCCAGCATCAGGGTCTTTTCCAATGAGTCAATTCTTTGCATGAGGTGGCCAGAGTACTGGAGTTTCAGCTTCAGCATCATTCCTTCCAAAGAAATCCCAGAACTGATCTCATTTAGAACGGACTGGTTGGATCTCCTTGCAGTCCAAGGGACTCTCAAGAGTCTTCTCCAACACCATAGGTCAAAAGCATCAATTCTTCGATTTGGCGCTCAGCTTTCTTCACAGTCCAACTCTCACATCCATACATGACCACTGGAAAAACCATAACCTTGACTAGATGGACCTTTGTTGGCAAAGTAATGTCTCTGCTTTTGAATATACCATCTAAATTGGTCATAACTTTCCTTCCAAGGAGTAAGCGTCTTTTAATTTCATGGCTGCAATCACCATCCGCAGTGATTTTGGAGCCCAAAAATAAAATCTGACACTGTTTCCACTGTTTCCCCATCTATTTCCCATGAAGTGATAGGGCCAGATGCCATGATCTTCGTTTTCTGAATGTTGAGCTTTAAGCCAACTTCTTACTCTCCTCTTTCACTTTGATCAAGAGGCTTTTTAGTTCCTCTTCACTTTCTGCCATAAGGGTGGTGTCATCTGCACATCTGAGGTTATTGTTACTTCTCCTGGCAATCTTGATTCCAGCTTGTGCTTCTTCCAGCCCAGCGTTTCTCATGATGTACTCTGCATGTAAGTTAAATGAATAGGGTGACAATATACATACAGCCTTGGTGTACTCCTTTTCCTATTTGAAACCAGTCTGTTGTTCCATGTCCAGTTCTAACTATTGCCTCCTGACCTGCATATAGGTTTCTCAAGAGGCAGGTCAGGTGGTCTGGTATTCCCATCTCTTTCAGAATTTTCCAGTTTATTGTGATCCACACAGTCAAAGGTTTTGGCATAGTCAATAAAGCAGAAATAGATGTATTTCTGGAACTCTGTTGCTTTTTCGATGATCCAGCAGATGTTGGCAATTTGATCTCTGGTTCCTCTGCCTTTTCTAAAACCAGTTTGAACAAAGATTAAACACAAAGAAAGAATATTAAAAGCAGGAAGGGAAAAGCAACAAGTAACATACAAGGAAAACCCCATATATTTAACAGCTGATCTTTCAGCAGAAACTCTGCAGGCCAGAAGCAAATGACAGGATATATTTAAAATACTGAAAGGTAACAATCTACAACCAAGATTACTATACCCAGCAAAGATCTCCTTCAAAATTGCTGGAGAAATCAAAAGCTTTACAGACGAGCAAAAGTTAAGAGAATTTAGTACCACCAAACCAGCTTTACAACAAATGTTAAAGGGACTTATGTAGTCAGGAAATGCAATAGGAAAAAGCCTACAGAAACAAACCACAAACAATTAAGAAAATGGCACTGATGTATAGAACAGTCTTTTGGACTCTGTGGGAGAGGGAGAGGGTGGGATGATTTTGGAGAATGGCATTGAAATATGCATAATATCATATATGAAATGAGTCGCCAGTCCAGGTTTGATGCACGATACTGGATGCTTGGGGCTGGTGCCCTGGGACGACCTGGGGGGATGGTATGGGGAGGGAGGAGGGTTCAGGATGGGGAACACATGTATACCTGTGGCAGATTCATTTTGATATATGGCGAAACCAATACAACATTGTAAAGTTAAATAAAATTAAAAAAAAAAAGAAAATGGCAATAGGAAGATTTATATCAATCATTACTTTAAATGTAAATGGATTAAATGCTCCAATAGACTGGCTAAATGGATACAAAAACAAGACCCATATATATGCTGTCTATAAGACACCCACTTCAGGGGGATGGGAAGATGGCAGAGAATTAGGACAGGGAGACCACTTTCTCCTCCACAAATTCATCGAAAGAACATTTGAATGCTGAGCAAACTCCACAAAACAACTTCTGAATGCTGGCAGAGGACATCAGGCACCGAGAAAAGCAGCCCATTGTCTTCAAAAGGAGGTCACCTCTATCTCCTCCCTCCCCCTTCTCTTCTCAACCCAACTCTGTGAATCTCTGTGGGTGTTCTGGGCTGTGGAGATCACTTAGGAAACAGCACTGCCTAGATCTATCTCTCCCCTTTTGATTCCCCCTCTTCTCCTCCTGGTCACCTCTATCTTCCTCCTCCCTTTTCTCTTCTCCATGTAGAACCTCTTCTCTGTGAACCTCTCAGGGTGTCCCTCATTGTGGAGAATCTTTTCACCATTAACTTAGAAGTTTTATTATCAGTGCTGTATGGACGGAGAAGTCTTGAGGCTACTGTAAGAATGAGACCGAAAACCAGAGGCAGGATGCTTAAGCCCTAAACCTGAGAACACCAGAGAACTCCTGACTTCAGGGAACATTAATTGATAAGAGATCATCCAAAAGCCTCCATACCTACACTGAAACCAAGCACCACCCAAGAGCCAATAAGTTCCAGAGCAAGACATACCACTCAAATTCTCCAGCAATGCAGGAACATAGCCCTGAGCTTCAATATACAGGCTGCCCTTCAATATACAGGCTGCTCTTCAATATACAGGCTGTCTATATATAGACATCTCAAAATTCACTACTGGACACTTCATTGCACTCCAGAGAGAAGAAATCCAGCTCCACCCACCAACACAAGCTTCCCTAACCAGAAAACCTTGACACTCGTCCCACCCCACCCACAGGGAGGAACCTCCACAATAAAGAGGAATCACAAACTGCCAGAATACAGAAAGGCCACCCCAAACACAGCAATCTAAACAAGATGAAAAGGGAGAGAAATACTCAGCAGGTAAAGGAACAAGATAAATGCCCACCAAACCAAACAAAAGAGGAAGAGATAGAGAGTCTACCTGAGAAGTAATTTAGAATAATGATAATAAAAATGATCCAAAATCTTGAAAACAAATGGAGTTACAGATAAATAGCCTGGAGACAAGGATTGAGAAGATGCAAGGAATGTTTAACAAGGACCTAGAAGAAATAAAAAAGAGTCAATTAATAATGAATAATGCAATAAATGAGATCAAAAAACACTCTGAAGGGAGCCAACCATAGAATAACAGAGGCAGAAGATAGGATAAGTGAGGTAGAAGATAGAATGGTAGAAATAAATGAAGCAGAGAGCAAAAAAAAAAAAAAAAAAAGAAAAAGAAAAAAGAATTAAAAGAAATGAGGACAACCTCAGGGACCTCTGGGACAATGTGAAATGCCCCAACATTCAAATCATAGGAGTCCCAGAAGAAGAAGACAAAAAGAAAGGCCATGAGAAAATACTCAAGGAGATAATAGTTGAAAACGTCCCTAAAATGGGGAAGGAAATAGTCACACAAGTCCAAGAAACCCAGAGAGTCCCAAACAGGATAAACCCAAGTAGAAACACCCTAAGGCACATATTAATCAAATTAACAAAAACCAAACACTAAGAACAAATATTAAGAGCAGCAAGGGGAAAACAACAAATAACCCACAAGGGAATTCCCATAAGGATAACAGCTTATCTTTCAATAGAAACTCTTCAGGCCAGAAGGGAATGGCAGGACATACTTAAAGTAATGAAAGAGAAAAACCTACAACCCAGATTACTGTACCCAGCAAGGATCCCATTCAGATATGAAGGAGAATTCAAAAGCTTTATAGACAAGCAAAAGCTGAGAGAATTCAGCACCACCAAACCAGCTCTTCAACAAATACTGAAGGATCTTCTCTAGACAGGAAACACAGAAAGGGTGTATAAACTTGAACTCAAAACAACAAAGTAAATGGCAACGGGACCATACTTATCAATAATTACTTTAAATGTAAATAGGTTGAAGGCCCCAACCAAAAGACAAAGACTGGCTGAATGGATACAAAAACAAGACCCCTATATATGCTGTCTACAAGAGACTCACCTCAAAACAAGGGACACATACAGACTGAAAGTGAAGGGCTGGAAAAAGATATTTCATGTAAATGGAGACCAAGAAAAAGCAGGGGTAGCAATACTCATATCAGATAAAATAGACTTTAAAATAAAGTCTGTGAAAAGAGACAAAGAAGGATATTACATAATGATCAAAGGATCAGTCCAAGAAGAAGATATAACAATTATAAATATATATGCACCCAACATAGGAGCACCACAATATGTAAGGCAAATGCTAACAAGTATGAAAAGGGAAATTAATAATAACACAATAATAGTGGGAGACTTTAATACCCCACTCACACTTATGGATAGATCAACTAAACAGAAAATTAACAAGGAAACACAAACTTTAAATGACACAATGGACCAGCTAGACCTAGTTGATATCTATAGGACATTTCACCCCCAAATAATGAATTTCACCTTTTTCTCAAGCACACATGGAACCTTCTCCAGGATAGATCACATCCTGGGCCATAAATCTAGCCTTAGTAAACTCAAGAATATTGAAATTATTCCAATCATCTATTCTGACCACAATACAGTAAGATTAGATCTAAGTTACAGGAAAAGAACTATTAAAAATTCCAACATATGGAGGCTAAACAACACGCTTCTGAATAACCAACAAATCACAGAAGAAATCAAAAAAGAAATAAAAATATGCATAGAAATGAATGAAAATGAAAACACAACAACCCAAAACCTATGAGACACTGTAAAAGCAGTGGTAAGGGGAAGGTTCATAGCAACACAGGCTTACCCCAAGAAACAAGAAAAAAGTCAAATAAATAACCTAACTCTACACCTAAAGCAACTAGAAAAGGAAGAAATGAAGAAGCCCATGGTTAGTAGAAGGAAAGAAATCTTACAAATTAGGGCAGAAATAAATGCAAAGGAAACAAAAGAGACCATATCAAAAATCAACAAAGCCAAAAACTGGTTCTTTGAGAAGATAAATAAAATTGACAAACCATTGGCCAGACTCATCCAAAAAAAAAAAAAAAAAAAAAAAGAGAGAAGAATCAAATCAACAAAATTAGAAATGAAAATGGAGAAATCACAACAGATAACACAGAAATACAAAGGATCATAAGAGACTACTATCAGCAACTATATGCCAATAAAATGGACAACTTGGAAGAAATGGACAAATTCTTAGAACAGTATAACTTTCCAAAACTGAACCAGGAAGAAATAGAAAATCTTAACAGAGCCATCACAAGCATGGAAATTGAAACTGTAATCAGAAATCTTCCAGCAACCAAAAGTCAAGGACCAGATGGCTTCACAGCTGAATTCTACCAAAAATTTAGACAACCCTACTCAAACTCTTCTAGAAAATTGCAGAGGAAGGTAAACTTCTATACTCATTCTATGAGGCCACCATCACCCTAATACCAAAACCAGACAAAGATGCCATAAAAAAGGAAAACTACAGGCCAATATCACTGATGAACAGAGATGCAAAAATCCTTAGCAAAATTCTAGCAAGCAGAATCCAACAACATATTAAAACGATCACACATCATGACCAAGTGGGCTTTATCCCAGGGATGCAAGGATTCTTCAATATCCACAAATCAATCAAATTATACACCACATTAACAAATTAAAGATAAAAAACATATGATTATCTCAATAGATGCAGAGAAAGCCTTTGACAAAATTCAACATCCATTTATGATCAAAACCCTCCAGAAAGCAGGAATAGAAGGAGCATACCTCAACATAATAAAAGCTATATATGACGAACCCACAGCAAACATTATCCTCAATGGTGAAAAACTGAAAGCATTTCCCTAAAGTCAGGAACAAGACAAGGGTGCCCACTCTCACCATTACTATTCAACATAATTTTGGAAGTTTTGGCCACAGCAATCAGAGCAGAAAAAGAAAAGGAAACCAGATAGAAAAGAAGCAGTAAAACTCTCACTGTTTGCAGATGACGTGACCCTCTACATAGAAAACACTAAAGACTCCACCAGAAAATTACTAGAACTAATCAATGAATATAGTAAAGTTTCAGGACATAAAATTAACACCCAGAAATCCCTTGCATTCCTATACACTAACAATGAGAAAACAGAAGAGAAATTAAGGAAACAATTCCATTCACCATTGCAATGGAAAGAATAAAATACTTAGGAATATATTTACCTAAAGAAACAAAAGACCTATATATAGAAAACTATAAAACACTGATGAAAGAAATCAAAGAGGACACAAATAGATGGAGAAATATAACATGTTCATGGATTGGAAGAATCAATATAGTGAAAATGAGTATACCACCCAAAGCAATCTATAGATTCAATGCAATCCCTATCAAGCTACCAATGGTATTTTTCACAGAACTAGAACAAATAATTTCACAATTTGTATGGAAATACAAAAAACCGTGAATAGCCAAAGTAATCTTGAGAAAGAAGAATGGAACTGGAGGAATCAACCTGCCTGACTTCAGGCTCTACTACAAACCCACAGTCATCAAGACAGTATGAAGACAGAAATATAGATCAATGGAACAAAATAGAATGCCCAGATATAAATCCACACACCTATGGACACCTTATCTTTGACAAAGGAGGCAAGAATATACAACGGAGAAAAGACACTCTCTTTAACAAGTGGTGCTGGGAAAACTGGTCAGTTCAGTTCAGTTCAGTCACTCAGTTGTGTCTGACTCTTTGCGACCCCATGAATCACAGTACACCAGGCCTCCCTGTCCATCACCAACTCCTGGACTTCTCTCAAACTCATGTTCATCAAGTCGGTGATGCCATCCAGTCATCTCATCATCTGTTGTCCCCTTCTCCTCCTGCCCCCAATCCCTCCAAGCATCAGGGTCTTTTCCAATAGGTCAACTCTTTGCATGAGGTGGCCAAAGTATTGGGAGTTTCAGCTTCAGCATCAGTCCTTCCAATGAACACACAGGACTGATCTCCTTTAGGATGGACTGGTTGGATATCCCTGCAGTCCAAGGGACTCTCAAGAGTCTTCTCCAACACCACAGTTCAAAACCATCAATTCTTCGGTGCTCAGCTTTCTTCACAGTCCAACTCTCACATCCATACATGACCACTGGAAAAACCATAGCCTTGACTAGACGGACCTTTGTTGACAAAGTAATAGCTTTGCTTTTCAATATGATATCTAGGTTGGTCATGACTTTTCTTCCAAGGAGTAAGTGTGTTTTAATTTCATGGCTGCAATCACCATCTGCAGTGATTTTGGAGCCCCAAAAAATAAAATCCGACACTGTTTCCACTATTTCCCCATCTATTTCCTATGAAGTGATGGGACCAGATGCCATGATCTTAGTTTTCTGAATGTTGAGCTTTAAGCCAACTTTTCACTCTCCTTTTTCACTTTCATCAAGAGGCTTTTTATTTCTTCTTCAGTTTCTGTCATAAGGGTGGTGTCATCTGCATATCTGAGGTTATTGAGATTTCTCCCAGCAATCTTGATTCCAGCTTGTGCTTCTTCCAGCCCAGCGTTTCTCATGATGTACTCTGCATAGAAGTTAAATAAGCAGGGTGACAATATACAGCATTGACGTACTCCTTTTCCTATTTGGAACCAGTCTGTTGTTCCATGTCCTGTTTTAACTGTTGCTTCCTGACCTGCATATAGGTTTCTCAAGAGGCAGGTCAGGTGGTCTGGTATTCCCATGTCTTTCAGAATTTCCCACAGTTTATTGTGATCCACACAGTCAAAGGCTTTGGCATAGTCAATAAAGCAGAAATAGATGTGTTTCTGGAAGTCTCTTGCTTTTTTGATGATCCAGCGGATGTTGGCAATTTGATCTCTGGTTCCTCTGCCTTTTCTAAAACCAGCTTGAACATCTGGAAGTTCACAGCTCACGTACTGCTGAAGACTGGCTTGGAGAATTTTGAAATTACTTTACTAGCGTGTGAGGGCGGCTGCCAAGAGGAGGTACCCCACGTCCAGGGAGAGGCGGCTGCATGGGCGCAGGAGGGCCGAGAGGAGCTACTCCACCTTCAAGGTCAGGAGTGGCGGCTGTGAAGAAATACCCATCATCCAAGGTAAGGAGCAGCAGCTGTGCTTTGCTGGAGCAGCCGTGAAGAGATACCCCACGTCCAGGTTAAGAGAAACCCAAGTAAGACGATAGGTGTTGCAAGAGGGCATCAGAGGGCAGACGCACTGAAACCATAATCACAGAAAACTAACCAATCTGATGACACGGATCAGTCTTGTCTAACTCAATGAAACTAAGCCATGCCATGTGGGGCCACCCAAGATGGGAGGGTCATGGTGGAGAGGTCTGACAGAATGTGGTCCACTGGAGAAGGGAATGGCAAACCACTTCAGTATTCTTGCCTTGAGAACCTCATGAACAGTATGAAAAGGCAAAGTGATAGGATACTGAAAGGGGAACTCCCCGGGTCAGTAGGTGCCCAATATGGAGATCAGTGGAGAAATAACTCCAGAAAGAATGACGGGATGGAGCCAAAGCAAAAACAATCCCCAGTCATGGATGTGACTGGATAGAAGCAAGGTCCAATGCTGTAAAGAGTAATATTGCATAGGAACCTGGAATGTCAGGTCCATGAATCAAGGCAAATTGGAAGTGGTCAAACAGGAGATGGCAAGAGTGAACGTCGGCATTCTAGGAATCAGCAAACTAAAATGGACTGGAATGGGTGAATTTAACTCAGATGACCATTATATCTACTACTGTGGGCAGGAATCCCTTAGAAAAAATGGAGTAGCCATCATGATCAACAACAGAGTCCGAAATGCAGTACATGGAAAAACTGGTCAACTACTTGTAAAAGAATGAAACTAGAACACTTTCTAACACCATACACAAAAATAAACTCAAAATGGATTAAAGATCTAAACATAAGACCAGAAACTATAAAACTCCTAGAGGAAAACATAGGCAAAACACTCTCCGACATAAATCAAAGCAGGATCCTCTATGACCCACCTCCCAGTGTATTGGAAATAAAAGCAAAAATAAACAAATGGGACCTAATTAAAGTTAAAAGCTTTTGCACAACAAGGGAAACTATAAGCAAGGTGAAAAGACAGCCTTCAGAATGAGAGAAAATAATAGCAAATGAAGCAATGGACAAAGAATTAATCTCAAAAATATACAAGCAACTCCTGCAGCTCAACTCCAGAAAAACAAATGACCCAATCAAAAAATGGGCCAAAGAAATAAACAGACAGTTCTCCAAAGAAGACATACAGATGGCTAACAAACACATGAAAAGATGCTCAACATCACTTATTATTAGAGAAATGCGAATCAAAACCACAATGAGGTTCCATCTCACACAGTCAGAATGGCTGCGATCCAAAAATCTACAAACAACAAATGCTAGAGAGGTTATGGAGAAAACAGAACCCTCTTACACTGTTGGTGGGAATGCAAACTAGTACAGCCACTATGCAGAACAGTGTGGAGATTCCTTAAAAAACTGGAAATAGAACTGCCATATGACCCAGTAATCCCACTGCTGGGCATGCACACTGAGGAAACCAGAATTGAAAGAGACACATGTACCCCAATGTTCATCGCAGCACTGTTTATAATAGCCAGGAAATTGAAGCAACCTAGATGTCCATCAGCAGATGAATGGATAAGAAAGCAGTGGTACATATATACAATGGAATATTACTCAATCATTAAAAAGAACACATTTGAATCAGTTCTAATGAGGTGGATGAAACTGGAGCCTATTATACAGAGTGAAGTAAGCCAGAAAGAAAAACACCAATACAGTATACTAACGCATATATATGGAATTTAGAAAGATGGTAACGATAACCCTATATGCGAGACAGCAAAAGCGACACAGATGTGTAGAACAGTCTTTTGGACTCTGTGGGAGAAGGCGAGGGTGGCATGCTCTGAAAGAATAGCATTGAAACATATATATTATCATGTAAGAAACAGATCACCAGTCCAGGTTTGATGCATGGGACAGGGTTCTCAGGGCTGGTGCACTGGGATGACCCAGAGGGATGAGATGGGGAGGGAGGTGGGTGGGGTTTCAGGATGGGGACACATGTACACTTATGGCTGATTTATGTCAATGTATGGCAAAACCACTACAATATTATAAAATAATTAGCCTCCAACTAAAATTAAAAAAAAAAAAAAAAAAGGAAACCCACTTCAAACCTAAACACATGTACAGGCTGAAAGTGAGAGGATGGAAAAATATATTCCATGCAAATGGAAAGCAAAAGAAAGCTGGAGTATCAATTCTCAAATCAGACAAAATAGGCCTTAAAATAAAGAATATTACAAGAGATAAGGAAGGACACTACATAATGATCAAGGGAATCAATCCAAGGGGAAGACATAGCAATTGTAAATATTTATGTATCCAACATAGAAGTACCTGAATACATAAGACAAACACTTAACATACAGTAAAGGAGAAATTGACAATAACACAATAATAGTAGAGGACTTTTAACACCCCACTTACACCAATGGACAGATCATCAAAACAGAAAATTAATAAGGAAACACAAGCCTTAAATGACACAGACCAGATGAATCTCATTGATATTTTCAGGACAGTCCATCCAAGTGCAGAAGAATACACGTTTTTCTCAAGTGCACATGGAACGTTCTCCAGGATAGACCACATCTTGGGTCACAAATAAAATCTCAGTAAATTTAAGAAAATTGAAATTGTATCATGCATCTTTTCTGACTGCAACACTAAGAGACTAGATATCAATTATAAGAAAAAAACTGTAAAAACACAAACACATGGATATTAAACAATCCATTTCTAAATAATGAACAGGTTACTGAAGAAATCAAAAGGGAAAAAAAAAATCCTAGAAACAAATGACCATGAAAACGTGATAACTCAAAATCTATGGAATGCAGAAAAAGCTGTTCTAAGAGGGAATTATATAGCAATACAATTCCACCTCAAGAAACAAGAAAAACATTGAATAAATAGTCTAACTTTACAGCTACTATGACTGGAAAAAGAAGAACACCCCCTCCCCCTGCCCCCACCCCCCCGCCGAAGTTAGCAGAAGGAAAGAATCATAAAAATAAGAGCAGAAATAAATGAAAAAGAAATGAAAGAAACAATAATAAAATGAAAAGCTAGTTCTTTGAAAAGATAAACAAAATTGGCAAACCGTTAGCCAGACTCATCTAGAAAAAAGAGAGAAGAGTCAAATCATCAAAATTAGAAATGAAAAAAGGAGAGGTTACAACAGACAATGAAGAAATACAAAGATTTGTGTATGTGTGTGTATGTGTGCTTAATTGGTCAGTTGTGTGTGACTATTGTAACCCCATAGACTGTAGCCTGCCAGGCTTCTCTCTCCATGGGATTCTCCAGGCAAGAATACTGGAGTAGGTTGCCATTTCCTTCTCCAGGGGATCTTCCCAACCCAAGAATCAAACTGAGTTCTCCTGCATTGCAGGCAGATTCTTACTAGTCAAGGTACTAGATATTTTATTCTTTTTGTTGCAATGGTGAATGAGATTGATTCCTTAATCTCTCTTTCTCATTTTTCATTGTTAGTATATAGGAATGCGAGTGACTTCTGTGTATTGATTTTGTATTCTGAATTGAGCAACTATATGGGAATAATATGGACAACCTGGAAGAAATGGACAGATTCTTAGAAAAGTTTAACCTCCCAAGACTGAACCATGAAGAAATAGAAATTATGAACAACCCAATTACAAGCACTGAAATTGAGGCTGTGATAAAAAAAACTCCCCCCAAAACAAAAGCCCAAGGCCAGGTAGCTTCACAGAGGAATTCTGTCAAACATTTAGTGAAGAGCTAATGCCTATCCTTCTAAAACTCTCAAAAAATTGCAGAGGAAGGAATGTTTCCAAACTCATTCTATGAGGCCACCATCATCCTGATACTAAAACCAGGCAAAGACAACACAAAAAAAGGAAAATTACAGACCAGTATCACTGATGAATGTAGTTGCAAAAATCCTCAACAAAATTCTAACAAACAGAATTCAACAACACATTAAAAAAGCCCATACACCATGATTAAATTGGGTTTATCCCAGAGAAGTAAGGATTCTTCAATATATGCAAATCAATCAGTGTGATACACCATATTAACAAATTGAAAACTAAAAACCATATGGTAATCTCTACACATGCAGAAAAAGCCTTTGACAAAATTCAGCATCCATTTATGACAAAAACTCTTCAAAAAATGGACATAGAAGGAACCTGCCTGAACATAGTAAAGGCCATATAAGATAAACCCATAGCAAACCTTAGTCTCAATGGTGGAAAACTGAAAGCATTACCTCTAAGATCAGGAACAAGACAAGAGTGCCTACTCTCATCACTGTTATTCAGCACAGTTTTGGAAGTCCTAGCTACGGCAGTCAGAGAAGAAAAAGAAATAAAAGGAATCCAGTTTGGTAAAGAAGTAAAGCTCTCACTGTTTGCAGATGCCATGATACTATACATAGAAAACCCTAAAGATACTATCAGAAAATTACTAGAGCTAATCATTGAATTTAGCTAAGTCGCAGAATACAAAATCAATACACAGAAGTCACTTGCATTCCTATATACTAACAATGAAAAATGAGAAAGAGAGATTAAGGAATCAATCCCATTCACCATTGCAACAAAAAGAATAAAATATCTAGGAATAAACCTACCTAAGGAGACAAAAGAACTGTATGCAGAAAATTATAAGACACTGATGAAAGAAATCAAAGATGACACAAACAGATGGAGAGATATTCTATGTTCTTGGGTTGGAAGAATCAATATTGTGAAAATGACTATACTACCAAATGCAATCTACAGGTTCAATGTGATCCCTATCAAACTACCAGTGGCATTTTTCACAGGACTAGAATGAAAATTTCACAATTCATATGGAAACACAAAAGACCCCAAATAACCAAAGGAATCTTGAGAAAAAAAGAATGAAGCTGGAGGAATCAATCTTCTTGATTTCAAACTATACTACAGAGCTACAGTCATCAAGACAGCATGGAACTGGCACAAAAACAGAAATATAGACCATTAGAACAAGATAGAGAACCCAGAGATAAACCCACAAAGCTATGGGTAACTTATTTTTGACAAAGGAGGCAAGAATATACATTGGGGTAAAAATAGCCTCTTGAATATAAGTGGTGCTAGGAAAACTGGACAGCTACATGTAAAAGAATGAAATTGGTACACTTTCTAAAACAACACACAATGATAAACTCAAAATTGATTAAAGACCTAAATGTAAGACCTGAAACTAAAACTTCAGAGGCAAACATAGGCAGAACACTTGATAATATAAATTAAAGCAAGATCCTCTATGACTCACCTCCTAGGGTTATGGAAATAAAAATAAAAATGAACAAGTGGGACCTAATTAAACTTCAAAGCTTTTATCATCAAAGGAAACTATAAATAAGGTGAAAAAACAACCCTCATAATAGCAAATGAAACAACTGACAAAGGATTAATTTCCAAAATATTCAAGCAGCTCATGCAAGTCAATACCAGAAAAACAAACAATCCAATCAAAAAATGGGGAAAAGACCTATACAGCCATTTTTCCAAAGAAGACATACAGATGGCTAACAAACATATGGAAAGATACTCAACATCATTCATTATTAGAGAAATGCAAATCAAAACTATGAGATAACACCTTACACCAGACAGAATGGCCATCATCAAAAAGTCTACAAACAAATGCTGGAGAGGGTGTGGAGAAAAGGGAACCCTCTTGCACTGTTGGTGGGAAGATAAATTCATATAGCCACTATGGAAGACGGTATGGAGTTTCCTTAAAAAACTGGGAATAAAGACACCATTTGACCCAGCAATCCCACTAGACATATACCCTGAGGAAACCAAAATTGAAAGAGACACATGTACCCCAATGTTCATTGCAGCATTATTTACAATAGCTAGAACATGGAAGAAATCTAGATGTCCATTGACATATGAGTGGATAAAAAGGCTGTCATACATATTTACATGAAATATTACTCAGCCATAAAAAGGAATGCATTTGAGTCAGTTCTAATGAGGTGGATGAACCTAGAGCCTATTATATCATGTGAAGTAAGTTGGAAAGAGAAAGATAAATATCGTATGCTAACGCATATATATGGAACCTAGAAAGATGGTACTAATCAAATTGTTTGCAGGGCAGCAGCGGAGAAGGCAATGGCAACCCACTCCAGTACTCTTGCCAGGAAAATCCCATGGATGGAGGAGCCTGGTGGGCTGCAGTCCATGGGGTCGCGAAGAGTCGAACACGACTTCACTTTCACTTTCACTTTTCACTTTCATGCATTGGAGAAGGAAATGGCAACCCACTCCAGTGTTCTTGCCTGGAGAATCCCAGGGACGGTGGAGCCGGATGGGCTGCCATCTATGGGGTCGCACAGAGTTGGACATGACTGAAGTGACTTAGCAGCAGCAGCAGCAGCAGTGGAGACATAGACATAGAGAACAGACTTCAGACATATGGACATGGGATGGCGGGAGGAAGGAGAGGGTGAAATGCATGGAGAGAGTAACATGGAAACTTACATTAGCATATGTAAAATTGCTAACCGATGGGAATTTGCTGTATGACTCAGGGAACGCAAAGTGGCTCTGTAACAACTTAGAGGGGTGGGATGGGGGAGGTGATGGGAGGGAGGTTCAAGTAGGAGGAGATATAGGTAAACGTGTGACTGATTCATGTCGATGTTTTTTAGGAACCAACACAATACTGTAAAGTAATTATCTTTCAATTTGCTGCTGCTGCTGCTGCTAAGTCGCTTCAGTCGTGTCCGACTCTGTGCAACCCCATAGACAGCAGCCCACCAGGCTCTCCCGTCTCTGGGATTCTCCAGGCAAGAACACTGGAGTGGGTTGCCATTTCCTTCTCCAATACGTGAAAAGTGAAAGTGAAGTCGCTCAGTCGTGTCTGACTCTTCGCGACCCCATGGACTGCAGCCCACCAGGCTCCTCCGTCCATGGGGTTTTCCAGGCAACAGTACTGGAGTGGGGTGCCATTGCCTTCTCCGATTTAAAAATAGATAAATTAAAAAAAACAAACAGGTGGTTTCTATTGGGGCGGGGAGGGGGAGAGGCATGTTATGGCGATGGGATTAAGAAATGTAGACTGTGCTGCGTATGCTGTGCTAAGTTGCTTCAGTCGTGTTGGACTTTTTGTGACCCTTTGGACTGTACCCCTCCAGGTTCTTCTGCCCATGGAATTCTCTAGGCAAGGATACTGGAGTGGGTTGCCATGTCCTCCTCCAGAAGATGTCCCTGATGCAGGGATCAAACCTGTATCTCTTATGTCTCTTGCATTAACAGGCAGGTTCTTTACCACTAGCACCACAAAGATACATTGCATAAAATTGGGAAGTGTAGCTATTATCTTGCAATAACTCTTAATGGAGTACAATCTATAAAAATGCTGAAGCACTATGCTGTTCACTTGAAATTAATAAAGTATTTAAAATCAACTATACTTTAATAAAATATCTATTTCTGCTTTATTGACTATGCCAAAGCCTTTGACTTGTGGATCACAATAAACTGGAAAATTCTGAAAGAGATGGGAATACCAGACCACCTGACCTGCCTCTTGAGAAACCTGTATGCAGGTCAGGAAGCACCAGTTAGAACTTGACATGGAACACACTGGTTCCAAATAGGAAAAGGAGTACGTCACCTTGCTTATATTGTCACCCTGCTTATTTAACTTCTGTGCAGAGTACATCATGCAAAATGCTGGGCTAGATGAAACAGAAGCTGGAATCAAGATTGCTGGGAGAAGTAGCAATAACCTCAGATATGCAGAAAACACCACCCTTATGGAAGAAAGGGAAGACGAACTAAAGAGCCTGTTGATGAAAGTGAAAGAGGAGAGTGAAAAAGCTCAACATTCAGAAAACAAAGATCATGGCATCCAGTCCCATCACTTCATGGCAAATAGATGAGGAAACAGTGTAAACAATGTCAGACTTTATTTTCTTGGGCTCCAGAATCACTGCGGATGGTGACTGCAGCCATGGAATTAAAAGACGCTTGCTCCTTGGAAGGAAAGTTATGACCAACTTAGACAGCATATTAAGAAGCAGAGACATTCCTTTTCCAACAAAGGTCCATCTAGTCAAAGCTATAGTTTTCCCAGTAGTCATGTATGGATGTGAGAGTTGGACTATAAAGAAAGCTGAGTGCCAAAGAATTGATGCTTTTGAACTGTGGTGTTGGAGAAGACTCTTGAGAGTCCCTTGGACTGCAAGGAGATCCAACCAGTCCATCCTAGAGGAAATCAGTCCTGAGTGTTCATTGGAAGGACTGATGTTGAAGCTGAAACTCCAAAACTTTGGCTACCTCATGCGAAGAGCTGACTCATTTGAAAAGATCCTGATGCTGGGAAAGATTGAAGGCAGGAAGAGAAGAGGATGATAGAGGATGAGATGGCTGGATGGCATCACCGACTCAATGGACATGGGTTTTGGTGAACTCCAGGAGTTGGTGATGGACAGGGAGGCCTGGTGTGCTGCAGTCCATGGGGTCACAAAGAGTCGGACACGACTGAGTGACTGAACTGAACTGATACTTTAATAAAAATATATTGTGATTCCCCTTAAAGTTTGTTATTAAATAAACACAATGGTTTTTCTTAATAAATATGAATTTTTACCTTATTGCATCCTGACCTTAAACAATAAATCAAAGAGTAAGTATAGAGGATCTACTATGGGCTGGCTACTAACTTTATGGATAAAGCTGGTAAGGACATGATATTGGAGACAAAACAACTTAGTAATTTAATCCTAAAATGTAGATATGAAGCTCTATTTTGAACTATTGAAAATTTGATACTGAATTACATATTATAAGATTTAACTCTGAACTTCAGGAAGGCATTGTGCTGTTAAGACAACTGAAGGGAGAATAAAATGAATGACTTGTTTTTTAAGAAGCTTAATTAGCATCTGTACTTATAAAATGTGCCAAGGACCGCAATGTGAGGCCCTTAGAACATCAGAAAGTGGTAACACACCGCCATGGAAAGTCAGAATAGCATATTATATCTGAGGAAGACAAGATTTCCATGAGGGATTTTGACCTTTTTTTTTTTTAAATACATGAAACAATTGGTCCCTTGCTAGTAGGTAAGATAGCAACAATTATAGTAGTACCACCAATATATATCAAAGGAATGCTAGATTGCTAGAGCTGGGAAACACCTTTGGCATCATTTAGACCAGGGATTTTGAAATGTATTTTTAAAGTTTACATATCTATGTTTAGAATATGAGACCATTTTTCTCACCTTTCTTTAAAACAAGAAGTTCCATGGCAACCCAATGTAGAAAAATAATTTTTGTGATTGAAGAATGTTCAGTGGAGCAAGGGGAGGGTGAGGTGGGGAATACTACCTGCCAGTTCCCTGGTAACCCTTCAGCCCAGCAAGGGATATAGGACCACGCATGAGGTCTTTCTTTCTGAATCCCTAAAAATGCACTTATTTTTGCACTGTATTTTGGGGGTGGGGGGTTATTTCTTTTCTAACTCTTTCCGTGGTTCATTTCTTATTGGATAAATAATTTTTCCTCCCTTACCGAGTTTTTTCACCTATAATATGGAGATAATTATCATCTCCTGATTTGATCATTAAATTGCTGAATGAATGAATTCCTGGAGATAGATGGGCTAAAATGAAGTCTATCTATTTGGGCTATAAATTGTACTCAAAATGAGAATGACCTAGACTGAAATGACTTTTCCATTTACTTATTATGTGACATCGGGAGGATTCATAATCTCTTGGAATTGGAGGGTCTGCCTCATTTAAAAAAAAGAAAGTAGCAATGATTCTTTACAAAGTTATGACTATTATATGAGTCATGTATATAAAAACATAATACAGTGCCTGGTCCATAATAAATGGTCAGTAAAACATACTGGTTAAGATTATAACCTGTCCTTGGGCTCAAATACTAGCTATACCTCTCATTGGCTATTGTAATATTGCACAACTTAAAGAATTCTGGGGTTCCTGGCCCCAAGAAATGGTTCTTGATACATGCGTAGCACTTTTTCAAATTTAGATGTATCAGTTCAGTTCAGTAGCTCAGTCAGGTTCTACTCTTTGTGACCCGATGGATGCCTGGCTTCCCTGTCCATCACCAACTCCTGGAGCTTGCTCAAACTCATGTCCATGGAGTCGGTGATGCCATCCAACCATCTCATCCTCTGTTGTCCTCTTCTCCTCCTGACTTCAATCTTTCCCAGCATCAGGGTCTTATCAAATGAGTCAGTTTTTCGCATCAGGTGGCCAAAGTATCGGAGTTTCAGCTTCAGCATCAGTCTTTCCAATGAATATTCAGGACTGATTTCCTCTAGGATGGACTGGTTGGATCTCCTTGCAGTCCAAGTGACTCTCAAGAGTCTTCTCCAATGCCATAGCACAAAAACATCAATTCTTTGGCCCTCAGCTTTCTTTATAGTTTAACTCTCACATCCATACGTGACTACTGGAAGAAAATATAGATGTATATGTGGGAGCATTTAGTCTTGGGAGCAGGTGTGTCGGCATACTTACTCAAATTCATCAGTCAACAATATGTCTACTGTCTACTACTTTTTAGGACACAGAAATTTGCATTCTGTGTACTCTGGGGAATGTTGCTGACCTCTCTGCTCTGTGTGCTCACTGCCTTCCATAACTGTTAGGCGAACAAACTGATTTACCCAAATGTTCTCAGTTTCTGATCTCTTCACAAAGCCTAGCCTACCACTGACCCTTGTCTGTACAGTGTCATTTGTCTATACACTTATCTTTCCAGGGGCTTTCCTTTGTTTTTATCTTGTGTTGGGTCTCCTGTTTCCCAGGTTTCGTATTTTGCTCTCTTTTCTTAGTTTACTCTTTTGTTTCACTTAAGGACGTTCTCTAGCAACTTCTGAGAAAAAGTGCATGGTAGGTAAATTTTTAAATACCTTGTAGGTCTGAAATGTCTTTGGTCTCAAACCACGTATTTTGAATGGGTATAGAATTCTGAATGAATAGTAATTTTCCATCACAGTTCTGAGAGCATTGTTTAATTTTCTTGTAGCTTTTAGGTTGTTATTGAGAAGGTTGATAGCATTATAATTTGTGATTTATTGTAACAAATTGCTTTTTCTCTAGAAGATTTCATGATGATGTATATGTCTTGGAGCAGATAAATATTTTTTATTCATTATTCTGTACCCTTCATGGACTTTTCAATATGGAAACTTTTGTTCTTCAATTCTAAGGACATCTCCTGTATTATTTCTTGAAGAATTTCTGCACTTTTATCTTCACCATTCTTTCTTTTTGGAATTCATTGTCACTCTTTTACTTTCTTAGAAATTTCACAAACTCTGACTTCCAAGCTCTTATTGAATTTTAAATGTACATTTTGATGTCTTTAATTCCCAAGACCTCTATGTTGTCCTCCAGTTCTTCCTTCTCTTCCTTTCTGCATCCCCTTTCTCTTTATTCCTTTGTTTCCTCCTCCCCTCCTCTCTTATTGTGATTCTTACCTCCTTCTTTTCTTCCTTCCTTCCATTTCCTTGTCTTATTTTATGAATGCAATATTTTCTCTTATGTTTAGGTGGAAAATAGTTTTCTTTTGTTATATTTTGCTCCCTGCATGGTCTCTGTTTACTCATAATTCCTTTTTAAATTTATTTTTTGCTTTGGTCTCTGACTTCCCTGTCTGATGTCTGATAATCTCTTATTTTGAGGCACATACAGGCACTTAACTTTATTGTGCTTCACAGATATAGTGTTTTCTACAAATTGAAGGTTTGTGGCAAATCAGCATTGAGGAAAACTATCAATGCCATTTTTCCAACAGCATTTGCTCACTTCATGTCTCTGCATTATATTTTGGTCATTCTCACAATATTTCAAGCTTTTACATTATTATTATATTTTTTATGGTGATCTCTGATCAGTGATCTTTGATGTTGTAACTATCGTAAAAGGATTATAACTTTCTGAAGGTTCAGATGATGATTAGCATTTTCAGCAATAAAATATCGTTCGGTTCAGTACAGTTCAGTCGCTCAGTCTTGTCCAACTCTTTGCGACCCCATGAACTGCAGCATGCCAGGCCTCCCTGTCCATCACCAACTCCCGGAGTCCACCCAAACCCATGTCCATTGAGTCAGTGATGCCATCCAACCATCTCATCCTCTGTCGTCCCCTTCTCCTCCTGCCCTTAATGTTTCCCAGCATCAGGGTCTTTTCCAATGAGTCAGCTCTTCACATCAGGTGGCCAAAGTATTGGAGCTTCAGCTTCAACATCAGTCTTTCCAGTGAACATCCAGGACTGATCTCCTTTAGGATGGACTGGTTGGATCTCCTTGCAGTCCAAGGGACTCTCAAGAGTTTTCTCCAACACCACAGTTCAAAGGCATCAATCCTTCGGTGCTCAGTTTTCTTCACAGTCCAACTCTTACATCCATACATGACCACTGGAAAAACCATAGCCTTGACTAGACAGACCTTTGTTGGCAAATGTCTCTGCTTTTGAATATGCTATCTAGGTTGGTCATAACCTTCCTTCCAAGGAGTAAGTGTCTTTTAATTTCATGGCTGCAATCACCATCTGCAGTGATTTTGGAGCCCAGAAAAATAAAGTCAGCCACTGTTTCCCCATCAACTTGCCATGAAGTGATGGGACCAGATGCCATGATCTTGTTTTCTGAATGTTGAGCTTTAAGCCAACTTTTTCACTCTCCTCTTTCACTTTCATCAAGAAGCTCTTTAGTTCTTCTTCCCTTTCTGCCATAAGAGTGGTGTCATCTGCATATCTCAGGTTATTGATATTTCTCCTGGCAATCTTGATTCCAGTTTGTGCTTCCTCCAGCCCAGCATTTCTCATGATGTACTCTGCATATAAGTTAACTAAGGTATGTACATTATGTTTCTAGACACAATGCTGTTGCATACTTAATAGGCTATACTATAGCATAATGATAATTTTCATATGCACTGAGAAACAAAAAACATTTACGTGACTTATTTTATCACAATATTCATTTTGTTTGGGGGGTTTAGAACTGAACCACTTAAGTATGCCTGTCAATGCTGATGCAATTCCTATGTTCATGGGCAGTTTTACAAAGTTTGGTTTTCCCATTTGATTGAAGTTGGTGATAATTGAGGATGGGTCATTTCACTGAGGAATCACTAAATCTATTACCTAAGGAGTGTGTCATAACACTCTGTTTTCAGAATGTTCCTCACCCCTGCCTCCACCAGCAATTGTTGTCTCTGAGTACAAATCCTTCCAAATCCCCTCTCTTCTGAAAGTCATTCTCTTGTTTTCTCCTGCAATGGGGAGGTACAGTTGTCTGGCTGAGAAGTGAAGATCTCAAAAGTTAATGGTTTTTTACCACAGATTTCATGTCAACTTACTTCTCAAAGGCCCTTTGCCGCCTTTCGTGTTAGTCATTTCTTCATCAAATTTGGGATTGTTGAGCAAATTGTGTACTCCAAGAACAGCTGAAAAACCATAATAATCTGTAAATAAAACTTCAGTTTGAGAAAGCTAAAAAAAAAATTAATGGTTTTTGTAAACAAAATTTCAAGATATTTTCCTATTTGATCCTAGCCAGAAACAGAGTTGGGCCATAAACAAGACTGAGCGCCTTGATGCTTTTGAACTGTGGTGCTGGAGAAGAGTCTTGAGAGTCCCTTGGACTGCAAGGAGATCAAATAAGTCAATCCTAGAGGAAATCAACCCTGAATATTCATTGGAAGGACTGATGCTAAAGCTGAAGCTCTAATACTTTGGCCACCTGATGTGAAGAGCTGACGCACTGGAAAAGATGCTGGGAAAGATTGACAGAGGATGAGTTGGTTGGATGGCATCACTGACTCAATGGACATGAGCTTGAGCAAACTCTGGGAGATAGTGAAGGACAGGGAAGGATAGTGAAGGATAGTGAAGGACATGGCTTGCTGTGGTCCATGGGATCACAAAAGGCTGGACATGACCAAGCAACTGAACAACTTCTTTTCAGAGGTGTATAGTGTATCAAATACCTGAGGCATTTCAGGGTTCTGTGGTACAATTGGCTTGCTTCTTGTCTTTTCCCCTGAAGCTTTTTATATTTCAACTTTCTCTGATCTGCCTCATCAGTAACTCAGCCATTTGTTTTGGCAGTTCCTAAAATCTTGGTGGCATCTCTTTTCTGCTGTTGTTTGCTCTGCTGTACTCCTCAACTTTGTGGGTTTACATTTCATTTTACCTTAGTGCCATTTTAGAGTGGTTTGAGGAGCATATATAAAAGAATGTGTTTAATCTGCCATGCTTAATCAAGAGCCTTTAAAAATTCCATTTTAAAAGAAGTATGCATGTATTACAAATAAAAGTGTCTTCATCAAACTTGTTAGCAGAGGTCATCTCTTGGTGCTGCAATTATAGATAGTTTTTCTTTACTTAATTTTTCAAAATTATCTGTAGCAAGATACTTAGTAACTAGACAAAGATCATTCAAGTAAAATGATATTACTGGGTTGGCCAAAAAGTTCATTTGGATTTTTCCATAAGATGGCATGGGAAAACCCAAACAAACTTTTTGGACAGCCCAATATATAGCTGTTTCAGTGAAAGCATTTTATATTATTTTCAAATCCAATAATTAGTTGAACTATATGAAATTGCTTTTTTTTTTTTTTTCAAATAAAACAAAGGTTGAATAGCAGCAGTTTCATGTGGTTCAATCTAAACTATCTAATATAACACAGACCTTAGAGGTGATAGTCTGGAAAATGGAGTCATTGTCTAGATAGGCTAGACTCAAAGTCAAGAGAGTGTAAACCGTTTTTGATTGCTAGTTTCATCCCATAACCACTGCATGTACTGTTTTCCAAGGATCATTCTTTACTGGGCATACTGGTTGAAGATATTTGTGTGTTAACCTAGTTTTTTAGGAGCACACTGATTTGGATGTAATGGATAAGAAAAATAACACTCTTTATTTCTTTTCTTCCTTGTGGGTACACTTCATATATCGCTGTATTGTAATTCTCAGGGCATATTACTGCAGTCATGAAATTAAAAGATGTCTGCTCCTTGGAAGAAAGGCTATGACGAACCTAGACAGCGTATTAAAAAGCAGAGACATTCCTTTGCCAACAAAAGTCTGTAATAGTCAAAGCTACGGATTTTCCAGTAGTCATGTATGGATGTGAGAGTTGGATCATAAAGAAGGCTGAGCATCAAAGAATTGATGCTTTCGAACTGTGGTGTTGGAGAAGACTCTTGAGAGTCCCTTGGACTGCAAGGAGATCCACCCAGTCCATCCTAGAGGAAATCAGTCCTGAGTGTTCATTGGAAGGACTGATGTTGAAGCTGAAACTCCAATACTTTGGCCACCTGATGTGAAGAGCTGACTCATTTGAAAAGATCCTGATGCTGGGAAAGATTGAAGGCAGGAGGAGAAGGGGACAACAGAGGATGAGATGGCTGGATGGCATCACTGACTCAATGCACATGAGTTTGGGCAAGCTCCGGGAGATGGTGAAGGACAGGGAAAACTGTATGCTGCAGTCCATGGGGTCAGAAAGAGTTGGACACGAGGGGGCGACAGAACAACAACATGCCTTTTTCTCTCTTTTAGATTGTTACATACTTTGACGGTAGGGATCCTCATCCTACTGGTATTTATGGACCATTTGAGGAAACATTATTCAGCATAAACACAGGGTTTTCCTCTAAAAACTCATAGGAGAAGTTTCCCTTGGGCAAATGGCTTGTTTTTTATTTTAGGAACACAGTGTAATGTATGTCAGATTGTATTTCCCCCTGCTTGTACTGGCTTCTAGGAAGATCAGAGCCATACTTGTGCCATAGTTTTAAATAATTTCTTCTTGAAATCTTTGCTTAGAAGTCTCGTCGTCTTTGAACTAGTTTCTTATTGCTGCTATAACAGTTACCATATACTTAATGACTTAAAGCAACACAAATTTATTATCTTACAGTTTTGGAGGTCAGGAGTCTTAAATCAGCTTCACTAGACTAAAATCCAGGTATTGGTGAGAGTTCTCTCTGGAGGCTCTTGGGGAAAATCCATTTCCTTTTCTTTTTACAACTTGCTTGGCTTGTGACCCCTGCCTCCATTTTCAAAGCCAGCAGCTCAGTAAGATACCCTTCTCTCTGACCTCTGCTTCTGTGCCTACATCTTTTTTCTCTGACTCTGATCCTTTCGTCTCCTTCTTATGAAGACCCCTGTGATTACCTTGAACCTACCTAGATAATCCAGGATAATCTCCCCATCTCAAATTTTTAACTGAGTCATATCTGCAAAGCCTCCTGCCCCCACCAATTAGTTTTTAGAACAGTTTTAGGCTTATAGGAATACTGAGCAGAAAGTACTGAGATTTCCCATATACTTTCTAACTTTATACATGCATAGCCTCCCCAACTGTCAATATTCTGGGCCAGAGTCACACTGATGAACCTATGCTGACAAATCGTTATCACCCAAAGTCCATCATTTACATTCTGGTATTGTACCCTTTTGGGTGATGTATGTCCTATGGGTTTGGATAAGTATATAATAACAGGTGTTCATTACTATGAAATCATACAGAATGTTTTCACTGCTTTAAAATTCGTCTAAGAGATGGTAACAATAATCCTGTATGCGAGACAGCAAAAGAGACACAGATGTATAGAACAGTCTTTTGGACTCTGTGGGAGAGGACGAGGGTGGGATGATTTGGAAGAATGGCATTGAAACATGTATATTATCATATGTGAAATGAATCACCAGTTCAGATTCGATGCAGGATACAGGATGCTCAGGGCTGGTGCACTGGGATGACCCAGAGGGATGGGATGGGGACGGAGGTGGGAGGTGGGGTTCAGAATGGGGAACACATGTATACCCATGGAGGATTCATGTCCATGTATGGCAAAACCAATACAGTATTGTAAAGTTTTTAAAAAAAGAACTAAAAAAAAACAATTCCTCTATGTTCTGTCTATTCATCCCTCTTTCTCCCAGTCCCTGGCAACAACTGTTTTTTTTTTTTATTGTCTCCATGCTGCTGCCGCTGCTGCTAAGTCACTTCAGTCATGTCTGACTCCGTGCGACCCCATAGACGGCAGCCCATCCGGCTCCACCGTCCCTGGGATTCTCCAGGCAAGAACACTGGAGTGGGTTGCCATTTCCTTCTCCAATGCATGAAAATGAAAAGTGAAAGTGAAGTCGCTCAGTCGTGTCCAACTCTAGCGACCTCATGGACTGCAGCCTACCAGGCTCCTCCATCCATGGGATTTTCCAGGCAAGAGTACTGGAGTGGGGTGCCACTGCCTTCTCCAATTGTCTCCATAGTTTTGTGTTTTTCAGAATGTCATATAGCTGGAATTACATAATATGTAGCCTTTTGGGATTGGCCTTTTTCACTTAACAATATACATTTAAATTTCCTCCATGTATTTTCATGGCTTGATAGCTCATTTCTTTTTAGCGCTGAATAATCATTGTTGGGTGTACCATTTATTAACCCTTTCAATTATAGAACAACTTCCTGGTTGCTTCCAAGTTTTGTCAATTATAAACAAAGTTGCTGTTAACATCTGCATGCAGGTTTTTTTGTGGACATAAGTTTTCAACTTACTTGAGTAGTTTATGGATTGTTAGATCGTGTGGTAAGAGTATGTCCAGTTTTGTAAGCAACCATCAAACTCTCTTCTGAAGTGGCTGTATCATTTTGCATACCCACCAGCAATGAATGAGAACTCCTATTGCTCAGCCACCTCATTAGCCTTTGAAGTTGTCAGTGTTTTGTTCGTGCTAATGGGCACATAATGGTAACTTGTTATTGGTTTAACCTGCTTTTCCGTGATGACATACCATGCTGAGCAGCAAAGTTCTTTTTTATCATATGTGAGGTACCATATTCACAGGTTCTGGGGGTTAGGGCATGGGCATATTATTCAGACTTATTCACAATTTTCTCAATATTAATTACATGAAAATGAAAATTTTGATTCCTCAAACTAAAGCTGTACCTCTGCAGACTCCTCTCCCTGCATCCTTCCCCATCTCAGTAAATGGCCCTCTTACCTACTAGCCATTCACCACAGACACTTGATTCCTCACTCCCTCTCTCACCCCACATCCAGTCCCTCTGAGGTTCTGCCGTATCTATTTCTAAAATGGATCTAGAGTCCAACCACCTGTCTTTGTGGCCACTGCCACCAGCCTAGGATAAGCCACCACCATCTCTTGCCTGAACCACTATAACAACCCTCTACTTTTCCTCTTCAATTCTTGACTTTTACTTCTCTATTCTCTATAATTTGTCCAGATTTAAAAAAATCACAAAGCAAAACATACTATCTTCCTGCTTTAATACACACGAATAGTTTTGTATCTCATGTGGAATAAAATCCAAATTTCTTTTTAAGATTTATAAGGCCCCTCTTAAAGCACATCTAACTCTGATCTCTGTACCACCATGTTCTAGCCATGCTGGCCTCCTCATGGTTCTTTAACTGGCCCAAGCTCCACTTCTCATATATGCCTCCTCTGCCTGAAACTCTTCCTCCAACTCTTCTCTAACAAAATCCTTGTCATCTTTTTTGTTCTCACCTGAAATGTCTCCTCCTCAGAGGAGACTCTCCATACAACCCCACCTAAGAGGAAAACCCACAAGTCCCAGGATCTACTCACAGCTGGGGAGGTGGAGCTGTCTCCGCCCTCCCCATGTATACTGTGTATACTGTGTGTCATGGGTAAAAGAAATGTTTTCTACTAGTCGTATCTCCTCAGGGAAAGTGGGGATTCACCTCAGAATGCCAGATAGGCCACAAACCATTGAAGGGGAAAGCCAGAATACCTTTCTGGATTTAAGATTTAAAAAGCTTATTTTTCAATCACTGGGGACAGAGTGTTTCCTTAGATTAATATGGTACTAGGAGGATTTTTTCTCCTTCTGGCTAGGATTGGAAATCAGAAATATTTGGGCTGTGGATACTAGGGAGGAGGAGCAAGGTTCAGAGCTCTTCTGCTTGTGGGAGGCAATGAGGGACCTTGAGATGAGCAGGAGACTACACCTTGAGAGGTCTGTAGGATCCTTCAGGAGAGAGATGGCCAGTAGGGGATATCCTGGGAGAATGAAGTCCTTAGCTCTTTTCTTCTGATTTCTGACCCTGGAGTGGATGGCACACAGAGCATCTTCCTTCCTTTTGTGGTACATTTGTCATATTCCTTGGCACAATGCCCTTGGCCTTCCATATATTCTATTCTATTCAGAGCTAGTGGTTAGGTTCTCAACTGTGTCAGGAAATCCTGTATTGGCATCAAGGTTTTCGATCCTTCTTTTTCCCTATAGATACCACAAGCCATGATTTATACACAAATGTGATTTGCCTGATTGTTACAGTCTGGGCCCACAACAATTTTAATTAACTGAGAAATGGTCCTCAATACACCGATTAGACCTCTTCAGGTACAGCAAGATAAAAGCCTGATAATTTGGATGGAGTACCCTTCTTAAATATCTACTCTATACACAGCAGCCAATGGGAAAGCCAGGCTTTCTCCCACCTGATCCAGTGAGTAATTAAGAGAGGGCTTTTTCTTCCCCACCTCTCCCCTCCCACCCACCCCGAACTAAAGCTTAACAGGTTGGTGGTATAATTTGTAGACTTTCAGGGTGTCATGCTAGGAGCTTAGGCAAGAGACTAGGCATCTCTTCCCCAGCTTCCCAGGCACTGTCCAGCTGGATTTGAAAAGCAGGCAAGTGACAGGAGGAAAGGTGGAAGCCGGCAAAGTAACTACCGTTTCTCAGCAAAGTTTGAGAGGGGCCTATGGCCATGAGTGAGTTGGATGCTCAGAAGACCTGTGATGGAACTGTTTCTCGTCTGCTCAATGTGGTGGAAAGTGAGCTTCAGGCAGGGAGGGAAAAAGGCGACCCTACAGAGAAGCAACTTCAGATCATTCTGGAGGATGCCTCTCTCTGGCAGAGGTTCAAGGAAGTCACTAACGAAATGATCGTGACCAAGAACGGCAGGTGAGATTATCTGTGGCTCTACTTGGGCTGGCGGGGCTTGGCAAGGGAGGCAAGGCCCCTCGAACATAGAAAAGGCTGCAGCTCTTCACTCAGAGGTAGCGGGGTCTGATTAAACACTCCCGAGGATAGTCTCCTACGGCTTTCCCCCAGCCAACTTAATTAATTTCTCTGAGATCATTAGAGAAGTGGAGGATGAAGCCACCTGTTTTGCCTGCATTTTAAATCAAGAAATACTTTGAAATTACTGTAAAGGGGGGCATGTCCCGTGGGTTTGGGAAATGCACTCAAATGTCAGAAAATAATGTTAATTTTTGACTGACTGTACATCCTGGAGCAGATAACTATTCTTTGAACCCCAATTCCATTCAGATAAGATAAAATAAAAGGCAACTTTATCTGGAAGCTGGGTGATTTTGTCTGAAGTATAGCAAACTTGCGAGACATTTCTGACAAGCTGAAGATTCAGAGGCTAAAAGGCAAATTTAATCTCACTTCCTATTACTACACTTGCTTCTTCCTGTGTGTTTGTGTTGAAACTGTGTGTGTCTGTGACAGTATGAAAGCCATTGCAGTAATAGTTAATGAAACCATAATATACTGACTGAGAAAAGAGAAGATGCCTTCTGTGTTTTCATTGCAACAAATTAGGGATTAACTGAAATGGAGTCTCTGTTGGCATTTCTTGGATTATATTAAATCTTTTTCTGCCAAGTGACTGTCTAAGGTAATATTAGGGGTTTCTGTTTAGTAAAGGAGATAAAAATATTTAGAAAGAAAGTATTGCTCCCAAGTTTGGCCAAACAGCTCCCAATATTAATGTGATACTGATCTTTCTGTTCACATGGTCAAAAAAGTACATTGAAAGGCATTTTCAATATGGTTAGTTTCAGCACAACCTCAAAGATTGTGGCCTTTGAGAGAAATTCTGCTTTCCAATGAGAGAAAAGTCCAAGCTAGCTGAAATTCTGGCAGGCTTTTGTCCTTGTGAAAAACACTTTCATTCCTGACTTCTCACTTTTCCATTTCTGAATAAAATGCATGGCATAGAGAATGAACCATTCTATCTGGGAAAATTATGAACTTGAGTGTTGTTGTGTGACATTACAGTGCTTCGTAAATAAAAATTGTTCTAGAGATAATGGCCTTTCAATAAATTGTGATTACTAATAGTAGCAGGAATATGAATCTTGCTTGATGCTTATATTTTCTCTCTCTAAATGGGTCCCATATTTATTTCATATATAGAATTTGTTATTTTTAATAATTTTAATGGTAATTTCACCTATTCTTACTCTTGATCTGTATTGACACGTTATATTCTGTAAAAAGAAATAGAAAACATGTTTGTAATTTTAAAGAATTATCCCCAATTCCTAAAACTGGATATACTTTCTTTCCTTTTAAAGATGAGTGATGATACAATTTTAAAAGTTTTATGATGTCTGATGACAGGTAGACCTTTCTGTTTATTATTCTTTTAGTTACACTAATACTTAGCCTCATACTATTTATTTGGCTGTCAAAGTGGTCATATATGATATTAAAATAAGTATAATCATCAAGTAAAAATATAGTCCATATGTTTGAATGAGGAATAAATAAAAATTTTGAAAACCATTATAAAATTCAATTTAATAATATGTCATATTGGTATGTTCTTTTACAATTTTGAAAGAGCTTTCTCTTGCCTTTTTGCACCTATATAATTTTCTCCATATTTAAAGTTGAGAAGTCTTCACGTATTTAAACTCATTAACTATGTGAAAATTATTCTCTGTAGAAAAAGTCTAATTACGGTCAATGTGATTATTCTTATTTTCTGTGGAGGTCCTGCTGACATTTTACCTCCTCAGTGAATTAAATCTTTTCTTAGGATCTCTGAACCCCTCCTGGTCAAGATTCTGCCAGCAGATAGTTCCCTCCATATTTCAGATAAAGAAGGGAAGACAAATCTCTAAGAAATGAATGCAGTTGGTAACGAATGAGTGTGATCTAGAATTACTCGCAGTCTGTTTAGTTTCTTAGAATAAACTGTTAACAACACTTTCCTGCTCTTGATATAGGCACATCTTTCTTGTTTTGCTGTCTTCTTTATTCTCCTCTTCATCTCTCTTTTCCCTCTTTTTTCTCCCAACCTTGTATCACTGCTTTTGACCCATTTTCCTCTGTCAGTAGACCCACAATGTCTCCTCCAGATGCCCCATCCTTACCTTTCATACCAACTCCTGAGCCTAAGGCAGATGGAACTGTGGCCCTTCCCTGGAAAGAAGAACATTCCTGGTAGTTAATACCTAGTCTTGGCCCTTTTCATTCATGTTACCCTCCTGCCCCTGTAGTCAGTTAACTTTCTGACTTTTCTAAATCTTTGATGGGGTTAATCAGGTATCTCCTGTACTCTTGAGCATAACTGTCCTGTGTAATAGCAAGTTTTAAAATAGCATAGATGGGATGATGAATTAAAGGACTCCTTTTCAAATGGACATCTATTTATATGCATAAATAGGAGGCTTGCTTCTGACATTGATCAGAAGTAGTAGAGATTTTCCCTGAAAAACAGTGACTTAGCCTCAGAAACTGGGATTATGATGGTTCTTCATTCTTCTTCTCCTGTCCCTTCCTCGTGCTGTTTTACCATTTCTTTTCTCTCTGCTCTCTTTTCTTCCCCTCCTCTTTATTGAAAATGCTTAGTTATTGATATTCAATAGCCTTTCAGACATAACAATAACAATTATAATACCTCCTCAGAATCATTTGAATCATCTCTAGTGCATCGGCTTGTAAATACTTCCTTTCATCTCCATCCTTTAAGCTAGGAACTTGTATTTTAGGTTGTACAAAAAGATTTATTTCAGATTTCAGTGGCAAATAAGTGAAATCTCTTGTAACTTTTGTTTTCTCTACAGTAACATATTTGCCTTAGGGGGAAAAGCTATATTTCATGTGTATTTCCATGAAGTTGAATAATTTGATTTCATTCAGATTAAATTTGCCTTGAGAAGATTTTAATAAATTGGAAGAATTTCTGATGTAATTGGTGTATCCATTTGTTATCATAAAATGTTAGGATCACTAAGTTGAACTTCGCAGTGATTTAGAGATGTTGGTTCGATGAGCTAATGCTCATAGTGGGAGGTAACAAGGGCCCTGAAGGTATAGTGGTACAAGAACAGAGAAAACCAATGTTGCACATCAGGAAAAAATTTTCCATAGTCTATGGAGATTTTTCTCTGAAGCTTACAATTGCAGTTTATGAGGATCATATGTTTTTGTGTGATCTGCCTCTAACCATGGAGAAGGC